>NC_134860.1:39517296-39821046 GCF_049852395.1 Peromyscus maniculatus bairdii | reverse complement strand
GTGCAAAACTACACAGAGAAACCCTGTCTTGAAAAACCAAAAAAAAAAAAAAAAAAAAAGATTACCCCTCATGTATGAAATAAACAAATGTACAGAAATCAATGCAACTTCACTTGACATGAAATACAAGCAATTATCACCATTATATAGTTAGAGAACTTTTTCATCATGAGAATAGAAGGTCTCTACTCACAAATAATAGCCCCCTGCCCGCCCCTGCTGCAGCACCCACCATTCTACTGACTGTACAGTTGTTTATTCAAGGTGTCTCAGACGAGCAGAATCATGTGTCCTGTGTCTGGTTTACATCGCTTCGGACAATGCTTTTGAAAGCCATCTGTACTGTAACATATGTACAATTTTCCTCTATAAGGTGAAATAATATTCCATGCATGCATACACACATATGTCACATTTTGCCTAGCCCCTCATCTGTCAATAGACACTTTGGTTGCTTCTGCTTTTTGACTATTGGGAATAACGCTGTCATGAACGTTGGCAAACAAATGTCTGTTCGAGGCCTTGGTTTTAGTTTTTTGGGGTGGATATCTAGCAGCAGGAATGTCCCATCATATGGTAGGTAATTCTTGGGTTAGCTTGTTGAGGGTCTTACAACTGCTTTCCATGGTGGTTGCATCGTTATACAATTCCACCAGCAATGTAACGAGACTCTAGTGTCTCCTCACAAACACTTATTTTCCTCCATATATATGGGTGTGTGCTATGTACATGTTCACGTGACTGCGTATACAGGTGTGTGTACAAATGCGTTGGGGTGCACAAGAGTGAGGTGCATGTGGAGGCCAGAGTTGTATTTCAGGTGCCTTCCTTCACTGCTCTCTACCTTACACTTTGAGGCGGGGTCTCTCACTGAACCTGGAGCTCATCCATTGGTCTAGGCTAGCTGGTGAATCTGCTGGATTTCCACTCCCTCTCAGTCTGGGATTAGAGATGTGCACTCCATGTCCTGCTTTTTATGTGTGTGCTAAGGATGCCTTTAACCCCAGCACTCGGGAGGCAGAGCTAGGCTAATCTCTGTGAGTTCGAGGCCAGCCTGGTCTACAGAGCGAGATCCAGGACAGGCACCAAAACTACATGGAGAAACCCTGTCTTAAAAAACCAAAAGAAAAACAACAACAACAACAACAACAACAACAACAAAAGAATGGCCCCCATAAAATAGATTTTATGGGTGGACTAGGGGCAGGTGGGTGGGATTAGGAGGATCAGGTGGGGATGGGGAGGAGAAACAGGGTTGAGGGAGGGAAGAAAGAGAGAGAGAACTAGAATTGAGGGGCATTGGAGGGATGACATGGAAACCTAGTGCAGTGGAAACTTCCTAAAATATATGAAGGCAATCCTAATGAAGCCTCCAAATAATGGGGGAGACAGAGTCCCACCTGGCCATCTCTTGTCACCAAACGAAGCTTCTGGTACTGAGTTACATCCAGTTGAGCCAAAGAGGTCCCATGGAAATCCCCACACAATCCAGGCTGTGCCAAGACAGTAGGTTGCTCTCCACAAACTGACAGCAAGGCCCCATTGCTGAGAACAGCACCCACACAGCTCACTGAACACGGAGAGCTGGTGCCCACACAGAACCTTCACCCCTACATTCTAGTGTCTGCAGTGTGGGAAGTTACTCTGCAGGCTACCGAAAGAGAAATGTAAACACCAACCCAGCCACAAACCCTTTACCTACAATGGTGTCCTGCCTGCAAAATATGCTAGGGCGGTGGTGGCACAAAGCTCAGGAGAGTAACAACCAATGTCTGATGCTGCTTAAGGCCCCCTCCACAGGATGGAACCCATATCCAACACTACTTGGGTTACCAAGAACTCTCTAGAGACTAGATAGCCCAGAGACCTAGGGTAAAACAATATACTACTGGTTTAAAAAAAAAATTGTAAAACATCAGTAGTGAACTTCTGCCCTCCAGGGTCCTCCCATTGTGCTGTAAGCCTGTATTTAACCTCCTACCCCCTTCAAGAAATGACATTCGACATTTAAAATTACATATATATATATATATATATATATATATATTTGAATGAATACTGTGAATGTAATCTATGAATACCACAAATGTGATTAATATCATGAGTGTAAGTAATGAATATCATGAGTGCAATTTAAAAAATAAATTAAAAAAACAGTAAAAAAAAAGTAATAATAAAATGATTCCTAATGGTATTCTGATATATACTTATAAATTGGTGCCTTGTTCAGCCATCATCAGAGAAGCTTCTTCCTGCAGCAGTTGGGAACAAATACAGAGACCCACATTGCACATAGAGAGAGGCCTTGGAACACATAGCTCCAAATGGGATGTCTCCATCAAATCCTTCCCCTCCTCAGAACTTGGGGAACCTCCAAAAAAGAGGAGGCAGAAAGAGTGTGAGGGCTAGAGATGATGAGGACCCCAGGGGAACAAGGCCCTCTGAATCAGCTGAGCAAAGCTCCTGTGAACTCACAGAGACTAAAGCAGCAAACAGGGCTGACGTGGGTCTGCACCAGGTCCCCTGTGTGTGTATTACAGCTTTCGGCTTAGTGTGTTCATGGGACTCCTGAGCGTGGGAATGAGTGGGTCTCAGATTCTTGTGCCTTCTCTTGGGCCCTTTTACTTCTGTTGGTTTTGCCTTGTGTGACTCTGATGTGATGGTTTTTGTTTTATCTTATTATATTTTAGTTTGTTACGTTTTGTTGTTATCTCTTAGAAGCCTGTTCTTTTCTTTTCTTTCTCGCTTTTGTTTTTCAAGACCAGGCTGACCTCAAACTCAGAGAGATCTCTACACCACCAACCACCCAGAAAGCCTGTTTTTTTCTAATGAGAGATGGAAAAGGAGTGGATCTGGATGGGAGGGGAAGTGGGAAGGAACTGGGAAGAGTGAGGGGAAACTGAAATCAGGATATAGTATATGAAAAAAGAATCTATTTTTAAGAAAAGGGGGAAATGCCAACAGACAAAATCGGAAGAAAAAAAAAAGAATGACTTCCATAGGCTCATATATTTGAATGCTTAGTTATTAGGCAGTGGCATTATTTGAAAGGATTTGAAGGATCAGGAGGTGTGACCTTGTTGGAGGAAGTGTGTCAGTTGGGATGGACTTCCAGGTTTCAAAAGCCCATTCCAAGCCCAGTTTCTTTCTCTCTGCCTTTGGATCGGGATGTAGATCTCAGCTACTTCTCCAGTACCACGTCTGCCTGCTATGGAAGCAGCCACACTCCCCACGTGTTGATGATGGACCAAGTCACTGAAACTGTAAGCTTTTAAATGCTTTCCCTTATAAGAGTTGTCCCGGTCATGGTGTCTCTTCACAGCAATAGAACAATGACTGAGGCACAGGACCTGGTAATATATGCATGTAGTTCCATCACTGGGGAGGTCTGAATCAGGAAAGTCAGAAGTTCAAGGGCTTCCTCAACTACATAATGAGTTTGAACCAGATACATCTCAAAAACACTGCCCTTCTAATGTATGTATGAGCTTTTTGGAACATAGTGCACCAGAAGTCTAAGTGTTTTAGAGAATTCTGGGGTCTGCTTCTCTTTCTGGGGACCCCACTGGACTCTCCCAGCTCTGAGAACTCCCTGTGGCATTGAAAGCACCTTGACACACAAGCAGCCAATATGCTTTTCTCTTGCATCCTTTGGTCTGTTTCCCAGGTTCTGAAGAGCAGCCTACCTCTCTGTATTAGTCAGGGTTCTCCAGAGTAACAGAATTTATAGAATGAATCAATACACACACACACACACACACACACACACACACACACACACACACACACACACACGGCTTATTAGAATGACTTATAGGCTGTGGTCCAGCTAATCTAACAATGGCTGGCTATGAACAGAAGGTCCAAGAATCCAGAAGTTGCTTGGTCTACGAAGCTCGTCTTCAGTAGATGATGGAATCCCAAAGAAGTAGGTCTAATGCCAGTGAAGGAGTGGATTTGCTAGCAAGGCAAGAGCAATCAGGCAAAGAGCAAAATCTTTCTTTTTCCATGTCCGCATATAAGCATCCAGTAAAAAATGTGGCCCAAATTAAAGGTGTATGTGTTCTCCTCCTCAAGATCCAGATTAGAAGTGGATCTCCCTACTTCAAATTAAGCAAAAAATCCCTCACTGGTGTGCTCTTCATTTTTGGAATTTAGTTAACTCCAGATGTAGTTGAATTGACAACCAAGAGTGACCATCACACTCTCTCTGCCCTTTAGTTATATATAGTAGGACTTTGGGAAGGATACAGTCAATTTATTTAGGCCAACAACTCTCTGAGCTTCCTTTTTTCCACATATTTTTTTCCAGACTAGAAGCAATGGTGCTAATTCCATGGGGACCATCTCTGGCTCTGACCTACCACTGACCTCAGAACGAGAATGGCATCCAGAGCCTTGGGCAAAATTATTTCTGAGTCCCATCAGAACCCAGGGGAACATGTCATATTCCTTTGGCATTGCCCCTAAGCTGTTTGAATCAGGCTTCTCTCTAGCCCCTTCCTTTGCCAAGACTCATAGTTGGTGGCTTAGGTCTTCAGGATGGATGGACGCTGGGTGTGGTGATTCACCTCCTGCATGATCCTCATGACTCCTCAAGGGGAACTTGGAGACCTGGAATTTTGGTCAGAATTCTCCATTCATATTCCCAGAACCTAGGCTCTCTGGAGCAATCTTTGTTTATATTGTTTAATGCTTACATCTTCTCTGTGGGTTTCTGATGTCAAGAGAAGGGTATGTCAACTGGTCTTCCATGGACACATCAAACCTATGACCCCAGGGGCTTCATACATCTTGGGTTCGTTCCAGCCCAGGCTTTAGCCCTTTGCTTATTGGTGGACTATGTAGCTCGCTGGTAGAGAACTTGCTGAGCACTATCTGAGGCTCCCCTCCACCATCTCAAAAAGATAAAGGGTAAGGTGTAAATTACTCCGTCTTTAAATCCACCTCGGTTTTCTGCAAAAGCAGGTGGAAAAAACTACTTCTGCGTTGCACAAAAAGGAAAATGAAGGGAAGTGACTCAGCTAGGCTCACAAATAGAATCACCCCAAGCTGGGAATGGCGCTCCCTTCCTCTAGAACCACAGCTTTCACCAAGACAGTCACCCCTTCCTTCAGAGAATGCTTCAGCCTCTATTCAGCCTTTAGTCTTGACTAGTGATGCTGAGATGGGAGTGAGGCTGTCTATCCCTAGGTATCCGTATTCTAACCCACAGGAAATAGACTTCATGATACAGCCTTTTAAAGGAAATACTCACGGCCTTAAATCATGGCTTTCTAAGTCTGGAAGAAGCAAGAGCTCCTAAGGACAGGAAAGAGGACAGCAGACAAGCCCCGTCCCTTCCCTACATTCTTGCTTCCACGGACTCTGTTATCTCAACGCTCACTTCCGTTACACCTGTAGTTACATTGCTTCCCAGTTTCTTCTGTCCCAGCTCACAGCCAAGCCATTCCTTTTCTTCCCAATATGTCAGCTGTGTGGATCGTCAGTGTTATTAAGAAGCATACACGTCCTTGGTCAGAAACTCACATGCCTTCCTAGAATTCCAGCTTTTACCTGGTTTTCCTTAGAAGGTTTTGTTTTGTGCAGTAGAAGAAGATAAACTTAGGGTCTTATACACGCGAGACAAGTGCTCCACCAGTCACACGCCAAGTGCTCCACCAGTCACACGCCAAGCCCCTATCTGTTTCTTTAAGACTGTTTTTAATCTGACCTCACCCCGTCTACTTGTATTTAGTTTTCGTTACTCCCCAATATAAACCTTCCTTAATCAGGCCAGACTTCTCACTGTTTAGGAGCGAGCGAGCATGCACGCACACACAAACACCACAGTTAAACACATCCAAGATTTGTTCTCCATTGCATGTCAAATGGTTGGTTATTCCTGGCACCTTCCTTTCAGAAGTCCCTGCCCACTACCAATTCCAACCCGATGTACCTTTTAAGTGTGCAACATGGGCGGTGGTGGCCCACACCTTTAATCCCAGCATTCGGGAGGCAGAGGCAGGTGGATCTCTAAGTCTGAGGCCAGCCTGGGCTACAGAGTGAGTTCCAGGACAGCCAGAGCTGTTAAACAGAGAAACCGTGTCTCAAAAAACAAAGAAGAAGAATTAAAAAAAAAAAAAAAAAAAGATTTGTTCATGTCCAAGAAATCTCTAACTTTAGTATCTTATTTCTCTAAATTTTACTACACCTATAGCTAATAGTGATTAATAGTTTATAAAAATTATGGCTAAAAGATACACACGAGGTGTGGTGGTTCATACTTTGTAATCCCAACTCTCTAGAGGTAGGGACAGGAGGCCCTCGAAACCAAGGTCAGCCTCAACTGTCTCTCAACAAGTGAACACACATAGGGAATTATTTGTCAGCATAATTGTTTTGTCCTTCATTCCTAGGCAGTCTTGCTTTGTGGCCAAACTGGTCTCAAACTCACATCCAGAATGGCCTCAGTTTTACAATCACACCTAGATTTTTTTTTTTCTTTTCCCTTTTTTCTGAAACTGGGATTAAAGGCATGTGCCACCACTGCCCGGCCTCACGCCTAGATTTTTAACTACTCATAAATACACAGTTCAGTAGTAGTGTTAACTACATTCCTTTTTTGGGGCAGCAAGTGTTACCTAAAACCTTTTCCTTTTGCAAAGCTGAAGCTCTATACATAGAAACTCCCCATTTTCCACCCTCTTAGCCTCTGGAAACCACGCCTGCTTTGTCTCTGACCTTGTCTATTCTAGGTATCGTTTATAGATGGAATATTGAGGTATTTGCCTTTTTGTGACTGGCTTGTTTCATTTATTATAAAATCTTCAGGAAGCTGGGCGGTGGTAGCCTTTAATCCCAACACTCAGAAGGAGAGGCAGGCGGATCTTTGTGAGTTCGAGGCCAGCCTGGGCTACAGAGTGACTTCCAGGACAGGCTCCAAAGCTACACAGAGAAACCCTGTCTCGAAAAAACCAGAAAAACAAAACAAAAACCCCCACCCCACCCCCCCAAAAAAAACAAAAACAAAACAAAAACTTCAGGCTTTGTCCACTTTGTAGCATGTGTGACAGGACTTCTTTCTGTTTTGAGATGGAATAAAACTCCTATTAGTCCCGGGACTCTCTGTGATTTTGTTTACCCACGCTTCTGTTCATGGACCTTCCATCAACGGTCCCTTCCACACATGGCCGTCATGAAGAATGATGCTGTGAACATGGCTGTACAATTATCTCAGCGGTCACTTTCACACATGGCCGTCATGAAGAACCATGCTGTGAACATGGCTGTACAATTACCTCCCCCAGACTTTTCAGACTTGTTGGACTTAGGGATCACATTGCTAGATCTAATTTTCTGAATCTTAATAATAGTTCAGGAGAGTTCCATCTTCTTCATGTCCTTGACAAAACTTATTTTCTTTTTAAATGTCCTCACCTTCCTCAATTGTTTTTTAGATTATTTCCTGTAAGTTTGTTCATCTTAACTAGGTTTCAGCATTTTTTTTTCTGTTGAGATAGGGTCTCAAGTATCCCAGGCTGGCCCCAACTCAATAAGTGATTGAAAATGACCTTGAACTTGAGTTTGGTTTATTTAGTATCTGGGATAGAAAAAAAGGTTTCACCTGAGCTACATCCCCAGGTCCAGATTTCAACATTTTCGGAACAGTGATCTGGTCTTGTTCCTCTGTGGGCCCTTAGAGTGTAATCTGTACCATCAGGCTTTATGTACTTGTTCATTAAACAAAACGGAAAGTTCGAGTCGAGTTCTGTTATTTTATTCTTAGAAGTTAGGCTGTAGAATTTCCTTCCCAAATAGAACATGCTGACTGACATGTACAGACTGAGCACACCTCCAGCATGCTACATCATGGAGCAGGTGATCTGCATAGGGGTGATGTCACGGTTGCCGTCTCCCTCATTCCAGAAGCTCTTAGGTTTATTTCTGCTGAAGGTAGTTGTTGGGGGCAGCAGAGGTGCAGTGTAAGTCAGGTGAACCCAGAAGACCCTAGAATCTGGGCCTGGCAATACAGCTAAGTCAGTAGAAGCTGATCCCCAAAACCAAGCAAACAATCCCCCCCAAAACTGCATGGAGCTGGGCAGACGGTTCAATGGGCAAAGTGCTGAGTACAAGCTTGTGTTTGGATCCCCAGCACTCCGGTAAAAAAAGAGAAAAGAAAACATGTCAGGTGTTACAGTGCCGGTCTGTAACTCCAGTGCGAGGAGAGTTGTGGTGTGTGTGTGTGTGTGTGTGTGTGTGTGTGTGTGTGTGTATGTGTGTGTGTGTGTGTGTGGTGTGTCAGATGGAGCTGGCCGGCCAGCCATGTAGCCAATCAATGAACTCCACATTCCGTGAAGAGATCCTGTCCTCAAAACAAGCAAGCAAACCAAAGCAGGGGTCGGTGAAATGGCTCCTTCCGTCACTAAAGGCGGTTTGCTGTCCAGCCTGATGGTCCAAGCTCAAACCTTGGGTAGAAGGAGAGAAGTGATTTCTTTTTTCTTTCTTTCTTTTCTTTTTCTTTTTCTTTTTTTTTTTTTTTGGTTTTTCGAGACAGGGTTTCTCTGTGTAGCTTTGTGCCTTTCCTGGAACTCACTTGGTACCCCAGGCTGGCCTCGAACTCACAAAGATCCACCTGGCTCTGCCTCCCGAGTGCTGGGATTAAAGGCGTGTGCCACCACTGCCCGTCAAGAAGTGATTTCTAAAAAAGAAAAAAAAAAAAATCACCCTCTGACCTCCATGTGTACACTGTGACATGCACACACTATAAATGAATGTTATTTAATTTTATTTTAATTTAAAATTACTTATTATTATTTATTAAAAATTTTTAAAATTGGGGTTGGATGCTTGGCTTTAGTTGTTAGGAGCATGTACTGCCTTTCCAGAGGACCCGAGGTCAGCTTCCAGCACCCACAATCGGTAACTGCTCACAACCAACTCTAACTCCAACTCAGGAGGATCCAACACCTCTTATTGCTTGGCACACCTGTGCTCACTTGCTCACATGCGTGCAAACATACACACAGTAAAAAATAGTAAAAATAAATATTAAGGGCCAGGTGTGGTGGTACAGGTCTTTAATTCCCGCACCTGGGAGGTAGAGGTAGATGGATCTATGAGTTTGAGGCCAGCCTGATCTTCATAAGGAGTTCCAGGACAGCCAGGGTTAGATAGACAGACCCTTTCTCAGAAAAAAAAAAAAAGGAAAGAAAGAAAGAAATTAAAGAAAACAAAACTTGGCATGATGGCACAGGCATGTAACCCCAGAACTCAGGAGGTAAAGGCAGGAGGGTCAGAAACTAAAGGTCATCTTAGGCTACGCAGTGAGTTTGACGCGGGCCTGGGTTAGGTGACCTGTCCTAACCAACTGCTCAACCAGCCACCAACAACATCAAATATCAGTCTGGAAGTTAAAACAAAATAAATAAGCTCTGACCTTAAGGAGTGGAGAAGAGATCTAGTGTAGAAATGATGTGGAAACTGGACTCGCGGAGCCGTACCGTACGGTAACTATAGGGCTCGCCAGCTCTGCATTGTCCTGACTTACACTTCATTTCTCCAGTTCTCCTGAGGTCATGGAGGAGTCAATTTCTCATCCACTGCTCTGCTTTCCTTTTCTTACATTTTAATTAATTAATTTAATGGGAAGGGGCATGTGAGTGTCATGACAGGAATCTGGAGCTCAGAGGACAAAAGAGGACTCTCTTCTCTACCACGTGGGTCCTGGGGATCAATCTTAGGTCACTGGGACTGGCAGCAAGCGCCTTCTTCACATGTTGAATGCGCACCCCACTGCTATGACTCTGAGGGTGTATTTGATTCTGAAAGCGTTTTTATTTCAGTTTTTCCACAGAAAAGTCCATTGAGCCATCCACTTGGCACGTTTTACAGAATGAAACAATCACTTGGAATCTTTTTTTAAAAAAGTACAGGAGCAAAAGTACTGAAGCTATTAACTTTATGAGAATAGGTTTTTAGAAAAGCCGCCTCAGGGTGGCTTGGCTGGCACGGGCTCCCTAGCGGACATCCCCTTCCTTGATTCATCTGCATGGAAAGCTCTGCTCATGTGTCTGCTGGGCAGCTCTGGCCTTCCCCGCCTAGGTGGCCTCTGTCTCAAAGGGTGGGGCTTGAGTCGCAAGGCCCCTAGACACAAAGCTTATGGTTTAACTAGGCATTCTAGGGGTGGAGTGTGGGGGGTGTGATAAACCAATAAAAATAAACTAAAATCCCCTAGATATGCATTGGCATATTGGGAAAATATTTTTCTAGATTTTTTTTTTTTTTTTGGTAATAAGAATCACCGAAGAAACACACTAAAAGTCAAGATACCTAGGAGTCTATCTAAAGAATCAGAACTTTCAAGGAGACTAAACTGAAAATCTATGGTCTTTAGACTTTCAGGCCAAGTCATTTCCATCAGCAAACAAGACACGTAAACATAGTATTGATAGGTATTTATTATTTTGGTTGCCCAGGCACCTACCCCAAAAGACAGCTTTTTTTTGCTTAGAGGCGGGACTAAAAAGACAATACAATCACAGTAATTATCAGCATGGGTTTGAGGGCAGAGCTATCTATTGCTCAGTGGCACAGCTGACTTGCCTGCCATCCACAAATCCCTGGGTTCCATCCTTGGCCCTGTAAAAACAAAGCACCAACATACTCCCAGGCTCTCTGGCAGGAAACCTGCGTCTGGCCTGCGAGGCAGTGGCTGTAGGACCTGGAACCCATGAGTTAGTTAGCCTCTCAGAGCCTTACGTTCATTGGCCATGGAGTGGAGACGACGCTGTGTCTTCCTCACTGAGTCATGCAGATAGAACTTAGTCTCAGGCCTGCTAGACAAAAAGAATACTCAGTAAACAGATGCTATTGATATTTCTCTACACAGACGTCCGTCAGTGTCCTCACACGTAAACATGGGTAAACAGAGCTTATGAAAAAGGGAGATAGTAGGTGCTCACAGGAATGTGCACAGATATGTAGGTACGGCCACAAGACCCAGCGATCACCCTTCTGACTAGACTGCGGCTGGCTGTATCAGACAAAAGGAAGAATATATATATACATACACACACATTCATATATATATACATTCATATATATATATATATATATATATATATATACACACACACACATATATATATGCTGCGGGCCGCAGGAATATATCATAAGAACTCAGCTGGTTATGGCAAAGTCACTACCTGGAGGGATCAGGGAATTCCTCCAGAGGAAGCCAAATCCCAAGGAGTTTTTGGTGTTACTTGGCTTGTTATAGATCAGCTGTCTTCTGTTATGAAAATCATGTGTGCCTTCATAGTTTTCCCAATTGACTTTTCCCTAAGAAGGGCTAACAGTGTAGACTGATCACTCTCTGGACATACACATTCCAGGTATTTGGAGAACAGCCTCAGGAAAGGCTTTCTCTGGAATCAGATTATCTATCTCCCTTGGCCACTTTCAAGGACTACAGGAAACACCACCCAGGTGGGCGCCCATTGTTAGTCCCAGGTGGACTAACAATGGTAACAGCCCACGTGCAAGTCTCCTGACTTACGGTAAATTCCACAAGGGGACACCGCTTAGGAGAGGTGGACGTTAATTGCTTTACACAATTTAGCTCGGACCCTCCCTTTTTATATACCGGGACTTCCAGGGCACAAGAGGGGAAGAGAAAAGAGAAAGGAAGAACTAGATGGGTAAGAACTTGAGAGGAACGAACTGAGATGGGGAAGAACTAGATTGAAGGGCTAGAAGAGAGGACTAGAGGAATGAGATGAAAGATGAGGAAGAGCCAGATGGGGAAGAACAAGATGAGGAAGAGCCAGATGAGAGAGAAGGGGACGAGAGGAGCTGATAGGGGAAAGAACTAGACAGATGAGAACCTAGAAGGGACAGAACTAGATGAAGGAATTAAGATAGAACCTAGAGGGGACAGTAGACAAATATAGAGAGAAATCAGGCAAGAAAGGAGCTAGACATGAGAACAGAACTGAAGCTGTGTATAAAGGATGTTATGCCAGAGGAATTAAAGCAAGTGGACTATAGAACTCGGTGTGCTGAGATTCTATTTCCTGAAAATAGTCCTCGCCGTTAGTAGTTCTCTCTCCTGAGCCCCTGGGATGTATAATATTAAGGCTGGTCCCTCTAATATTATACAAGATATATATATATATTTAATCAAAGTCTGGCTCGAGCTGGATAGGTAGGAACCAAACACCAAACAGAAGGGCCTTGGATAGCTGAAACTTTCCTGGGTGCCATCATGAGTTAGAAATAAAATTTGCATGGGCTAGGCATGCTGGTGCGCACCTGTAATTCCAGCATTTGGGGAGGTAGATATAGGAGAATCAGGAGTTCAAAACTGTCCTCAGCCACATAACAAGTTCAAGGCTACACTGGGCTACACAAGCCAAAGAAATACAAACAACAACAAAAAGCAGGACATTCCCCCATATAAGGACAAACGCCCGCCCTTACTGATTGAATAGGATCCTGTCTCAGAAGGTTTCCCAAGCCCTGTAATCAGCCAGGTCTGGATGGGGGCACCAGCTCTACTGTTTACCTACAGGATGACCTTGGGGAACTTGTTCTAACTTGTGTTTCTTAGTTTTATTAACTATAAAATGGTCACATTAATAGTACTTTCTTTAAAGACCATTGTTAAAAATTTAAAAGCAAATACCATACAATAAAATTAGTTATTAGCAGCCGGGTGGTGGTGGTGGCAGCGGCAGTGGTGGCGCACACCTTTATTCCCAGCACTCAGGAGGCAGAGCCAGGCAGATCTCTGTAAGTTCGAAGCCAGCCTGGTCTACAGAGTGAGATCCAGGACAGGCACCAAAACTACACAGAGAAACCCTGTCTTGAAAAAACAAACAAAAAATAGTTATTAGCTATCTTTAACATTTTAATTTTCTTGGAATGTTGTCCAGGTTGGTGTTGAACTCTGTGGGCCGCTGTACCTGTCTTTGTCATCACCCTTTAACAAGGAATAGATGATAACCCCTGAAGAAAACCAGCCTCTTTTGGTTTTCTTTTGTGTTTGCCACAATCATTGCATCCAGCGTCAAGGAGGAACATTCTGGGCATGCAGTTATCCATATCCTGTTCCTCCCAACTGTGCCACTGTCTCTCTGTGTCCCTGCTGTGGCGCGTGCGTGCGTGCGTGCGTGCGTGCGTGCGTGCGTGTGTGTGTGTGTGTGTGTGTGTGTGTGCACATGTACTTTCTCTATGTTCACACAGTTGTCTATGCATTCTTCCAAACCTTCCTCAGAGGCTCCTCTGGTTGGTCTCTGTCACTTCTTGGGGGAATGGAGCATTTTCTGTAGGCGGAGAGGAGAGACAGGCACCGAGGGTGGCTGTGAAGGAAGGAAGGAGGTGAGGATTCAGAATAGGAAGGTGGAAATGTGTCATGAGGTTCCTCAAAATCTCATTTTCAGTGAATGACCTCTGATGATTCACTTCCTTCTATTAGCTGCTGCTTGCCTGTCTGTATAATGGAAAGGAGACGCATTTACCTTAAGGAAATAAGAGCCCACAGAACCTAGTGTGAGAGAGAGCCACGAAAGCATACGTCATGCGGGCTACGGTGTTACCTTGCTTTTCCCATAGCTAAATATTTCTATTTATTTCCCTAAATACGATTAACTTTGTCTGGCAGCGGTGTGCACACCTCTAATCCCAGCACTTGAGAAGCAGAAGCTGGTGGATCTCTATGAGTTCAAGGCCAGCCTGGTCTACAGAGCCAGTTCCAGGACAGCCAAGGCAACACAGAGAAACCCTGTCTCCAAAAACCAAAAAAAAAAAAAGATTGACTTCTTGACAGTTTTCAGCAAGCCCAGCAGCTTCTCGTTTCCTCTTTCAGCCCTTTTTCCAGGGTATGCCCTCAGCTTCCCCTTATGCATCCATTGCCACCCAGTATGGTAACCTGAGTTCCATGTAGAGACTTTTCTTGGAGACAGACTCAGAATCCAGGAGATTTGGAAAGTTATAACCAATACCCTTTAAATTTTTTTATTCGATTTATTACTTTATTTTATGTGTGAGTATTTCATCCAAATGTATGTATGAGCATCAGCATGCTTGGTGCTCTTGGAGGTCAGAAGAGGGCATTGGATCTCCTGGAACTGGAGCTATGGATAGTTGTGAATCACCAGGTGGATGCTGGGAAATTGAAGCCTGGTCCTCTCCAAGAGCAACACGTGCTACTTAACTACTGAACCATCACTCCAGCCCCCAATAGTCTTTTAGGGCAATACATTTCTGACTTACTGTGTTTGAATTAGGGACAAAAGAAATTTGGCCAAGGCTCAAGATGTTCATGCTGAAGTCAGAGATGATTGGCCTGGGTAAAACTAAAAGTCAGATCAGAGACCCGAAAGGGCAGGAAAGTTTAGAGCGTCATAGACTGAATATGGACGAACCAAGTTGACCCGTGCTTCTCTGTGTTATTGACGACATCGTGTAACCTCAGGGTTCAGCCCCTGAGTGCTTTGCTTTCCATGAGTAAGGAAGCAAATATGTGGCTTCCATCCACCCCTTTCCACAGGCCGTTAGGGACTCAGTAGCTCTGCCCCTCCCCTATCACGTTACAGGCCTAGGCACAGCCAGCTTCACCTTTGCCACTAAACACACAGTAAGAAGGAGGGGTGGTCCTCAGACTCAGGGATGCTATATGACCAGTTCTATGGCCTTTCCCCCAAACTGCTGAGGAGTCTGTTTGCCGATATGCAAAAGAAGGAGGTTAAAAAGAATGTTCCACACTCCACAGAGTCACAGAGGAGGGGGTGAGTGGGAGTCGGGGGTGAGGGGGCGAGCGGCACATGCAGCTGTCTTTCCCAGCTGCCCAGTTGCTAGGAACTGTGGGCTGAGGACACAGCATCCCCACTTAGCTGGATTCCTGAGATGGACTCTAGTATGGTCTTCTGGGCCAAAACAGACAAGAAAAGAAGGGAAGCACTCCGGATAGGAATTACCACTTACAAAAGTCACCATTCTATCTCCAGCACCTAGAACTATGTTGGCACATAGGAGCCCCGTCATAACTGAATGAATGAAAGAGTGAAAAACACTTCCACACATAGGCATGACTTCATCCGATCTGCAGAATCGGTGCAAGTGGGACCAATGCTGCTCATTTCGCGGGTGGGAGAACTGAAAGCCAGAGAGTTAAGGGACTTGGGTAAAGATCGTCCCACTACAGTGCCATGCTGAATGTTCTTAGTACAGCAACCCAGGAATATATCCCATGACTCAACATGAACTTCCTTTTGGACCCAGCTAGTCAGAAAATAGCCTTTCAGGGCTGGGCATGGTAGGACAGGCTTGCAATCCCAGCACTTGGAAGTGCAGACCAGAGTGAGTTTGAGGAACCTAAGACCCAGTCTCAAAATCTACACCGACTGTTAGACAGACGGCTGGGCACAGTGTTAGCATTCTGCCCTCACCCCAGCTACATGACCGCACATGCGCAGTTCAGGAGTTAAGCAAAAGGTCTTGCTTCTTAGGTCATGAGTGTGCACTGACAACTCCGTCCAGGGAGCCCTTAAAAAGCCAGATGCATCCAGGGAGCCCTTAAAAAGCCAGATGCATCCAGGGAGCCCTTAAAAAGCCAGATGCAGACCGCACCCTCTCTCTCTGCTCTGCTCCCATCTTTTTCTCTCTGCCCTCTGCACATGCTCTTTCCCAGGCCTGGTCCTTCCCCACCCCTCTTCCTCCTAATAAAGTTCTAAAACTAATACTGGGTTCTGTCGTGACTGTGACCTTTCCACGGGTAACCAGCACTGCCACGGGCCCCGCTTATCAGACCTTTCTTTCACACAGGCCTTTAATCGGACCTCTGAGTCCAAGGCCAGTCTGGCCTACAGAGTGAGATCCAGGACATTGAGGGCTACGTAAAGAGACCCTGTCTCAAACAAACAAACAAACAAACAAACAAACAAACAAACAAACCAACAACAAAAAAACCCAAACAGACCAAAAAACCCAAAACAAACAAAAACCCCAAACCCAAACAAAAGCTTTCAGGGCTCATTTCCCTGGCTATGAGAAGCCAGGCTAGGTTTAGACACTCTGCTCAGTGTACACCTGTAACCTGCATCTGCCCACCCTTTTAAAACCAGGGCCTACAAAAGGGCTCCTCTGTTAGTCTGTGTTGCCTCATGTGATTCAGGAGGTCTAGACTACTGAGATACAAAGGCCAGCGTTGGAGACTTCCCTCTTGGAATCAAGAAAATAATGAAACCATATGCATTTACTTCCTTATTTCTCATTCCCAACAGAAACTTCAGTTTAGACCACAAAGGAAGTTCCTGGAATTCAGACTAGCAAGTAATTTGCATTATAGTATGGGCATCCTAATAAAAAATAAAAATAAAAAATAGTGTTTCTGGAAGGAGGCCTTCAGAATAGATGGAAAGGCTTGAGGCAAACACCTTTCTGGTGTTTTCTGGAATGTTTCATACCACCTACTTAAACATTTTAGTTACCTGGCCCTTCTCTTCACAGAACCTGCCTCTTTCTGGACAGCGGGACACACAGCACAGGAAGGAGCATGGGAGAGAGTGAGTATCTGGATCCTAGCACTGCCCTCCTCGCCCATCAACTATCTGTTATCTTTTTGCCATATTTTCCTTATCTGCAGAATGAGAGAAACAATTCCAGTGTTTGTCACAGGGCAGTTCTGATCCAGAAGGAGAATGATTTATCTGAAAATATCTTTAAGCACAAGACAGAACTACTAGACAAAAAAGGATGTAAGCCTATACTATTTACTCTGGAGAGAGAGAGAGAGAGAGAGAGAGAGAGAGAGAGAGAGAGAGAGAGAGAGAGAGAGAGAGAGAACAATATAACAATCAAATTTATTTGTCTTGGCTTTCCCACACAGCTAACTTTTACAACCTAATTCACAGCTGTGAACTTAGTTATGTCCTCTTCCATGCCCTGACCCAGATAATGCATATGAATCATTTGGTGAAAGCAGCAAATACTAAAGTTGGAAGCAACTTCCTAAAATTCCATAAAGGTTGAGAGCAACTATTTATGGATATTGATTGATAAACAATGATGTTTGCTGGGATCAGTTGGAGCCGGTGTATTAATCCCTTGTAAAACTGTGTTAAAGATTTCTGTAAATGATCCCATTTCTCCCCCCCACCCATGTAATGCTTTCTATGCTGTTCAAAGCCCTTTGTTAGAGGCACATGAGCACCACTCACACAGAGAGACACATACAGTACACACAGAACAGACAGGCACCACTCCCACCGGTCACACACACAGCTCACACGACAGACAGACACACATAAGGATAGACACACACAGACCTGGAAACAAACAAATTCACAAAACAGCCTTCAGGCAGGCACAGATTCAGACTCACGCAACAGACGGGGCACAAGACAGAGAGATCATGAAGTAGAGAACTCAAGTCTGGACTCACTCTTGGTTAAAAGACTGCAAGAGGAAGAGCTTTAATCTCTTTCCTTAATGAAACGCCTGAGCTTTATTGGTGTCTTGGAGTTAGTCATGAACGTGTAGTGTAATCCATGCAGAGAGAGACACCGGACTTTCAGGACACCCCAAGGCTCTCTGTTCCCATTCTCTGTTCTGCATTCACAAGACAGCACCTCTGTGGTTAAGACATGTAGCAAATGATGGGAGAGGGGTGGACACATAAAATGTGTTCTTTGCCCCCCAAAGAACTGAAAGTGTAGCACAGACTGCGCCAGAAGTTATCAGAGATGTCCGGGTCGGAAGCTTAGCCCGGAGGACAGCAATTCCACGAGCAGTTGAAGAGCCAGCGAGTCGGAGGCGCCGGGGTTGTTTGCCCAGGTGAAGATGTGGCAGAGGAAGGAGCAAGGGCCTGTCCCACCTCATAACGGTCTCTGTTTGTCCAAGAGGAAATGAGGTCACCCTGCTCTCAAAGAATCAGCATGACAGCCTCCAGCCAAGTAATTCGGAGTCATGAGAGCTGTTGGGGGAGCCACGTGAATCACGGCAGCCTGCTGGGAATTTCCTAGTATAAAACTCGAGTTTTGGGGTAAGTCCTCAGGGCCGTAACATCTCTGTTTACATTTTGATCATGCTTATTTACAATTAATGGCTTCTTAAATCTAAACAAAACTGACCACAGTCTTCTAAAGGAAGTAGCAAGTTACCTTTTGGAGCCTATGGAATCTCTGACTCAGTCCTATGGGCTGCCCAGGAAAACAGATTCTGAAGGATGGTCACCTGCCTACCCAAAGCTGGATAGTGAATGTGTGCTTTCCCATGCAGTGGCTGGCGTCCTGGGACCTCTGACTCGGTGGAGTAAAGCATCCTCCCCCTTCCAGCTCCTGGTGCTCTTTCCCAGGGTTCAGTGTTCAAGGTAGTGAAACCCAACAGGCTTAGGCTCAGGGAAACAAAGCCAGGCGTGGGCCCTGATGAATTGGGAGGACTTGCTCCCTCTCTTCCAGGAAAGGAGCATCACGATGGCCACAAGTCCTTGTCTCTGACACCAGGGCAGAAGTGAAGGTGACTGAACCTTGGAATCCTTCCTGTGCACTTTCCAACTGTGCCTGAGGGGTGTGTGCGCATGTGCACGAGCGCGTAAGTGCGGTAAGTGCGTACGTGCGTGCGCGCATGCGCTTTGTCCTCAAGATGCAGGAGTCATTTACACATGACCTGTCTTTCTGGAAGCCTGTCTTATTTGATCAACAATGGTTTTTTACCTTCATATAATAATGTCCTGTGCTAACACAGAATGCTGAATACAAATGCATTTAAAATGTGCAATTATCTTTTTGGAGTGGCTGATACAGGGATGTGTTTAAAGTTTTAAAAAACAGTGTGAAAGAAATAGCATTGAGTGAAAAATAAGCATTCCTTTTATCTTGTCCTCCAGACCCACAGCTCCTCCACTACAAGGGGAGAGCGGAAACTCCCACTGCTCCACAGTTTATGGCGCACATTAACAAGGGCTGACTACCGGACTGCTTTTTCTATACGGTTACAGTTTACCGTTCACATTAGTAAGAGTCGTGCCCCCCCCCGCCCCCACACACCCCGTGATTGTTTATTTGTTTTTGTGGTTGGGGGGTAAACACGGTACCACTGAGATACACACACAGTCCTGTTCTACAGTCTATATTGACTATATGCTTTCCCACACAAGTAAATGGATTGTTCATTATCAGGTTTTTTGTTTGTTTGTTTTTTATTTTTTGTTTTCAGAGACAGGGTTTCTCTGTGTAGCTCTGGCTGTCCTGGAACTCTAGACCAGGCTGGCCTCTACCTCCCTAGTGTTTGGATTAAAGGCGTGCGCCATCGTGATTTCTAAAACCATTCTTTCAAAGACTGGCCTTAAAGGAAGAAGAAATCTGAATAAAATCTGACCTTGCCTTTCCCCCGCCGATGACACTATTAAACTCCCTTATTACAAAGCCGTTTTGTCTTCTGATTCACTGGTTGTGTTAGAGACATTTGGGGACCCAGGATTTGACATATGGGAGCCTTTGTTTTTGCCGTATAAGAACTGCAAGTTATACCCCTCCATGAGACATCTGAATAAGTGTCCTAGGCAGGTAAGAGTCCAAGATGGACAGGTGGGAGAACTGATTAAGCCACTAGGGAAGAGGATTGAGATCCCAGAGCAGGCGTCTGGAGCGCCCTCTCCACGCTGCACGGGGGCCACGCTAGGTCAACGAAAGAAGGGAAGAACGTACATGCCTTTTGGATCCCTCAGTCCAGACTGCGTTAGTTCGCTCCTCTGGGGATCCTGTGACCCCCTACAAAGTCGGGGAAGCAAGCGCGGTCCAGTGGCGGTAGGATGTAGGGAAAGGAAAAGGGAGGGAGTGCCGCCCTCCATGGAGATGGGCGGGGCCAGAGCTCGGGCGGGCCCTAATAAAGGGCAAGCCGCGCGGAGCTGAGACTGGAGCGTCAGAGCGCCGTGGGTCAGTCATCAGTCCTGTCCTTGCCTGTCTGCCGGCGCCCTTCCTTCCGCTGCAGTCACCGGTGAGTGCTGTTGGTCTGAAGCAAGCCTGGCGGGATGAGGCAGCCAGGGTTCCGGCACACCTCCCTTCCCCCTACCTTAGCCCGCCGGACTGTGAGCGAGGTCCCCACTCCAGCCCCTTGCGTGCCCCTACCGTGTGCGTCCATGCTGCTGTGCGTGCGGGTCCAGAGCCCGCAGAGGGGAGAGTCCGCGGAGCCTGGGTTGCTTGGTCACTACTGGCTTGCCCCGCATGGGCCCTGGAGCCTCGTCCCTTGAACTGCAGTAACAGGGCCACCTTCAAGCTGCTCCGCTTCTTGCCCTGACTTCTCCTTCCTTTGCAGAACTGCTTGCTGTCTAGAGCCCAGCCTCGCTACCATGAAAGTCTGGCTGGCATGCCTGCTCCTCTGCGCCTCGGTGGTGAACGACTCTGAAGTGAGTGGTCTTCTCGGGAAGGGGCTTGCAGGACCCCTAAGCAGCATCAGGGGAAAAGAGGGGCTAGACGGGCAGCTGGAGTCCTTAGGCATCCATAGCAGGTCCAGACTCCAGGGAAATAGGACAAGGTGTCAGCGGAGGGTTTGGGTTAGAGCACCAAAGAGGTTTGCACTATCTGGCAAGGAGGAGGAAGTCCCTGGGACTACCTTCGCCCAAGGGCACCTGGTATGTGTGAGGTTTGCTTGAGGCCGTCCATGTCTGGATGCTGGAAACCCAGGGCCTTCATTTGGAGAACTGGCCAGAAATAAACAGAAAGGGGAGAGAGAGACAGGGGTGGGTGGGGAGAGGATGAGAGAGAGAGAGAGAGGGAGAGAGAGAGAGAGAGAGAGAGAGAGAGAGAGAGAGAGAGAGAGAGAGAGAGAGAGAGAGAGAGAGAGAATACCACTGGAGGGGAGAATAGATTTTGAGTTTGGGGCCTGCTTATCCCTAGAGCATGTCACCTCTGGTGACCCCCCACCTTCATCTCTTGCAGGGCCGCCATGAAGTTGGAGCTTCTGATGAATGTGAGTATCTCCCTCCTTGCACAATAGTTGACTTCACAGTCTTGGAAAACCTTAGGAGGCAAACCCTCCCTGACCCTGCTGGGAGGCTGGCTCCCCCTTGACCCTTGTTTACCCCACTTTTGCATTTCCTAGCAAACTGTGGCTGTCAGAATGGAGGGGTATGTGTGTCCTACAAGTATTTCTCCAACATTCGCCGATGCAGCTGCCCGAAGAAATTCCAAGGGGAGCACTGTGAGATAGGTATGGGAATTTGGACTCTTCACTGGGAAGGAGGGGAGGCCTGGAGATTTCAGAACAGGGAAAGATGGGTGGGATGCAGAAGCAGGCAGAAGCTGGACCAGGTGGTGCAGGTCTGTAAGCCCAGCACTTCGGAGACAGAAGCAGGATAGTAAGTTTAGGTCTAGCCTGGGCTACAAGGTAAGACCGGGTCTCAAAAAGTGGGTGGGGCACAGCTAGAGAGATGGCTCCGTGATTAAGAACGCTGGCTGCTCTCCCAGATGGCCTATAGTTCAATTTTTAACACCTACGTGGTGGGTCACAACCATCCTAACTCCAGTCCCAGGGACCCAATGCCCTCTTCTGGCCCTCTTCCAGTTATGCACATGGTGCACAGATTCGCACGCAGGAAAAACACCTATGCACATAAAATAAACAACAACAACAAACAGGCCGAAGTCAGGAGTTAGGAACGCGGAGTCGCATAAAGCCCTGGCTACACAAATGGGAAGGAGGCTCCTCCTTGCGCTACCTGCCGGGTCTGAAACCATGCCACCTCGGAAATGCCTGTCCGAACTTCCTCCTTTTTCTAATATTCTGTAATCCTCAAATCATTTGTAGACACGTCAAAAACCTGCTATCATGGAAATGGCCAGTCTTACCGGGGCAAGGCCAACACTGACACCAAAGGCCGGCCCTGTCTGGCCTGGAACTCCCCTACTGTCCTTCAGAAAGCCTACCACGCCCACAGACCTGACGCTCTCAACCTCGGCCTGGGGAAACACAATTATTGCAGGTAGGTGGAGACTGATACCAAGAGTCCTTCCTGGGGGGCTGGAGAGATGGCTTCCAGAGGACCTAGATTCCCAGCATCCACGTGGCAGCTCACAACAGTCTGTAACTCCAGTTCCAGAGGATCTGATACCCTCCTCTGGCCTTGATGAGCACCAGGCATGCACAGACATAAATACAGGAAATACCCATGCACATTAAAACAAAACTAAACAAAACGCTCCCCCTGACCCTGTGGCCTCTTAGAAAGCTATACTACCAGCCCCTGGTATAATGGCACAAGATTCAGGTATCTGGTTGAGCATTCCATGGAAGGGAGGATATAGAGAAGGCATTTGGGGTTGGAATGACATTCCTGTCCCTTCATGTTTCCAGGAACCCCGACAACCAGAGGCGACCCTGGTGCTATGTGCAGATTGGCCTAAAGCAGTTTGTCCACGAATGCATGGTGCCTGACTGCTCCGTTGGTGAGTATCGCTGACTGATCATGTGATGATGGGGTGGAAGGAGACAAACTCATATGGTCCCCTTCTTCCACTACCGGAGGAGGGATGAGACGTGAGGTCCTGCCTCAGTGGGAGTCTTCACCCTTTGCTTCTCCCCAAAAACATGTGTCTCTTTCTTTTCTAGACAAAAGGCCATCTTCTTCTCCAGATCAGCAAGGGTTCCAGTGTGGCCAGAAGGCCCTAAGGCCCCGCTTCAAGATCGTTGGGGGAGAATTCACTGTCGTTGAGAACCAGCCCTGGTTTGCAGCTATCTACAGGAAGAACCAGGGAGGAAGTCCCCCCACCTTCATCTGTGGTGGCAGCCTCATCAGTCCTTGCTGGGTGGCCAGTGCCACCCATTGCTTCATGTAAGTACCTCCCTTTGTCTCCTCTCTCTGACCCTTCCTTCCCATCCCACACATGTCCCTTTCTCCCTCCCGGTGGAAGTCTCCCACCAAGCCTCTCTTCACGCAGCTTGTAGCCTCAGGTACGCGTAGCGCACTCTGAGGTCTCTGTGATGGAGAGGAGGAGGTAACGGGGCTTTGTGAGATCATGCTGATGTGTCTCGTTTCTCACAGTAATAACCCAAAGAAAGAAAACTACGTCGTCTACCTGGGCCAGTCAAGGCGGAACTCCTTTACTCCCGGAGAGATGAAGTTTGAGGTGGAGCAGCTCATCTTGCATGAAGGTTACAGTGCTGACAGCCTGGCCCACCATAATGATATTGGTGAGCAGAAACTTAGTTACTGGAAAGGTGGCAGCCAGCAAAAGAGGGGTCCAACAAAAGTCCAAAATAGTGACAGAAGTTGTTGGGGGAACTTGAAGTTCCGGCTTTGGATGACAACGGGTGGGGAAGAGTTCAGAGTGAAATAGACGAGAAACTGAGGGGTGTAGTGCTCTTCTGCAGAGACCTTGAGTTTCCCCAACAGGTAGCCTCTTCTGAGTGGAAAGAACCGTTGGCACATGGTGTAGGCTGGGAATGCCCTGTTTGTGTGGAGGAGGGTGGATGCTTCTGTCTATATCAGAATATAGAAAGCCTTGGCTGGATTTCAGCTCAGCTCCCTCAGCAGGAAACAACCTGTTCAGCTGTATATGGTAGCTCTGGCTGCCTGAATATTCGTCATCAGCTGAAGAAATAAAGCATTTGGCAGGGGAGGCTTCTGGGCGACAAGATGCCAGCAGCTGCTCTGGATACTCTCTGACTCTAGCACCATGGGTATAGATCAGTGCCGTAGCTTTTGGAGGGGAGAGATGATGACCACATGACCTGGCAGGTGATGATCTTTTCCCGTTGACCTCTTTTCTCCAGCATTGCTGAAGATACGTACCAGCACAGGCCATTGCGCACAGCCATCCAGGTCCATTCAGACCATTTGCCTGCCCCCAAGGTTTGGTGATGCCCAGTTCGGTTCAGACTGTGAGATCACTGGTTTTGGAAACGAGCATGACTGTAAGTGACAGTTGAAGCTGGGGGCGGGTCATGGTCCAGAAGCAAATGTAGCAGACTGCCACAGGAACACAGTAGGGCCAGGGATAGAGGGAAGCAATGGGCAACCAAGTCAATGGGATGAACAGTTGTGGGTGGAGTAAAGGCTAGATTGGAATGAAAAAACCATAAGGGGTGTCCATACATGTGATGTATGTTTTATCTTCATCCTTGGAGAGAGTCTCATTCATAGACACATCTTAATGCAAACATTTATTTCCTCTATCCAGCTGACTATATGTACCCAAAGAACCTGAAAATGTCTGTTGTGAAGCTTATTTCCCATGAACAGTGTATGCAGCCACACTACTATGGCTCTGAAATCACTTATAAAATGCTGTGTGCTGCTGACCCACAGTGGGAAACAGACGCCTGCCAGGTAAGACTCCCAACCATCCCTTTTCATCACTCCCAAGCTCCCCACAGCTCTTGGGTTTGATCTGACAGCTCTGTGGAGTTTCTTTCCAGCCAGCATCCTAAGAATCAAGGACTTAGATCTTTGGAAGCTTGTGCCAATCCTTACAGGTTCAAACATTTAGCGTGAGCCTGTGCTACACACTTTAGACTAAAAGGACAAAGACTGTTAAAAAAAAAAAAAGCCAAGCATGATGGAACACACCTATAACCTCAGCATCCCTAGCACTTTGGAAGCTGAGAGGGAAGGATCTTGAGTTCAAGGCCAGCCTAAGCTACATAGTGAGAATTCAAGGTCTGTGCTACATAGCAAAAAATGTAGTAACAATAAAGAGAAATTTTTTTTTAAAAAAAAAAGACAACAACAAACAAGGATGGGTGCCTCGCTCAGTGGTACAGCGCTTGCTTAGTACTCTCAAAGTCCTGAGTTCAGTCCTCCACTCAGGGAATGGAGACCATAAGCAAAACCAGCAGTCTGGAGGGCATAGCTTAGTTGGAGGAGTACTTAGCCAGCATGAATGAAGCCCTGGATCCAATCCCCAGCACTGGGTGGAATGACCCACACCTATAGTATCAGCTCTTGAGGGGATCGGCATCAGAAGTTCCCAAGTGACTTCTTCAGCTACATAGTGAGTCCAAAAGCCAGCCTGGAATACATAGGATCATGAAACCCTGTCTCAGTCTCCAAAACAGAAACAAACAGCAACAACAAAAGAGATAAACACTATTCACATCCCTCCTGGGCCTTTGGCTAAGAACAAGTGAGATCAATATGATTCTCTAATTCATTGTTCAGGATCCGTTCACTGGGAATTACAAAAGATCAGGCATTAGGAAAGGGAGGAAAAGCCTTAAAGAGAGTATGACGTGGTAAATAGAGAGATGGAAGAAAGCCAGGAGGTGGTGGCGCATGCCTTTAATCCCAGCACTTGGGAGGCAGAGCCAGGTGGATCTCTGTGAGTTCGAGACCAGCCCGGTCTACAGAGTGAGTTCCAGGAAAGGCGCAAAGCTACACAGAGAAACCCTGTCTCGAAAACAAAACAAAACAAACAAACAAACAACAACAACAACAAAAAGAGACGGAAGGAAAAGAGAAGCATGTTTCAGTTGAAAGAACAAAACCGAGCCTGAGCATGAGGTGTTCTAAGGTGGGGAATGGCAGGGTCTGGGGAAGGGGCTTGAGCAGTGGCTGACAGATGCTGGGTAGAACTTTGGCACTCTATAGGTTGTAAAACAAGGAGTTGCCAAGGTCTCTGATTGAAGTCACCTCTCCCTGTTATCTCAGGCGTGGCTGAGTGGTGGTGGCCCTTTCCTCATGTCTCCCAGAGCTCACCTCTTTTCTTTGGCTTCCCAGGGAGACTCTGGAGGACCTCTGGTCTGTGACGTCAACGGCCGCCCAACTCTGAGTGGGATTGTGAGCTGGGGCCGTGGATGTGCGATGAAAAACAAGCCCGGTGTCTACACGAGGGTCTCATACTTCCTGAACTGGATCCAAGACCACATTGGAGAAGAGAATGGCCTAGCCTTCTGATGGCCACCAGGGAGCGGAGGAGAGAAACAGATGGACCACTCACTTCCATGTTGCCCGTCACCTCTGCAGCAGGGTCCTCTCTATCAAATGTGGGGAAGAAGCTGAGAAGGACAGACTCTGCACTGTTTGCTTGTGCTGCCCAGCAGGGTAAGTGCAGACAGTTTTACCCTCAGACCCAGGCCTGGGTGCTGGCCACCCAGACCCCCTGACCAGGGTGGAAAGTTGGTCCTGGCTCAGGATGATATTGATCAGGAGTTGTGTTTTTCTGGACTAAAGCCATCTGAAGTTGTAAAAGCGTCTCCTGTGCAAGTGTAGGAGGGGAGTTGGT
The DNA here is from genome assembly GCF_049852395.1 of Peromyscus maniculatus bairdii. NCBI lineage: Eukaryota > Metazoa > Chordata > Mammalia > Rodentia > Cricetidae > Peromyscus > Peromyscus maniculatus. The sequence goes on along the minus strand of NC_134860.1, from coordinate 39,794,845 downwards.
TCCCCTAACGGGTCATTCATGAGGTCTGCTGTTGGGAAAGAAATGATTTCCCAATTAGGAAGTGTAACAGCTGAAGTATTTTGAGGGGGCTTTTCCAGCATGAAAACAGTGGTGTGAGGAGTAGAGACACTAACGGCTTGAGGGAATGGCTCTAGCATTCCACGAATGGATCAGCAAATACACGTGTGTATGTTTGTTCACTGTGCGCAGGCTGTGGGTGTAAGCCTGAGCAAAAGCTGCCGTATTCCTGTGTCTAACGCAAGTCTAGGCATTTCCCTAAACTCTGGACTGTGATGCTGGCACCTCTCAGTCTTCCATGTGATGCTCCACGTGAATGTATCATTCTCGGGCGAGACCCGTGACCAGCACTAAATGTCTGTTTCACTTTTTACATAGATGTCCACTTCTTGGCCAGTTATCTTTTTTACTTATTAGCCTGGTCATCCAATCCTCACTGGGTGGGGTAAGGAGCACTCTTATATACTTAATATTTAATAATTATGTTCTACTATTTTATTTATATCTATTTTTATAATTCTGAATAAAGGTGATCAATAAAATGTGATTTTTCTGAAGATTCTGGTTCCTCCGTGGTTCTTTATAAGGGAAGTGGGGGAGGGTAGCAAAAGAAGGAATAAAGAAGGTGATGTGCATCTTAGCATCATTTGGGACATGCTTAGGCTCTTCTGGACAACAATGCTTGGATGAGGGAAAACTGTTGGTCCAAGCCTTCATAAAGGTCCATGCCTTCAGTAAACCTGAAAGATAAATAGAGATTGATGTGAACTCAAGGTCAGCCTGGACTACATAATGATTTCAAGGTCAGCTAGGCTACATAGCAAGACATTGTCTAAAAGAAAAAAAATCCACAAAGAAAGAAAAGAAAAAGCTGATGCAAACAAAACAGCAGTGTTAGTACTGAAGATATGGCCGCGCGGTTGAGAGTACTTGTGCATCTTTTCCTGCAGAGAACTGGAGTTTGCTTCCCTGCCCCCACTTCAGGTGTCTGACAACCACTTGTCATTCCTTGGGCCTCTGTAAGCACCAGCATCCATAGACACGTACACAAAATGAAAAGTAAATCCTACAAAAAAAATAAAAATAAAAATAAAAAAACCAAGATGAAAATATCAGTGTGAGTGGGTATAATGTCTCATGCCTGGTATCCCAGCCTGGGAGAGACTGAGGCAGGAGGATTGAAGTAAGTTTGAAGACAACCTGGCAGAGCACAGTTTAACTTAAAACAACAACAGCAACAACTCGATAAACCTTTAATCTTAGGACTCAAAGGCAGGTGGATATTTTGAGTTCAAGCTCAGCCTGGTCTACAGAGTGAGTTCAGGACAGCCAGGGCTACACAGAGAAACCCTGTCTCAAAAATAAACAAACAAACAAATGATAAAAAAGAAAACAACTGCCGGGCGGTGGTGGCGCACGCCTTTAATCCCAGCACTCGGGAGGCAGAGCCAGGCGGATCTTTGTGAGTTCGAGGCCAGCCTGGGCTACAGAACGAGCTCCAGGAAAGGCACAAAGCTACACAGAGAAACCCTGTCTCGAAAAACAAAAACAAAACAAAAAAAAGAAAACAACCAAACTCCAAGCCATTGTGAATCTGGTATTCCAGAAAGAGCAAACGTAATGTGGGGGCTGATGTTGAGTTCTGTGTGTTGATGGAGCATATCTGCATTTAATGGCCTGGGCAGGCAAGGTCGGGAGAGGTCTCGGGCTGACCTTCATAGCCCCCAAAGTTAGGAAACAAGCTGTGACTTGGTGAGTGGTATTGGGCTGAGCTGCATCTCACAGTTGCTTCCTCAGCTGTTGTGCGGTGTGCCTCTTTATTATTTATTTATTTTGGGGATGGAGATTCACTGTATATCTCTGGCTGGCTTGGAACTCAGTATGTAGACCAGGCCTGTCTCTGCCCACTGAGTCCAGAGATTAAAGGCATGCACCACCACATCTAGCAGTGTGCCTCTTTTAGAACTGTATACAGTTGTCCTTATTTATTTATTTATTTTTAATTGTGGTACTGAAGATTAAATCCTACATCTTAGGCCCTAGCTACCTTCTTATTTTATTTTATTACTTTGAAGCAAGGTCTTACTAAGTTACAAGGCAGTCCTTAAACTCACCCTGCAGCCCAGGCAGACATTAAACGTGTGACCCTCCTGCTTCGGCCTCCTGAGTAGCCAAGGTTAGATTGTTGGCCTGCTCAGTGAGGCCCCACTCTTTAGGACTGGCTATACCACATTCTCTTTACTCTGCTCCCCCCTCAAATCCTTGGGCTGACCTTAGCCAATAACATTTGCTCATGTGCAAACCGCTGGCCCATAGCACCCCCGTCCATAGGTACCATTCAGGGAAAAAAATAAAGTAAAATTTCCCATCATCTGCATGTGGGCTAGTGCTGTGTTTTGCACGTTAATGCCACTCATTGCTATCTGGAAGATCAGGGAAGTCAGAATTAAACCTGGATGATGTCCTAGTAGGGGGGACCACATAATTGGAATCAAACACCAGATTCTGAAAAACTGAGGTATACATAGAAGGCAGGCTGGAAGATATAATTAGATGCTAAAATATTGGAATTTCCAAGTCATGCTTATGAGTTTTGGCAATGTTTCTTATTAGAGTCACCTGAGAAACTTTTAAAAATATCTACACACCTATGCCCTACCTATGATTCAGGTCAGGGCTGGTGCCAGGTCTGTGATCTTGGGAAAACTCATGAGGTATTTTTGATATGCACCACTGACTAAGAACCTGAGGCAACAATTGGTCAGAATCCATGAAGGGCCCAGGAAATTCAAGACCATGAATGAGTTCTCTGCATGAACAGCCAGTTTTCTGAGTGGAGTTTTGAGGATACAAAGTCTCCTGGGTGTTCTGCGGACCCCTGAACTTTTAATCCCGTAACCAAGCACATTTTTCCACACAGCACAGCTGTGTTTCAGCATGGGTTTTGCAATCAGGTGGCCTGAATTAGAATCCTGGCTTTTAACGCCAGCTGTGTGGTTTGGAAAAGACCATTAGCCTCTCTGGTCCTCTGCCCATGTTGCCTCCACCGTAAAGGAGATAACAGGGCCAATGAGAAAGCTCTCTGGATGAAGGAGCTTGCTGCTAATCCTGACGACCTGAGTCTGAGCCCCAGCACCCACATGGTAAAAAGAGAGAAATGACTCCTGGAAGTTGTCCTCTGACTTCAGATCGGTGCCGTGGCACATTTGTGCCTGTACAAACACACACACACACACACACACACACACACACACACACACACACACACACACACACACACACACACCTGTGGGGGAGGGGGCACCTAAGTAAAGCGCCCAACCACCAGCTTTCACAAAGCTAAGTAAATATCTCAGGGTTTAATCCTTCCTGGGAACAGGGATTTGCCGGGAAAGAAAGGACCTGATTAGAAGCTAAGGGGCCCAGCCCAGGCTAAGTTGCCATTCAGCTGCTTCATTTCTTCCCCTGGGGCCAAGAAGGATCTTGTTCAAACTTGAGCAGCCCCAGCAGCATCAGGGCTTCCAGACACTGACAACAGGAAGCATGAGCCCCACTGGCAGATTGAGCAATGAGGCCGCTAACAGGGCAGACTGCTTCTCAGTCACCACCTCTCTCTCCCCTCAGCTATCTTGTCCTGAAGATGTAGCTGCTTCCCCAACAACTGTTTCTGGGCTCTAGATTCTGATTCAGTTCTCTCCCTCATTCCAGGAAGCGGCTACTGTGTTATTTGTACCCTTCCTCTACAGTAGGAAAAGCAGAGGCATAGAGACATGGAGAAGCCTGCACAGGACAAACGCATCTGGAAATGCAGAGTCAGGCTTAGAACTCAGGCAGCTGGCTCCCGAGTCCACAGGCCCAAGGTAAGGAGAGGGTTCTCAGCCAGCGGTTTAAAGAACAGCCTCACCCTGATCAAGCAACCTTAGCCTTTTCTGCTGAAATCTGGTTTCACTGAGGTGGTTTCCGTTTTCACCAGAATTCTTCCTTTTGAAATATTCTGTGGCCAATTCCATTATCAGGACTCAACTTCATTCCCACACATGCTGTGTCTTTCCCAAGCCAGCACCCCACGCCAGCCACACCTCTGCACACTCACTCTGGTTGAATCCACCTTCCTCCCTAGCAGGAAACATCTGAGCTCTCCCTTGAATCACGCAGTGTGAAGAGCTGCTGACGAATGTTTAAAATACCAGCTCTCTTGAGATATAGTTCACATACTATACAATTCATCCATTTACAGTACCCAGCTGGATGTTTTTTTTTAAAATATATTTACAGAGTTGAGCAACATCACAATCAATTTAGGACATTGTCATGACCTCACCAAGAAAACGTGAACCAATGAGCAGTTGCTTCCTTTCTCTTCCGAGGTCCTCAGCCCTAGGCAGCCTCTTACCTACTTTCTGTCTCTGTGGGTTTGCCAATTCTAGGTACTTCAGATAAATGGAATTATATAAAACACAATCATGCCTCTTTCAGTTAGCATCATGCTTTCAAGTTCCATCCATCCAGCAGCGTGTCTCAACACTGCTGCTAAGTTTTAAATAACACATTGGGAGAAAACCTTGCAGTCACGTTGAGATTAAGCAACCACATTCCTTCTTTCTTCCTTCCCTTCCTCCTTCCCTACCTCCTTCCTTCTTTTCTTCTCCTTCCTTCTTCTCCCCCATGCCCTGTTCTTTTTTGAGACGGCGTCTGCCTATGTGGGTGAGGCTGCCTTGGAACTCACCATGTAGCTCAGATTGGCTTTCAACTCAGGAGCTTTTTGCTTCTGCCTCCCAAGTACTAGGTCTTTCTTTTTAAAGATGTATTTTTTTTTTTTTTCTGAGACAGGATTTCTCTGTATAGTTTTGATGCCTGTCCTGGATCTCGCTCTGTAGACCAGGCTGGTCTTGAACTCATAGAGATCTGCCTGGCTCTGCCTCCCGAGTGCTGGGATTAAATACATGTGCCACCACCGCCCAGCCTTAAAGGTGTATTTTTTATTTTAAAGAAAAATATTTACTTTTATTTGATGTGTGTGACTCTTTTGCCTGAATGCATGTAAGTCTACCATGTGCAATGAAGTACCCATGGAGCCTAGAAGAGGATGTCATTTTCTTGGAACTGAAGTCACCGATGGTTGTGGGCTGCCGTGTGCATGCTTGAAACCAAACCTGGGTCCCCTGCAAAAGCAATCCCTAACTGAGGAACTACCTCCCCAGCCTCCCTCTCTTACTTTTTTAAGTACACATGTGCCAAGAATTCTTAGATGCTAGCGATATAAGAGCAGACGAGCCAGACTTTGTGGTTCAGGAGCTAAAAACTGTAGAAACAGAACCATGACCACAATCTAATGAGATGATAATTACAATAAAAGTATATATAAAATGCACAAAAATACAATAATGGACCTCTTTATTCTGCTTTGGGAGTCAAGGAAGATTTACAGAGGAGAGAATATTTCATTTAGTTCTTTAAAGATGCATAAAATTTGCCAGATAAAGAAGAAAAAGACATTCTAAGCCTAGGGAAGACTATGGAGGCATGAAAAGACAAGATGTCCTCAAGAAATGACAACTAGTCTGTAGTGGCACAGCCAAGACTCTAAATGGCAAAAGCAGCCGAAGCAGCTGGTAGATGAAGGAGCTGGAGGGATCCAGCGGGTGAAGGTTCTTTTTTCTTTTCTTTTTTAAGACAAGGTTTCTCTGTGTAGCCCTGACTGAACTAGGCTGGCCTCAAACTCACAGAGATCTGCCTGCCTCTGGCCCTCAAGTGCTGGGATTATAGGGTGTGCCACCACCATCTGGCTTGGTGATGGTTCTCGTGAGGGCTGATGCTCTGTAACACACCATCCCCTTCAGACTAAATGCAGCAGCTTCTGTCTTAAGACCTGCTCAAGTGGCCCCTCATCCCCTTCCTCTAGGAGCCTGCCAAAACGTTGGTCCTGGGAAGTCCTGCTAGTTAAACCTTTTGGACATCACTTCTGGCTTTCAGGAACTACTTTTTTCTTTTTTCCAAAGTCTAGAAAGCTAATTAAAGTGAAGGTGCTGTACCTTTCTTTGTGCGTTTGTACATGCGTGTGTGTGCCTGTCACAGTATACACGGGGGTGTCAGAGGACAACAGTGTGGCAGTCAGTTCTCTTCTACCACGTAGTTACGAGGGATTGAACTCAGGCTGCCAGTCTTGTCAACAAGGACCTTTTAAACCCACTGAATCATCTTGTTGGCCCTTATTTTTTCTTAACTAAGAATTCCTACCCAGTTGTAAAAAGAACTATGCAAGTAAAATAATCTCATAGTATTCAGTCCTTTTCAACATCTCTGACTCTGGGGTTTCCTTTTTAGTTTAATCTCCTCTCCTTGACTTTGAATATTCGGCTTCCCAGAGCCTGATATTAAATCCTTTCTTGTTCCTACCCTAAACTTTCTCTAAAGAAATCTTACTCATGCTCAGGCTTAAATCACCACCAAGAGATGACTCACAAATGCTTGTCTCCAGCCAGACTTCTAAATGACAGTCCCTTATTTTCTTTCTATTGCCTATTTAGCATGCTGGTTGACTGTAGCTCATAGCCACCTCACAATCAGCTTTCATTGTTCTCGGTTCCAACCTCATTTTCTTCCATCGGTCTCTGGAATGGCCGTACCACAGCCATGCAACTATGCAAGCCGGAAGTCTTGCACGTCAGCTATCTCACGGCTCCTAGCTTCTCGACCCTTTGGTCCCATCTATTACAAAACCTTAGGGATTTGCCCAACATCTCTTGAAGTTTTTCTTTTTAAAGACAGGGCCTCATAAAGTCACTGTACATCAAATGCTCTCTTGCTTCTTCTATCTCCCAAGCGCTGGGATCATGGGCATGCGACATCATGTCTGCTATATGTGGTGCTGGGGGTCAAAGCCAGGACTTCACACTCTTCTGAGCCCAGTGATCCGTTTCTTTCCATCTCTGCCACCAGCAAGCTGCTCTCGGCTCTTGCCTAGCAGAATGTCACAGCTTCCCATCCCGTTCTGCCACTGACTGCATCTTTCCTCCCCCCCCCCCCCCCCACACCAGATCCCGGTCCAGTGCTCACTTAAACAGAGGAAACAACTGAAGTGTGAACTTGCTTGCGGACTTTTGCTCTTGATAGCTCTCTACTCGGTTCCTAAGCATCTCCTTCTCACCTGACTCAGCTGCTCTCTCATTAGCAAACCCTCTGCTACCAAATGCTCTTACACTTGGTGTTTCTTCTTCCTGACCTTCTTAGGTTCTTCTTCATACTTCCAAGGTTTTTGTTGTTGTTGTTTTGTTTTGTTTTATGAGACAGGGTTTCTCTGTGCATCCCTGGCTATCCAAGAACTCGCTCTGTAGCCCAGGCTGACCTTGAATTCAGAGATCCATCTGCCTCCGCCTCCCAAGTGCTGGGATTGAAGACATGCACCACCACTGCCTAGTATCCAAGATTATTTTTTCAGTTAAGTCTTTTCTAGGCTGCCCGGGCCGACATAAGACCTCTTTCTCTGTGACCACAGTCTTCCTGTGCCATGTCTCCCAATCTGATGTGTTTGTCACTACTGCAACTTCTCATTTGCTATATCATCAGTTGATTAATGTGCGTACTTTTCTCCCACCAAATTATGTACTCCATGAAGTCATTGAATATGACAGACATCTAATATTATTGAATAAATGCATTCTGTTGTATATGCTATGTTTTTAAAAATAATTGTATTCTGGGCCATGTGTGGTGGTGCATGCCTTTAATCCCAGCACTTGGAGACAGAAGCAGGCAGATCTCTGTGAGTTCGAGGCCAGCCTGGTCTACAAAGCAAGTTCTAGGACAGCCAGGGCTGTTACACAGAGAAACTCTATCTAAAAAAAAAAAAAAAAAAAACCTAATGAATGAATGAATGAATGAATAATTGTGGTCATGTTCTATACATACATTTTTTATTTATTTTTTTTTTTTTGGTCTTTCGAGACAGGGTTTCTCTGTGTAGCTTTGCGCCTTTCCTGGGACTCACTTGGTAGCCCAGGCTGGCCTCGAACTCACAGAGATCCGCCTGGCTCTGCCTCCCGAGTGCTGGGATTAAAGGCGTGCGCCACCACCGCCCGGCCTATACATACATTTTTATCTTTTTTTCTTTAATTATTTTATTACCAGCTTTTTCCTTTGGCATAAGAAATCTCTCCAAGCTGGGTTAGTGTCAAGCACCTTTGATTCTAGTACTTGGGAGGCAGAAGCAGACAGATCTCTGTGAGTCTGAGGATAGCCTGGTTTACATAATGAGTTCCAGGACAGCCAGGGCTATGTAGAAAGATCCTGCCTCAAAAAACAAAACAAAACAAAACAAACAAACAAACAAACAAACACACAGGAACTCTTTCCAAGCAGTATTGGTACAGCAGCACAGTTAATAATAACACTCATTCAATTTACCTTTCAGAATTGAGGCATCATCGATAAAGTATGTGACCGTTCTTGTAAATATCTACACACGAGACAGTATGATTTGCATTTCGAAGGAAACGTGGTGAAATTTCTTTCTGTTGCCACTCCCACCCCGGCCTTGCTGTTTGTTTTCTTCCCACTCCCTACCCCACCCTACCCTCGCTGAGCACGTGTGTGAGTGTGTGTGTGTGAGTGTGTGTGTGTGTGTGTGAGTGTGTGTGTGTGTGTGTGTGAGTGTGTGTGTGTGAGTGTGTGTGTGAGTGTGTGTGTGTGAGTGTGTGTGTGTGAGTGTGTGTGTGTGAGTGTGTGTGTGTGAGTGTGTGTGTGAGTGTGTGTGTGTGTGAGTGAGTGTGTGTGTGTGAGAGTGTGTGTGTGAGTGTGTGTGTGTGAGTGTGTGTGTGTGTGAGTGTGTGTGTGTGAGTGTGTGTGTGCGTGTGAGTGTGTGTGAGTGTGTGTGTGTGTGTGTGAGTGTGTGTGTGTGTGTGTGTGTGTGTGTGTGTGTGTGTGGCTAAAAAAGCCAGGCACGATGGTGCACGCACCTATAATTTCAGTATTCCTGGGGCAAAGCCAAGAGAATCAAGAGTTCTAGGCATCCTGCACTAATCAAGACCCCACCTAAAAACCACAGAACCTCTTCTCAAAGCAACAATAAAATTCTGCTAAGAGACAGGCATTCTTAGCCCAGGTTATGAAGTTTGGGATCTTGTAGGGGAATAGAGGTTTTTTGATTCATTGCTTTATCTTTTATTCACTCACCTAACACTCGCTGAGGGTCGGTCTAGAGGCCAGCACTCTGCTGTAGCCTCACTGAGCTAAGGGTCAAGTGAGAGAACCAGACTAACAACTGAAGAGAAAACGTTGAGGAAGACATGCAAGACGGGTGTGTGGGGCTCAGAGAACAAAGTGGAGGAGGTCGCCTGGAGTGGGACTCCAAAGGACAAACCCAGGAAGGAGAGATGGCGTCCTGAGCAGAGGGCACATCACATACGAGAAAGTGAAGAAGAAGAAACCGCGGAGGACTCAGTGAAGGGCAGGCAGTTTGGTGGCTAGGTCTGGGCCGCACTGGACAGGTTTGGCCAAAGGAATGAACGTGTAGGGCCTAGAGGACTCTGCTACACGAAGGAATTTGGACTTTATTGTGACAGGGAGCTCATCAAAGAGCAGTGTGAAAAAGCTGATAATGATTATTGGGCCTAGATGAGACTAAGAACCAGCAAAACCAGTTTGGGAACGATTTCAATTAGCCTCAAGGGAACTGTGAGCGTGTGAATCATGAGTATGGGCCATGAGGGGGAGGAAGGCAGAGCACCCACCGATAGAGGAGATTTGTGGAGATGCAGCAGATGATGCTGACTCAGAGCTGGAGGAGGAGCACTAGCGTTTGGTTTAGAGTCCTGACTTTAGACAGATAAGGTCACTTGAGATTTTTCAAGTGAGAAACCAAGGCTCCATGGTAGGTGATTTCCCTGAAGTAACATCGAAGGAGGTGGTGGAGTCGGGGGCACCAGTATCTCAGGAAAGCTCACATGGTTAATGATCTCTGACTGTCCACCTAATGGGAGACCTTCCCCATCACCGTGATCACTGAACCTTGATGCTATCCAAGCCTGTATGGTCTACGCCTGCTTCTGACATGTCCCAGGTTTGTTCAGCCCTGTGACTGGGGTTCTAACTCCAGGAAATTCTTCAAAACCTCCTGTGCTGAGATGCACTGTCAGGAAATCAGTGGATGAGTCTCTGGTGTGTATAAAGAAGTCAGCAGATGTTGGCTTTGGTTGCCTTGTGATTTCCTAAAACTGAGAAGTTATGGTGTTTTCGCGGAGCACATGCACTTATTAGATAAGCAAATTCTAGCGTGCAGGCTACGGAAATGCAGCTTTTAGGAGGACTGCGCAGCTAGCGTCTTCTCATCCCAGTCTCCAAATCCTTCTTTTCTGTAGTCTGCCAGTTGCCCCAGAATTTTTACCTCCCCTTTGTATAAAATTGCATCTCTCAGCAGGCTCTTCTTATCCTTACATCATAGTTCCTTTAATACTTTCTTTCTAGAACAAGCAGAACTTTGTAGCTACTGTTAGAATTCCTAGCCACTCCCCCAGCGACATGACCCTGCATTCGCTGGCAAGATGCTTAGTCATCCCAGGGCCTTACGTCCTATGCAATCCGCAGTCTGTGTGCGGCGTGATCACGTAATGTGTACATGAGAGGCACAGCTATGTAAGCCCGTAAGCACACGTGTGTTTGTGTGGGGGAGGGGAGGATCTATAAAAGCGGGTTCCACTTACCCCTCCCCTCTCTTCCTGCACGGTCTTCCCACAGGCCTAAGCACCCTCTTCTATTCCCAACCCTTAATAAACTCTTAGGGTGGGTTTTGTTGTACCTTGTGGCTTTTCTCGCACGGTAAACAGTGCCACTTAATGAATAACATTGCGCCACTTAATAAATAACAGCTACAACTCGGATTTTTTTCCCCTTAACTGTCTCCGTGATGAGTATTGGCCCTAACCCCAGATTTTTGTCTTGTTTCTTATTCCTACACACCCTTCACCATCAAAGACTAAGAGATTCTACCTAGAAAGGTCTAAGTTTTTGAGTCCCACTGGAGTTGGCCATGTGGAATCAACTATTACTGGTCATGGCATTCTTGCTCTCTGTTGCCATTCCTGGTGCCAGAAAGCTATCAAAAGTATCCCAGAATGCACCACAGAAACGGCATGAAAAGTCTTTCTCTCAAAGTCTCTCTGAGCCAAGACCGTGAATACTTCTTTGAGCCTTTTCTCTCTGATTGGTGTCTCTCACGGCTGAGAAATACAGGAGAAACAATGGAATGGAGACATTTTGACTAACAGTGATCTAAAGTATAGTTCTAGCCAGGCCTGGTGGTAACATGCCTACAGTCGTGGAACTTTGAAGGTAAAAGGCAAGAGGATTAGGAGCTTAAGGTGACTGGCAATATATGCAGTTCAAGGCCCCTCAAGTTACATGGGATATGCTCAAAAATAAATAAATAAAAGACAAGTGTGGTGGCACATGCCTTTAGTCCCAGGACTCAAGAAGCAGAGGCAGGTGGATTTCTATAAGTTCTCTGGTCTACATGGAGAGTCACAGGCTAGCCAGAGCTACATAGTGAGACCTCTCCCACACACTAAATAAATAAACAAAAATAAAAAAAAATAAAGCATCAGTTCTTCAAATATGGTCCTCAAATCAGGAAGTTTTGTCTCACCTGGCACTTAGCAGTACAAGTTCTCAGACCCACCATAGATCTCTTAAGCTATAAACTCTAGAGGCGGGGTTCATCAGTCCAACAGTTTAACAACCCTGAGTGAAATTCTGTCTCACCGTCAAGTCTGAGAACCACTATTCTAGACACTAATTCTCAGACTTTGGTATGCATCCCAACTGCTTAGCAAACTCACCTGATCTTACTAAAAAAAGCTGAGCATTGATGTATCACCTGGGAAGCTTGTTAAATATAATTCGGTTTTTAAAAAACTGAACTGGCCACCTCCTGTAATCAGATCGGTGACTATCCCAATTGTCATCAGAGAGCCTTCATCCAGTGACTGATGGAAACAGATGCAGAGATCCACAGCCAAGCACTGGGCTGAGCTCAGGGGATCCTGGGGAAGAGAGGGAGGAAGGATCCTGGTCAAAGTCATCATAAGGGAACCCACAGAAACAACTAACCTGGGCTCATCGGAGCTCACAGACTCTGGACCCACAGCTAGGGAGCCTGCATGAGACCGACCTAGGCCCTCTACATAAGCGTGACAGTTGTGTAGCTTGGTCTACTTGTGGGACCCCTAGCAGTGGGAGTGAGGCCTTTGCCTAATGCTTTGGCTCGCTTCCCGGAACCCATTCCATTCTTCATACTGGATTGCCTTGCCCAGCCCTAACACAAGGGGAGGAGCTTAGTCCTACCTTAATGTGCCCTGATTTGTTGACACCCATGGGAGACCTGCCTCTTTCTGAACAGAAAGAGAAGGAGTGGGGGAAGGGGAAGGAAGGAAATTGTGGTTGGGATGTAAATTAAATGAATAAATTTAATAAAAAATGTGTTTATTTTAAAAAAACTGGACTAGTGGGCTACAGAGGTGGCACAGTGGTTAAGAACACGGACGCCTCCTCCAAAAGAAGCCAGGTTCAAATCCCAGCATCTACATGGCTAACAGCCATCTGTAACTCCAGTTCCAGGGACCCAGCACCTTTCCTGGTCTTTTTGGGCACTGTACAAACGGTGCACGGACACATATGCAAGCAAAATACCCATACACATGAAAATCTTAAAAATTAAAAAAGGAAACTGGATTGGTATCTGGGCAACCATATTTTTAGGTAACTTCCCTAGGTAATTCAGCTATTCATAAAGAGTTGAGAATAAAAGCCAGGTATGGTGGCTCACGCCTTTAATTCCAGCACTCAGGAGGCAGAGGTAGGCAGATCTCTGTGAGTTTGAGACCAGCCTGGTCTACAAAGCAAGTTCCAGGGACAGCCAGGGCTGTTATGTGAGAAACCCTGTCTCAAAAAACAAAACAAAAACAAACAAACAAAAAAAGAGTTGAGAATAAAATGTGGTGGTATGCGGGATCAGACCGAAGGGCTGTGGAAATGTCTCTCAGTGTTCCACATGTCAACTGATTTGAATCTCTGGGGAGTGTGTTGGAAGAGCAGGAGTGTGAGCCTGCATCACCTGTACTGAATTAGACTTTTGGACCTGAAACTCTGTTCAGAGTAGTCTATGAACCTCTGTCATGTTAATGTCAGATAACCACAGAGCAACAGGTTGGTACCTGTTCTCAATGTTGGATGCACATTAGAATTGCTAGAGGGGGCTATAGAAATGGCTCAGGGGTTAAGAGCTCTTGGTGCTCTGGCAGAGGACCTAGGTTCCATTCTCAGCACGCACACGGCAGCTCAGAATCAGCTATAACCATTTCTAGGAGATCCAATGCTCCCTTTTGACCTCCATAGGACATGCATTCGATATAGACACACATTCCCAGTAAAAAACACATAAAATAAACAAATCTAAAGAAGAAAAGGGGGAGAAGGAGGCAGGAAAAGGAGAAGAAAAAGGAGGAGGAGGAGGAGCAGGAGAAGAATAATTACCAGAGGAAGAGGAAGCTGGGTACCAAGGCACACACCTTTGATCCCAGCACTCAGGCTAAGACTGGAGGACCATGAGTTTAAAGCCAGCTTGAGCTAAATGGTAAAACTACATCTCATCAAAAACACAAAACAAAAAAGACTCACTGTGGGAGCTTTTAAACATCACCTAAATTAAGCTACACCTCAAGAAAGTCTAACTTAATTAGGTATGAGCTGGAGCTTGAACATTTTTCAAACTTTCTGCCGTGTGATTTTAATGTATAGGGTTTAGAATCATCAGCTAAAGGGAGAGACAGGTTGGGAACAGGAGTCGGTACAAGACCACCAAGGAAATGGTTGATGGAGGTTTATGGGAGAGGCTAGCTACAGATTCTCCTTTTGGAAGTCCAGGAGAGGGAGAAAGGTGGGAGGGGGTCAGTGAGGTGGTTCAGTGGGTAAACATGGGTAAAAGACAACCAGTCTGAGCTTGGTTACCTGTTTAGTCCCTGGGACACACGTGGTGGAAAGAACTGTCTTCTGACCTCCATGAATTCACACTACCTGCTCCCACAAACCACAAACAATAGATAAACCTTGAAAACCTCAACACTGGGGCTGGAGAGACTGACCAGCAGTTAAGAGCATGTACTTCTCTAACAGAAGTCCCAAGTTCAGTTCCCAGACCCCACATTTGGAGGCTCACAACCGCCTGTAACTCCAGCTCCAGGGACTCTGACACCTCTTCTGGATTCCACAGGCACCGGCACTCATGTGTGCACAAACCCACACCCTGACATACACATAATTAAAAATAGAAATAAACCTTAATCAAAACCCTAAACATTAAATAAAAGTGGAAAAGATCTCAGGTATGAGTATGGTATGGAGCTTAATAAAGGAAAGGAAGAGGTTTTTAGGCCAGGCGCGCGCCTTTAATTCCAGCACTCAGGAGGCAGAGGCAGGCGGATCTCTGTGAATTCAAGGCCAGCCTGGTCTACAGAGTGAGTTCCAGGACAGTCAGGGCTATACAGAGAAATCCCTGTCTGGAACCACCCCCCAAAGTATATTAATTTTATTTTGCTACTGTGACACATCACTATAAACTCAGAGACTTCAAATAACTCAAATGTCTTGTTTTATAATTCTCAAGGTCAAAAATTTTAGCTGGACAATGGTGTTGGGTTCCTTCCAGGAGTTCTTGGGGGAGAATCTATTTCATTTCCCTTTTCCAGCTTCTAGAAGTAGGTCTAATTTCTTGGCTCATGACCCAGCATCACTGATCTTTGCCTCTGTTCTTACAGCTTTCTCTCTCTCTCTCTCTCTCTCTCTCTCTCTCTCTCTCTCTCTCTCTCTCTCTCTCTCTTTCTCTCTCTCTCTCTCTCTCTCTTTGAGACAGGGTCTCACCATGTAGCTCTGACATAGCCAGAGTAATGTAGGGCTCTGTGTCTTCCTCCTGTGTCCTGAGGTTATGGGCATTGGCCACCACACCTTGTTTTCATTCCTCTTTACAACGGTCCACACATGCGTTGTAACTACACTGGCTTCACTCAGATTTCTAAAATAATACCTCTAGCCTTAAGTCCTTGGGTTTGGGGAGACGGCTTTGTGGTTACGGTGCTTGTCATTAAATGAGAGGATTGGAGTTTGCATCCCTAGAATCCATGTAAATGCCAGATGGGTGTGGTAGCCTGCATGTATGGAATTCCAGAGCTCGGAAGGTTGAGACATGGATTCACCAGAGCAAAATGGCTAACCGGAATAGACGTACAGGTGAGCTCTCGGGTCGACGGAGAGATCCTGCCCTCATGACAAAGGTGGAAGGCAATCGAGCAAGACTTTGGGCCTCTACAGGCATGAATACTCGTGCATGCACACTCACATGCACATTTGCACCCACACACATGTTAACTCTCTCTCTCACACACACATGCAGGCGTGCACGAACACATGCACACACACACACACCACATATAAATAAACATGAAAGAGGGAAAAAAAGGAAGAAAAAGCTTAATCACATCTTTTAGTTCCCTTTAGCGCATAAACGAACATAGTCACAAATTCCAGGGTAATCAGCCTCCTAATGGTCTCACCCTCCCTAACGCTGCAACCCTTTAATACACTTCCTCATGTTGTGATGACCCCCAACCATAAAATTATTTTCGTTGCTACTTCATTTGTTATAAATCATAATATATCTACCAGTGTTTTCCGATGGTCTTAGGCCACCCCTGTGAAAGGGTCGTTCAACCCAAAGGGGTCAAGACCCACACGTTAAGAACCACCCGGATAGACAGTATTGGGGGGAGGGGCATACCACACTTTGACCTTTAACCTCCAAAGATTCAAATTTGTCACTTGTTATGTTTGCCCCATCCCCACATCTTCTAAAAGCTCACCCGTGACATCGATTCAAGTCCAAAATTCTCATTTAAATCTCATCACTTCATGATATAAATAATCTAAGATGTGGGTGAGATGTTTGGGCATAACCCATTCTAGGGCATACTTCCTTTCTACAAGTAAACCAGTGAAACTCAAGAAAAAAACACCTGCTTTCAAGAACAGATAGAGGGTATTATCAGACATTCCCATTCAAAAAAGGATAAAATGGAGGTAAAAGGAAGCCACCAGTCCTAAGAATTTACAAATCCATCTGGGAAATCTTTTTTAGTTCGCAAGGTCGGAAGTGAAGACGCTCTTGGTCTCAAGCTAGAGCTTGTCTCAGCCTTGGAGTAGCCGAGGGCACAGTGAGCGTCACAGCAGCCACTGGGCAGAGTGAGTTTACCAGACTGTGTCCTGCTGCCAACAGGAATCCTACAGCCCCCCACCCCACCCCCCAGGCTTGCCTCCAATGAACCCCTTCCCAAATGCTGGGAAACCTTCTTCTTCTTTTGTTCCTTTTCGTGCAAGCTGCTGGTGTCTCTGCTGACATCAGACACACAGTGGATTGTTCTGGAACTTGTTCCGTAGACAGTACATCCTTAAGGCTCCTATGAGAAGGTTGCCTTGCAGCGGGGGCGGGCAGCAGGCACGCAGGCCAGCGTGTCGCCCACCCACCACTCCGAGGAGCAAGTATGTGGTGCTGAGAAAGGGAGAGGAGCGGAGCGGTGGGTGCGTGGCGGACCGAGGCAGAGCTGGAGACGTGACAGCCGCGAGGACCAGGCTGACGTGAGTGGTCCTGCACTGCCATCTGAGCCCATGGCGATCTCCAGATCTGTATCGCTGCCAAGGGCCGTGTCTGGCTGGGGCCGAGGTCCTGCGGCAGCCAGAATCTGTGTCGATGTCTGTGGCCCCTTACCACCGAAAGCCACGCGATGCCCATGGTCTGGGCTGCCATGCTGATGTCCGCGGACTGTGCTGCCCTGCGCGGCCACCCGGGGCCAGTTGGGTATCCGTGGCTGGGCCGTCTCTGAGGGCCTTGGCAAGGTCGGGGGTCCTACTGCAGCTGGGGGCCGGGTTCGTGGTCTGTGCTGGGAGCAGAAAACATGTGAAAGCCCATGGTCCGCGCTTCCGGTGATTATAAAGAGCAAGGAAGCTACTTTTGCAGTGATATCGATGACTCAGAGCACAGCTGAGGAAGAGGGACACGGAAGGCTTTTGTGACAGCCCCCACCACCCCCGCCACCCCCTCAAAAACGTAACAGCCTAAACAGGAAGCCATCTAAGAGAACTCTTTTTTGTGTGGTCAAGATGCTGAAGCCAGCTCTCCACAGCTGATGACTGCTTCTGGAGGGGATGTAGGAGGGGAGCGACTCACTTCTACTTAAGAGGCAGGCCATGACCTGAGAGTTTGACCATGCTCCAGTGGGTACGTCGATAACACAAATTTAGACTTTTTTTTTTTTTTTTTTTTTTTTTTGCGGGGGGTCATAAGGGTTGGGTGCAGGCATGGAAAGACTAGGAAATGAGTGTGATTTTGGGGTGTATGATGTAAAATTCCCAATCGGGTGTGGTGAGGCATGCCTGTAATCAATCCATCCATCAGGAGGTTTATTCAGGAGGCTCCTGAATTTAAAGGCAGTATAATAGATACAGGGATAATGTTCAAACAAATATTATAGATCATTCATGTGACAAATGCATTAACTTCATTAGATAAGAGACATCATCATGGATTTCAAAAAAAAAAAAATCCCATTGTTGAGATGACTGAGGAGGTCCATTAGACAGGGCCTCATCTTTTCAAAGATCCCTTAGATCCCTTTATTTGATTAAACACACTGGCCCTATGACTCTTCTAAGATACTAACCAAAACTATCCAAACACCTTAGCTTGCCGCCCCGCCATCTCTTCCTCATCACGAATAACTTCTATTTTCCATATAACTGTAGGACACAATTCAGCTCTTTAACGGGACTCTTTATCCCCCAGTTACAGCTTCCAATAAACCGTTTCTCATTTTC
Organism: Peromyscus maniculatus bairdii; assembly: GCF_049852395.1. Lineage (NCBI taxonomy): Eukaryota > Metazoa > Chordata > Mammalia > Rodentia > Cricetidae > Peromyscus > Peromyscus maniculatus. The sequence continues at coordinate 39,776,917 of NC_134860.1, read as the reverse complement.
TTATAAGCCCTGGCTGGAACCGCCTTCAATGTTTGTCATGGTTTGGATATTGCCCAAGACAGTGTAAGTTTCTTGGAATGAGGATGTCATTCTGAGTATCTAAGTTGGTAGAATGCTTGTCTAGCTCGAGGATTTGATCCCCAGCACTGCATAAACTTTATCAGGTGGTACATGCCTATCATCCCAGTCCTCTAGGGGTAGAGGCAGGAGGATCAGAAGTTTGAGGTCATCCTTGGCTACATATCTAGTTTGAGGCTGGTCTGGGCTACATTGAGACTGTTTCAAATAACAACAAATCAAAAAAGTGTGTGTGTGTGTGTGTGTGTGTGTGTGTGTGTATGTGTGTGTGTATGTGTGTGTGTATGTGTGTGTATGTGTGTGTCTGTGTATCTGTGTGTCTGTGCGTGTGCGTGTGTGGGTGTCTGTGTGTGTGTGTGCGTGTGCGTGTGCGTATGTGTGCGTGTGCGTGTGTCTGTGTGTGTGTCTGTGTTTGTGTCTCTGTGTGTGTGTGCTGGCTGAAAGGGTAAAAGTACTTGCAACAAACCCCTAGTGATCTGAGTTTGATCCCTGCAGCCCACATGAGAAGCTGCACATGGTGGTGGCAGTGCACTTCTCTAATCCCAGTGAGAGAGGCGGGAGGCAGAGGGACAGTGACCTCCTGGAAGCTGGTATAAGCAGCACAGCTGAAGAAACAAAAGAGACAGAGTCCCAAATGCTGTCCTCCCTGACTCCACACATCCTGTCCCTTCTCTATACACAGAGAGAGACAATAATAACAGTGGTGATAATAATTTTAATAGTTCCAAATGATATCGTTTTCTCCTCTGTAATCACTTCTTTTGAATTCCTCACAGTAGAATTTTTACCACCTTGCAAGGGTTTTTGTATTCTACCCCTTAAAAACTCTCCACTTATTGTGTATACTGCTATTTAGTTTTTAAAAAAAGAGATTTATGTATGCATGCATGTATGTATTTATTGTGTTTGTGTGTCTATGTATGTATACCATGGACATGCAAGTGTCCTTAGAGGTTAGAAGGAGGGCATTGGACTCCTTAGAACCAGTGTTATAGGTTGTTGTAAGCTGTCCAGTGTGAGTGCTTGGAAGTGAGTCCTGCCTGCATGTGTGTCTGTGTGAAGGTCCTGGAGTCACAGACAGTTGTGAGTTGCCATGTACATGCTGGGAATTGAAACTGGGTCCTCTGGAAGAGCAGTCAGTGCTCTTAACTGCTGAACCATCTCTCCAGCCCCTGTTTTTTTAAAGGTATTTTTGCATTAACACCCTACTCCTGATACCAACATCCGCATTGATTTCACATTTTTGCTATGGTAGGCTGACTGATGCTCTCAAAGAAATCCATACCCTAAGCTCACTGCTTAAAAAAAACACAAACCACACACACAGATGTATTACTTTATATTGCTAAGGTTAACAGTTAAAAATGTGTCAAAAGAGTTAAGAAAGGGTTTAGGAAGAATCGGTTTCTTTGCTTTTGCTGGCTTCCAGAAGCTGCCTGTATTCCCTAGCTCATCTCACTCTAATCTCTGATTTTATTGACACCCTCTTCATCCGTTCTAGTCCTGCTGTTTTCCTCTTAGAAGGACACTGGTGATTGCATTGGGTTCACTTAGATAACCTGGAATAATGCCCCCTCCTAGGAGTTTTAGTATTGTGAAGTCTCGTTTGCAGCACAATGCAAAGTGTTCGTACGGTTCAGGGCTTAGGACACAGACATCTTTGAGGGGACATTATCCAGCCTATCACAGTTAGTACAGATCATCAGAAGTGGAAATGGTTGCTGGGAGGGTCATGAAGGTCAAGCAGAAGGGAAATCCTCAGCTTCAAGTCCAGCCCATCCCAGGGTTGGGCTGTTCCGGCCAGCTCCAGGAAGTCCCTGGCATAGCTGAAAGGTTTGGTCAACACTGACACTGCCCTGAGTGAGATTCAGCTCTCTCTATGGTGCTGCTTAGGCCCTAGACTTGATTCTCAGCTAGGAAAGAGAAGGTGAGAAACAGCGTGTGTCTAAGAGCCCAGAACCAGCAGGTTTACTCAAGTCCCCTTGGGGTAATTGAGTAAATTAGTTCACTGAGGTCCTGGGAGATGCAAGCTGAGAGGTGTCTGGTTCTTCAGGAAGGGAAGAAAGGGAAGGAGGAAGAAAGGAGAAGGAAACTTGGACTCTTCATTTTACTATTCTGAGGTTTTACTTCTTGGCCTGGGACTCCAAAATCCACATGGCATGCCTTGGAATGGTCCCTGGAACTCCCAACATCTTACCCCCAGGGCTTCATCTCCTTCCTGGACAAGCAATGTGTCATTTAGGTAGCACCTCTCCCTCCTGGGCACCTGTGTGGTGACTAAGACTCCAGGTAGAGCCCAACCCAGGGGGAAATGACTAAGCCTGAAGTTCCTTCCTCTTATTGAAGAGGGCGGAGGGCGCCTGAAGCTGGGTCTGCCTTCCTTTCTGATTTCTCAAGGTAGTGAGGGATGGGGTGAGCATTGGCAGACCACAGCATCCCTAGGGTAGTGGTCCTCAACCTGTGCCAAGAAGTAAAAGTTAAAAAATAAAGAAGTTAAAAACGGGCATTTGGCCCATCTCTAGAAAGTTGTATGAGTGAGAACAGGTAGCAGAGTTGCCTTCAGAAGAGAGGCCAAGTAGCTGAGGAGTGGAGAAAAGCCCACTCTAGAAACTGTTTGATAAGTGAAATGTTGCAGTTGCAAGTCATATCTCTCTGTTCAAATGGAAAGGCTAGTATATGGCTATCCACAGGGGGAAGAGGAAAAGTCTCTTTCCATATTAGTGCTAAAACAATTTGGAAACTCCAGCATGGATCTGACAAATATTACGTAGTCTCTGATGGATGTCCGACACTGTGTTTAGTTTTGGAGACCCGATATTGTGCAAGATCGCATCCTTTACCTCACAGATCAAAATTCGCAGAGTGAATGATTCAGACATAACCAGGCAATGACCGCACATGATGACGGGAAGAGCAGTCACGGGGGACTACCAAAGTGGTCCTTCGGTCCAGACCTGGGGAGGGAAAACCGTCCTGGACCTGATGATGTCCAATCTGAGACCTAGAGGGTGTGGAAGAGTTAGTCAGGGGACAGGAAGAGAGTTCCAGATGAAGGGAACAACATAATGCATTCAGAGACCACAGGAGCCATAAAAAAATTGGCCGTTCCCCTGAAATTGCAAGCGGTCAACAGTACTGGAGTGTGTCAAGTTTGGAGTAGAGAAATAAAGCTTGCGTGGCAAGGTCGACTCACAAAGTATTTTATAAGCTAGTTAAAGGGCAGTTTGTAGTCACCTTCACAGCAAGTGTAGAGCTCTAGGGGACAGGGATTAATAATAATCCACAGGTACTGGAATGGGCAGGTGCCAAGCACTACAGTCTATGCACAGGCTCTGGGACTCTTATTTTCTTTTTCCGCTGTGAGTGGGGACATTGGGCCTCAGGGAAATTTGTAACATTTAGCAGGAAATAGTTCAGGGTTATATAAAAAAAAAAAAAAAAAAAAAAAAAAAAAAAAAAAAAAGCACAAATGTCTGAGCACAGCCAGCCCAGGACAGAGCCAGGACTCTGTTTAGATGCATGCCCAGTTTTCTGTGTGGCCTTCCTGCTTGGATAGAACAGTGTTTTTCAACTGGGGTGGTAAATTTTTGTTGTCAGAGCTGTGAGTATGGTGCTGGCCTCTGGTGGGTAACTAACACCCTATAATGCCAACCATTACTGCATATAGCAAAGAGTGACTGAGCTCAAAATTAAGGTGTCAAGGCTGAGAAAACATGAGACAGAGAGCAAGTTACAAAGGGCAGACCCTAGCCGGTCGGTGTTGGCACACGCCTTTAATCCCAGCACTCGGGAGGCAGAGGCAGGAGGATCTCTGTGAGTTGGAGGCCAGCCTGGGCTACAAAGCAAGTTCCAGGAAAGGTGCAAAGCTACACAGAGAAACCCTGTCTTGAAAAACAAAACAAAACAAAAGGGGGGTGGGCATGGGCAGACCCAGTGAGGTAGCCAAAGACAGCAAAGTTTGGGATGCACTCCACTCATCCTTGCCAGTTTCCTGATGCTTCTAAGTACCCGCCTGAGGAGCTCAAAGGAAACAACAAATTACCCTAGAATCATCCAGAGATAACTCTGAAGGGTCCCTTGCCATCTAATAGGCCCATGGCATAAAGGGGTATTAATCAAGTAAGCCACCTCTTCACATACATGTCCTGAAAACTGAGACATGGCATCCAAGCCTGACTGCTGTGGGATGTTCTGTATGGCAAATGTGTTGCTCTGATTGGTCAATAAATAAAATACGGATTGGCCGTGGCTAGGCAGGAAGTATAGGCAGGACTAACAAAGAAGAGAAAAGAAAGAACAGGAAGGCAGAAGGAGACACTGCCAGCCGCCGCCAGGACAAGCAGCATGTGAAGATGCTGGTAAGCCACGAGCCACATGGCAAGGTATAGATTTATGGAAATGGATTAATTTAAGATATAAGAACAGTTAGCAAGAAGCCTGCCACAGCCATACAGTTTGTAAGCAATATAAGTCTCTGTGTTTACTTGGTTGGGTCTGAGCGGCTGTGGGGACTGGTGGGTGACAAAGATTTGTCCTGACTGTGGGTAAGGCAGGAAAACTCTAGCTACACCTGACATTTTTGGTCGATGAGTAATTTCAAAGAATTATAACATATAGAAGCTAGGAGACCAGAGACTCAAGAGATATGTTCGCTGGGCAGTAGTAGTGCATGCCTTTAATCCCAGCACTCGGCAGGCAGAGGCAGGAGGATCTCTATGAGTTCGAGGCCAGCCTGGGCTAGAGTGGGTTTCAGGAAAGGGGCCAAAGCTATACCGAGAAACCCTGTCTCAAAAAACAAAACGAAACAATATGTTCAAAATGCTCAGTGCTGGCCGGGTGGTGGCTGCGGCACATTCCTTTAATCCCAGCTCTTGGGAGGCAGAAGCAGGCGGTCTCTGTGAGTTTGAGGCCAGCCTGGTCTACAAAGTGAGTTCCAGAACAACACAGAGAAACCCTGTCTCAAAAAACAAAAACAAAAAAAGCTCAATGCCTCAAATCCTTGTTCTAACAAGTCTCTTCATGTTATATTGTAACACATTACCTTTGCCTAGGTCAAGAGAGAACACTAGGTCACCCCAGCACCTTGCTGTTGTTTTGACATGCCAGAAGCTCTCACTTGTCCCTTTACCTGTGACCCCAGAATGAGGGAAGGTCTCTATTGGATATGCGGATACATATGACGAGGCAAAAGGTTGCCTTCATTTCAGGGATTCTTTGTTACTGAGCATTTGAATTCCTGAGTGCTTCAAATCCTGCTGATCTTAGGGTTTCAGGTCTTAGGCTCAATTTTTTAACTGGTTCCCGTCTGGGTCTCTGATTTGACTTCCAGTCACTAGTTCATTCTGATTGGGTAGTTCAATGGGTTGCTCTCCTATTCCCAGATGATGAGAGCTATGAACACCTTGACTCAGTCATCCTCATTAGAGTTTCCCATCTTGCCCACAGTCCTAACCCTGAGAACAGAGATAAACTGACCCTTGTACATAAAATCTTAGCACTCTTAGGAAGACCCATCCATTTCCTTACATCTGAAATCTCACTGTTAGCTAAATTCTTCTAAATATCCTATTTCCCAGGTCTCCCCATGAGACTGGTGATGGTTAATTTTGGTTACCAAATTGATTGGGATGAGAAACACTTAAGAGTTGGTAAAGCCCATCTCTGGGTTTGTCCATGATGTATTTTCAGAAAGGGTTGACTATGGGAAATGAGGCTAACCTTGAATATAAGTGGCCCCATCCCATAGGCCGAGCTCCTGGGTACCACACAAGGGAGGAGAGGAGAAAGCCTGGGGTTTCCTCTCTGCTTCCTGGCTGTCCTGGTGAGTTGCTCTGCTCTACTCTCCACACTTTGATGGACGGAAGCTGCAAGCCAAAATAAATATATTCCCCCTTAAATGATTTCTCTCAGGAGTTTTTCCACTGTGATGAAAAGTCTAAGTAATACAGAAAACCAGTACTAGAGAAGTAGGGTAGTTGTTGTGACTATCTAACATGTCGTTTCTAAGCCTTTGTGATTGGTTAGAGGGATGGATTTAGAAAAGTTTTGAGATATGGGCTAAAAAAAAAAAAAACCCTTAGAGGGCCACATCAGGGTTCAATGGACAGTTCCATATTTGTGTTGTCTTGTTTTGAGACATTGCCTCACTTAGTAGCCCAAGCTGGTGTTAAACTCCACCCTCTAGCCCAGACTGGTCTCAATTCACAGTGATCCTCCTGCCTCTACCTCCTGAGTATTGGGACTCTAAGCATGGGATACTAGACTGGCTTTAATGGGTGATTCTTTTTTTTTTTTCATATTTTCTTTTTAATGAGTGATTCTTATGGGAGCTCAGGGGATCAGAATTCTCATACTGAATGGTAGAGACTCTTCAGGAAGTTTCCAATGAGATGGAGGACTTCATTGAAATTGGATTCATGGCCATCTGTGTTATTTTGTGTCAAAGAACTTGGCTACCTTTTATCCATGACTTAAGATGTTGAGTGAACCTGAATTGAACTTGGCTTTATTCTTTATCAGTAATGGGCTAATCCATCTGATGAAGGGCATTTCAATGCAGCACAGCATTCAGGCTGCATCACTGCATCATGGACACTGCTGGCTGGTTCAATAGTACATCTTCTGTAGCCCATATTGGCCTTGAACTCACTCTGTACTCAAGATGATCTTGAACTTCTGATCTTTTTGCTGCCATCTTCCAAGTGCTGGGATTACAAGTATATGCCATATCCTGTTTTATGGCAGTCCTGGAGATCATATCCAGGGCTTTCTGCTACAAGATGCAGAAATATGAAGTAGTTATTCAGCTGACTATGGCAAAAGCTATTACCTAGAAGAGTTAAGAACTCTTCCAGAGGATAAAGCCAAGTCTTAAGGAGTCTTGGTGATATTGGCTTTTGAATATTAGCCGTTTCCTGCAATGAATTTCTCATGTGCTATTCCAGCTTTTCCATTTCTAGAACAGTGTGTTTGATCATCCATTGGGCACAATTTCACCTATACAATTAAAGTATTTGGATAGCATCTCCCAACTGTGCTAACAGCAGTCACACAGCCAGACCCCTAACTTCAGGCCTTTCTGTAATCATTGTCATTAGCAACATCCGGCCAGGACCTTCCCTGAATGAAAGTATCTTATCTGAGATACTTTCCAGACTTTCTAAGAACAAACCGAAGACAGATAGCATCCACACTATCTGTTAGAGATAGTCAGGCGGATGTGCTAATTAGGTTTAACTTTCCCCGTTCCAAGTTTTATCTCTAGCTCTAGATCTCTCTTTAACAATTAACTCAGAACTAAAGGGCTTTCGCATACCAGGTCCATCAATGTGACACAGGCTGCCTACAGGTTACCTAGCTGCACTTTCCCTTGGCCTGCCAGAAAACGGGCAGCCACGTTAAACTGAGAGAGCTATGGCTCCAGAAGAATAAAAGGCAGTTTTATTTTCGCTCAGTGACTTATAGAATCCTAACATTTTACCTAACCACTTCTAAGAATATAGTTTGAGCACACGTATCCCCTTTCTTCAGATCTGCTAACCAAATTTAGCCTTTAATTGATTCATTTCCTCATTAGCCACTTCCCTTTCGGGTTGCCGATGATGGCTGACAATTGCTGCTCTTTGTGTGGATCTTATTGCCCTTCCTTTTGACCCTGTAAGAATTCAAGCCTGTGTGACCTGCCTTGGCCAGAGCATGGCTGCTTTGTCTGGGTCTCCAGCCGAAAACCTCAGAGACTTGGGTGGACTAGATTGAGGAACTAGAAGAATGAGATGGAAGATGAGGAAGAGCTAGATGACGAAGAACGAGATGGGAAAGATGGAGATGAGAAAGAACTAGATGGGAGAATTAAAATAGAACATAAAGAGACCAGCAGAAAAGTGTAGAAGGAAATCAGGCAAGAAAGGAGGTAAGGATGAGAGCACAAAAGAGCTGTGTGTGAGAGAACTGCCTCAGAAGAATAAAGTAAAGGGACTAAAGAGTTTCGTGAGCGTAGATTCATTAGCTATCATTAAGATTAGACTCCTCAGCTGGGTTGTTAGATTCTTCCACAGACCCTGGGAAAAGGTTATCGAGGGGCTGAACCCCAACAGATTTGGTTAGCGTCCCAAAAGCTAGATATGTATTCTACCAAGTGAGCTATATTCTCAGGCCAAGGGTGAAAAGGTTTTAATTCATTAGAAAAACTTTATTTTGAGAACCAGCCCTGGAGAGTCCTGCTTCCAAGGGACTGTCTAGAGAAATCTCCCTCAAGTCCAACCATCCTGGAATTCAGATACTGCTAGAACAATGGTCCAAGGAGTCAGCAGACCTATCATCCAGATGGCTGGAGATATGAAGAACGGAAGAGTCACAAGGTCATTGAAGCTTCCACCCTGAGTTTAAGCTGCAAGCAGAGAGAGGAGCAGGCGCAAGAGGGAAGCCATAAGGCTGCGACCAAGAAAGAAGGCCTGAGGGGTAGGACTGTCCAAGTCCTTGTGAGCCGAAATCATACCGCCATGTGGTCTGGTGGCTGGACAGGAAGCTGTAGCATTTAATGCTTTAGCCCATTCTTTCTTTCTATTCCCCCATCCTTCCTGTTTGGAAGAGCAGTGCTCACTCTGTGCCACTGTTTTGTGGGAGTACATCTTTCTTTCTTTCTTTCTTTCTTTCTTTCTTTCTTTCTTTCTTTCTTTCTTTCTTTCTTTCTTTCTTTCTTTCTTTCTTTCTTTCTTCCTTCCTTCCTTCCTTCCTTCCTTCCTTCCTTCCTTCCTTTCTTTCTTTCTTTTTGTTTGTTTTTTTGAGAACCTGTCCTGGAACTCACTTTGTAGACCAGGCTGGCCTTGAACTCATAGAGATCCACCTGCCTCTGCCTCCCAAATGCTGGGATTAAAGGCATGTGCCACCACCGCTTGGCTGTTACTTTCTATTTTACAGAGCTCACAGTTAAGAGTTTGCCTCCAGTCTTTGGACCAGGCCTTTGAGCAATGCTGGAAGTGTTCAGACTGCGTGAGATCTTAGATAGAACCTAAGTATATTTTTCTTGTGAGGTGGACATAAGTCTTCTGAGGAACAAGAGGTAGGATGCTATGGTTTAGGGAGACATGCTTGCATGTTGACAGTGAGTGGACTTGTGGTGGTCAGTTTTGATTGTCGTTGATTTGATTGGACTAAAAAGCTACTAGGAAATTAGTAAATTCACCCCCGTGCAGGTGTTTCCAGAGGGTTTATTATGCAGGAAAGACCTGCTCTGCATATGGGTGGCACCATCTTAAATGCTGCAGGCCTTGATGAAATGAGATGGGGCAGATGGGAAAGCCTTGAGCACTGATCTCTGATGATCAGGAAGTGAGCTGTTGTGCCCTGCCATGCTCTTCCAGTGGCGGACTGAAACTTCTGAAGCCAAGTTAGCCTGCTTCTGCCTTACACGGTTTTGCTAAGACATTTGATCACAGCAACATAAAAACTTACACAGGACTTCTGTTATGTATTAACAAGTAGCAAATGAAACAAAAGACTTTGTGCTAATTGTCTGGGGGATGCTATGGGAGGTCGGCCCCTGCCTGCAACAACGCTTTCAGAGCCTTTAATGTTTTGGAGACAGGTTAAAAGTCTGCAAGAGGAATTTATAGTTTACAATTCAGTATCAAAAGCCTTTGTGCTCAGATGTATTTGGGATTTAGGCTTTTTCCAGATCTTAATTAGGCAACGGTGTGAATGTGCTATTTATTCCATAGCACCCAGCGGAGTCGGGGCAGGCCCTGTAATCAAACACATTCTCCTACAGCAAATATATGGATATTCAAGGAAGAAGGTTAAATGAAGAATCCGAATACACTCGCCGTAAGATATCCACTTTATTCTGAGTTATACAGTTACTTCTGGACTTCAGCACTGGATATAAGCTTATGAGTCTGCATTAGGTGTTTCTCCAGAAGCGTCTAGAAAAGACTTACGGACTCTTTTTGTTTTGTTTCCTTGGGGCACCAGGGATGAAACCCGAAGTCTGACACCTGCCAGGCGACTGCTCTGCCCCTGAATTAGGTCTACCCTGTATTTCATGGACCCTTGAGCGTATGTGAATCTACAACACAGCTTTCCTGCATAGTGAACACGGTTAATCCCAAGCTGAACTCTAGCCATGTCCTCTCCTGTGCTGACTCAACGAGATAAAGATACCGATAGTTGAACAAGTAGGGGAAGGCTGGGTGCCTGGGCTGCTGAGTAGAACCTGTATGTCTGGTTGGGGAGTTAACAGTCCTCAGCCTCCAGGCTCCAGGTGAAAAGAAGGGACAGAAAGAACAACACCGTGGAAATAAATACGTTATTGTTGTTTTCTTACAAGTGTTTTTAATTTTTTTCAGACTTATTTATCTTATTGGTATGAGTGTTTAGCCTGCCCGTATGTGTGTGCAAGGTGTGTGTCTGGTGCTTATGGAATTCAGAACATCAAATCGTCCGAAACTGACGTTAAAGATGGTTGTGAGTCGCCAGGTGGCTGATGGCAGCTGAGCCCTGGTCTTCTGCAGTAACACAAGTGCTCTTAACCCTGTCCCCTCCCAGCCCCTTAAGGTTATCGTCTCCTTTGTACTCCTGCAGTTTTTATATATCCCTTAAAAACGACAGACTTGGCTGGGCAGGGTGGCATGTGCCTTATCCAGCACTTGGGAGGTAGAGGCTGTTGGGTCTCTGAGTTCCAGGCCATCCACGGCCATATAGTTCAGACGTCTTTACAAAACAAAACAAAGACAAAACCCATTTCTTTCGAATTGTTGTTTTCTACTCTAAGAAGTTCTTTCTCTTCAGGGGAGGCAGGCCCAGGGCTGATGCTCAACCTAAGGGCAGGACCCTGGGCTCTGGGGAAGATAACTTCCTGTTGTTTTGGCCCAGAACTGAGGTAGGGTGGGTGGAGTGCATGCTTCAGGCCAGTGTCTCCCTGGAGGATTTCCAGGAAGACTTCCTGCTCCGACAAAGCAAATACAAACAGAGGAAAAGGCTCCAGGACCTAAGAAGAAGGGGGACACTTCTGTGATGGAGGCTTGTGCAGAGAGCAGCCCCAGGGTGGGGCATACTCCCTCCCTCTCTAACCTGATGCAAAAAAAAAAAAAAAGGATTTTATTGCCTCCCCCCCCCCCTTGTGTAGCCTAGACCAGGCAGGCATTGAACTCACAGAGATCCTCCTGCCTCTGCATCCCAAGTGCTGGGATCAAAGGTGTGTGCCACCAGCACCCAGCTCTTATTGTTATTTTTAATTGTGCATGCATGTGGAGGGGCAGGGTATGTGCATGTGAGCGCAGGTGCCTCGAGCTGGAGCCTGCTGGCTCCTGAAATAGGGTCCTGTGGAAGAACCCCAAGTGTTCTTAGTTACTGAGCCATCTCCCCAGCCCTTGATCTATATTCTTTCAGCACGTTCTAAGTCTGGCATAATGGTGGATACCTATAGTCCCAGATACTCTGGAGACTGAGGTGAGAGAATCATTGAGGTCCAAGAGTTTGAACCTGTACCATACGGCAAGAGTGTTAAAAAACAAAATCCAGCCGGGCGGTGGTGGTGCACACCTTTAATCCCAGGACTCAGGAGACAGAGGCAGGTGGATCTCTGTGACTTTGAGGCCAGCTTGGGCTACAGAGTGAGAACCAGAAAAGGTGCAAAGCTACACAGAGAAACACGTTTCGAAAAACCAAACCAAACCAACAACAAAACAAAATCCAACCCAAACAAACAGGGTTTTTGTCCATTTATTTGTGTGTGTGTGTGTGTGTGTGTGTGTGTGTGTGTGTGTGTGTGTGTGTATAGGTACATGTGTAGAGGTCACAAGACAATTTGGAGGAACCAGTTCTCTCTTTCTACTATGTGGGTCCCTGGGGGTCAAACTCAGGCCACCAGGTTTGGTGACCATCACCATCCCCCCCCCCCCCCCCCCAGTCATCTCACTCACCCAATTTTAGTAACCTTGTTTAGGCATTTAACAAATGTATCCAGAGCCTTAAACGTTAAGCAGTAAACATGTATTTTTTTTAATGCAATATTAGTCTGGTCTTGTTTCCTTCTTTGAAAAGGGCAAGGGGGACCTTCAAAGAGGAGGCCCGGAGTACCTGGCCTAGCTAGACGACACTTGGACTGAGAACCCCTGAAGTTGGGGAGTTCTGTCTTTCTCAGCGGCTCCCAAAGCTGGCTTCATCTGCGTCACTCTGGCGCCCTCTGCTGGACTGGTGGTGAAATGTGACAGTGGCCCGGAAGGCGCCCACAGGCTGGCGGGAAAAGGAGAGGTCTGTGGCCGCTGGGCACTTGGAGGAGGACCCTGGGTGGAAGGGAACTTGAAGAGGAGATTAGTTTAACTCAGAGTTGTGTATGCCACGCTTGGGGTTTAAGAAATTGTTCTGAAAGTGGTCCTGAGGGGCAAGAGTACTGAGAGAAACGCTTTGCTGTTAGAAATTGGGGGTTCCTTTCCTTCCTGACCCCACGCGCTGCTGTGCGTTGTGAACTCTCAGAAGGAAAAAGTCGGGGCAGGAATTCTTGCTGAGGCCACCCGGCCGGCCGAGGCTGAGTTCTCTGATCCAGCTTTTAGTGAAGAACCTCGTTCTGAGGGTGCAGGAGTCTTGATCAGCCCTTTAATAAAAGCACATCTTCACTGCTCACGCGACATTTACGTCCGTGGGGTACGCAATAGGATTTAGGCCTCCAAACCTCAGCAGACTGGTGACCGAGTGAGTCCCAGAGAGCTTTTGAGATAAAAATATCACACGGGAGCCCATGGCTTAGTGCAGCTGCTGCCGCTGCCGTGGCTAGTGCCTTGACCAAAGCTAGTAGCGAGTTGTTGGGAAAATGGACCCTTCGAGGTCTGTCAGGTCCCATGTCACCACGGCAGAGGTCTTAGTCATTTCAAGTGAAGCAGTTTGTCCGCGGCTTGCCTTGCCTCTTCACCCCAGCCTCCGCCAATGTTGCCATTTCTTTCACCCTTTAAACGGAACCTCTGAGCTGTAGAACACGCTCTTCTTTTTCCTGTTTCCCAGCCTAGAGTTTGCAGAGTCTTGAACATAGTTTTATATGGCCAAAGAGCACTAGGCTGTGACATTTTAGGACCCTAAGGTTATCCAGCTTGGGAATAATGTGGAGAGTAACTTCTTCCCCAGACTGTCTTGTCTGTCTGTCCCCCTTTCCCTCCCTCCTTCCCTCCCTCCCTCCCTCTTTCCATTCCTTCCTTTTCCTTATTATTGCTCTGAACCTGTCAACAGTGGTTTTTATGGATCTCTCAGGTACAAGAAAAAGATTCCAAAGTTCCGGAAATTGTGCCTCCCTCTGCCCATGTGCTTAAATTAGCCCTAGAAAGTTGACTCCACAGGCCCTGGTCATGGGTTTAGATCCAACAGGAGGGTGGCCACTTTTACTGACGGACAAAAAAGAAAAAAGGTGCAGTGGTAATAATAAATAAATAAATAAATAAATAAATAAATAAATAAATAAACAACATCTTTAGAAAGCAGAGCATGTCTAGGAATTGGGCTTGCTTTGACTGAGGAACAAACTGGATTTATCTGAAAAATAAATTTTGATCTTGCTATCAGATAGTAGTAGAAAAGTAAAAGGTAGGTGGACGGATGTGAATCATGTTTGTGAATCATCCCCCAGGTACTAGGGATCAAATTTAATACCCCACACATGCTGGGCAAGCATTCTACCATTGATCAAGACACCCTGGAGACCCTGAATACTATTTTGTGTGTGCATGTGCGTGCAGAGGCTGGAGGCCAACCACACAGACCAGAGGCCAACTGCGGGTATCACTCCTCAGCATCACGTCTACCATGGTTTCTGAGACAGTCTCTCATTAGCGCCTGGGATTACGGACTAGGGTAGGCTGGCTAGCCAGGGAGTCCCAGGAACATTCTGCCTCTGCCTACTCGGCACTAGGAGTCCATGCACATCAGCAAGCCTGGCTTTTCATGTTCTATGAGAGATACGGTCCTCATGCTTTGTACAGCAAGTACTGTAGTGACTGGACGATCTCCCCGATCTAGACGCGCTTATTGGAAAATAAGGCAGAAGACTACTTAAATCAAATGTATAGCTTAATTCATTACTACAGGGCAAACCACCCATATTAAGAAATAAATCTTTGCAGCATCCCCAGAAAAAATGTCAGCTATCTTGTTGTTATACCATGTCGTCTCTCTCCCACAAAGTACCTCTTTGCCGAGACAGGATTTCTATGTGTAAAGAAGGAAGGAAGGAAGGAAGGAAGGAAGGAAGGAAGGAAGGAAGGAAGGAAGGAAGGAAGGAAGGAAATAAATGTGTGTCTTTGTGTCTCTGTAGCAGAGGCGGGAAATTATCTTCAAAAATTTCACATGAGGGGCTGGAGAGATGGCTCAGCAGTTAAGAGCACTGGCTGCTCTTCCAGAGAACCGGGTTCAATTCCCAGCACCCACATGGCAGCTCACAACTGTCTGTAACTCCAGTTCCAGGGGATCTGTCACCTTTGCACCAATGCACATAAAATAAAGTTACAAAAATTATTTAAAAAAAAATTCACACGAGCAGGCCAGTTGTGGTACATGCCTTTGATCCCTGCACTTGGGAGGCCAGCCTGGTCTACCGAGTGAGTTTCAGACAGCCCAGACTACATAGATATCCTATCTCAAACAAACAAACACAAACCCCAAACCAACCAACCAAACAAACAAAAATGTCACACAAGAGACGGCAAAATGGCCCGGTGGGTAAAGGTTCTTGTTGCCAAGCCTGATGACCTGACTTGGTCCCAGAACCCACCGGGTGGAAGAGGGGAATGACTCCTGTAAGTTCCCCTCTGACCCCTGCACCTCTTCTGTGCCATGCCTCCTCCCAAACCAGTACACGTAATTTTTTTAAATAGTTTCACACAGATAGTCAACGCCAAGGGCTTTCAAGGTTTCCTCGGCGACTGGGGTAAGTGACAGCTATGTACAATTTGAATACATACTTCCAAGGACCACAAAAACCATCCCACAATGCTCCGAGCCTCTTAGGGTGGCACAGAGACCGTGTGGGTGAGGAAGTCAGCCTCCCTGTGTCCAGGGGAGGGCATGTGCAGTGTTATTGTTGGCCAGGGAGCTATGAGCATGTTATAGAATAGTGTGTTTCTGTGTATGTATTTCAATATACAGAACGGACTGTAAAGAGAGTATTTTGTCCCTCCTCCTCTTCCTCCTCCTCCTGTTCTTCTCCTCCTCTTCCTCCTCCTCTTCCTGTTCTTCTCCTCCTCCTCCTTTCTCTACAGCATCTCACTATGTAGCCTTGGCTGTCCTGGAATAATGTACACCAGGCTGCCCTTAAACTCAGAGATCTGCCTTCCTGCCTCTGCCTCTCGAGTGCTGGGGGCTAAAGGTATGTGACACCATGCCTGGATTTTTCCTTTCTTCTTGATCTTTAGTGTTTCTTGTCTTTGTCTGTTTGTTTGAGACAGGGTCTTTCTGTGGTATCTCAGGCTGCCCTTGAACTCACAATCCTCTTGTTTTAGCCTTTCAAGTACTGGAATTATAGGCATATACCACTGTGGTGGTTAATCTCAAATGTCAGCCTGATGAGACCGAGAGCCACTGGAGAGAGGGGCTTCTGGCCATACTTGTGTGGAATGACCAGAACGGAGGTAGGAAGACCCACCCTTCAGGTGGAACCCTTTCCTGGGATGGAATCGTGGACTGCATAAATGGAGAAGGTAGACTGAGGATTCCGCTCCTTGTTCTCTGCTTCCTGACGTGGGTGCCTGTGAGCCGCTCCCTCAAGTCCCTGCTGTCTTGACTCCCCATGATGAACTGTGTCCTGGAACTGTGAGCCAAAGAAACCCTTTCTTCCTGAAGAGTCTATTGTCTGGGTGTTTATCATATCAACGGAGAAGTAACTAAGACAGCCACCATGTCTGGCTCTTAAATCTTCCTCCTCCCCTCCCTCCTTCCTCCTCCTTCTGTTCTTCCTCTCTCTCTCTCTCTCCCTTCCTTGATCCCGAGGATTGGACCCAGGACATCATGCATGCTTGACAATTGTACTCCCGAGAAATAACCCCAGCTCCCTAGGAGTTTTTAATTATAAAAGTAATATGTACTTGGGGCTGGAGAGATAGCTCAGAGGTTAAGAGCACTGGCTGTTCTTCCAGAGATCCTGAGTTCAAGTCCCAGCAACCATATGGTGGCTCACAGCCATCCATAATGAGATCTGGTGCCCTCTTCTGGCCTGCAGGCATACATGCAGACAGAACACTTTATATATGATAAATAAATCTTTAAAAAAAAGTAACATATACCATAAGAAATTCAGAAAGCATATCAATGTAAAATGAATAATTAGAATCTTACATATGGCTCATAGGCCTTTTTAGAAATGGTTTTAAAGCAGCTTTTGGTTCAGAATAAAATTGAGTTGCATGTACAAGAATTTCAAACCACACCTGGTGGTGCAGGCCTGTAACTCCTGGTACCTGGGTGGCAGAAACAGGATGATTAAAAGTTCAAAGCAAGTCTGGACGACTTAGTGAGACACCTTTTCAAAACAAAAAAGTAAAAAGTGGGCTGTTGAGATAGGTCAGTGGGTAGTGCTTGTTGATCAAGCCTGGGGACCTGAGTTCAATTCTGGGACCTCAGATAAAAACAGAAAGAGAGCAGGGCGGTGGTGGCGCACGCCTTTAATCCCAGCACTCAGGAGACAGAGGCAGGAGGATCTCTGTGAGTTTGAGGCCAGCCTGGTCTACAGAGTGAGTTCCAGGTTAGCCAGGACTGTTTCACTGAGAAACCCTGTCTGGGGAGGGGGTGGGGAAGGAAAGAGAAAACCAACTCTACATGTGTGCCATGGCATGCATGCCCTTCTGTTAATAATACATGCTTTTTAAGTAAAAATAAGGCCGAGCATGTGACTTATTAGTAGAACAGTTGCCTAGCATGTATGAGACCCTCCATTCTCCTGCACTTCAAAAGCTGCTTTCCCTCATGTGCGTCCCACCTACTCTAGGCATAACTTCCCTCATTATCAATACCCCTAACTGAAGTGATATATTTATTATAATTGATAACTGTTATAAATGATGCCTCAGTATCATGGTATTAAAACCTTAAATCCATAGTCTGCATCAGTGTTCACTATTGGTGTTGCACATTTCATAGATTTTGTTTTTACCTTCCTTCAGATAAGGTTTCATGTAGCCAAGGGTGGCCTTGAACTCCTGATTTTCTCTAAGCCTCAGCTTCCTGAATGCTGGGATTAACAGCATAAGCCAACATATCTGGCATGACATATATTTGCTATTATAGTATACAGTCATTTCACTGATCTAAAAACTCTTCAAGCTCTGTCCTTTAATCTCTCCTTCCACATTTTCATATCACTATATATGTCATTATTTTTAATGATTACATAGCATTCCATTGACTAATGTACCACACCGTGGGCATTTTCTAGGCCGCCGCTAATACAGATATTGCATTAACCAATATACTTGCAGTGACATCTTAGTACAAGTGTGCACTTTTTTTTTTGCAGGACAGATTGTTTAATCTGGATAATTGAGTCACACAATAATGCATTTACAGTTTTGACAGAGATCACCCCTTAAAAACATTTGCTCAGTAAATATTTAATGGATATCTATTTCATGCCTGACATTTATACGGCCTTAGGAATTGAGCCATGAAGAAACAGACATGCTTCCTAGTGGGTGGCATCATCACTTCAATCAGTAATCACACAAATCAATGTGTGATTGTAATTATGGTAACGGCTCTAAAGGCAAATTTTAAAGGAGGCAGGGTTGTCGCAGAATATCGACACAGGAAGTTTACACTGGATATTCGGGAACAGCTTCCATTATACTGAGGATGAAAGTATGGAAGGAATAAAAGTGTAGGAAGTTGGGGGGTCAGGGAGGGAGAAAACACCATCCGACAAAGGCAGGTGTGCAAGCTCTGAGGAGAACCAAATGGGCCAGGCTGGAAGACAGCAGGCCCAGTGGGCAGAAACGAGAAAGCCAGCCTGAAGAGGAAGGTCAGAGTGAGCAAGCCTTTATAACCTTTCCCTCCGTATGCAAATGACCTGTCCCCCGAACCTTTGAGAGCAGTCATATTTACAAGTATTTTCTTCCCTTTCTATTACTGTGTGAACAGTCTTGATTCTCACTGAAAGGCTTTCTGAGAAGTGCATAATAGCTCATGTTGAGATTGTCAGATCCAATATGCACATAAAAGTTACTTCACGACGTTAGCCAAATTCCCCAAATCCCTGTGCATCCAGCATATTTCTTCTATTTTTGGACTTAAAATATGAGAGAAATTTCCTGTTTCTGCAAAACCAATTTGTTCATGTAAAGCAAACTGTTTGCTACGTTCAGTTTATGTTCCTGGATACTTCATCTGGGGATCCTGGGTCTCTATGTCCTAGCCAATGAAATGTGAGTCCTGGTGGGAAGAAGAGTCCTGGCTTTCTCCAGGGGGCATCAATGCCTTTCAGTTTTGTCCTTGGAGGTGCATGTGCTGTCAAACAGGCTGTCTAGTCTGTGTCTTTTCTGGGACCCATAGCATCCTGTGATGAACCTGTCCTCTCAAGTCCCCAGCTGTCACTGAATTTTTCTTTGGGGGTCTCTGTGTTTATGAAAGAATAGGCTATATTGGCAGAGGCTTAGAGAACATCTGTGTTACAGTGCATCATTCAATGTAATACCGTGTGGCCCTTAAAAAGAAGGGTGTGTGTATATATAATGAGTGTATATAGCTAAATAAAAAAAGCAGTGTACAGAACACAAACCACATAGCACAGTATTATTTTTCTTTTAAATAGTTACGTACATATTTATATACTCGTATAGGAAATACTTACCTTTTTGTTTACATATTCTGTACTGTCTGAATTGGTTACAGTGCCCATGTGTTAACTTTTGTAATTAGGATGAATGAGTGATACGGAAGAGCCTAAGGCAGGAGGATTGTGCAGTGAGTTCTAGGTCTCTCGGGGCTACAATAACTTCCAGGCCAGTTCGAGCTATAGTATAAGAACCTATAAGCAGGTAAGGTGCTTACATGCACAGCCCGGCCACCTGCATTTGATGCTTGGAATCCACAAGACATTGGAAGGGCAGATCCAACTCCACAAAGTTGTTCGATGATTTCCATACATGTGCACATATACTCACATTAATAATAACTCTTTTTTTTTGAGTAAATGAATAAGAGACTCTTATAAGAGTTCTCAGGAGAGTTAATAGGAAGGGAAAATCCAGCCCTTGTGATGTGTGCATCACAAACAGAAAAAGGAAAAAAAAAGGAAAGCAACACTTGGCTATTTCGTAGAATATATCCATGTATATATTTTTAATTCGAGGGATGGTCGTGGTTTAATTTTTATGTTTCCATATTTCATTTTCATTTAAGATTCCTTCCTTTATTCATTCAATCACACATTCATTCACTCAGTCAATAGGTGTTTACTGAATCTGCTGCACGCCTGACATGCACGCTGTAAATTCACGGTGTGGCGAGAAAACAGTGTAGACTGAGGAGGTGTGCAACACCGGTTTATCCATCCTTCAGCAGAAGGACAGAACACCGAGAGAAGGTTTCACAGCAAAGGTATTACTTGAGCTGAGTTTTGAGGGACGAGGAGTCTGCCAGGTTGGTTTGCAAGGAGGGTATTCCTGGGGAGAACACTTTCTGTGGGGACACCTTTTGTAACAATATGGAGTTAGAGAGGTTATCCTGCTCGTGGATACTAAAGAGGCCAGCACAGCAGAAAGGGGTCCGGGGGGAAGGTCTACTCGGGAAGCAGGCACCCTAGACACGGTTTTGAAGCTAGAGAGAGCTCCATGTGGGACTTAACACAGGCAAGCACTGAAAAGCAAGAAAGCGGAGGGAGAGAGAGAGCACTCAGTGACTTAGGGCCAAGCTGGAATAGAGTCAGAAGGCTTTTATGCTTTGGATCACAGTGCCTCCCGGGACAGACCCATCCTTGATGGCCCTTTGATGTTCTGGCCTGAACCACTTCAAGCCATTGGAAAGAACAGGGCTGACTCTAACCACACTGGCCACACACACTCGGCATGCCTTTGAACCAGAAAGCCACAAGAGAGCTTTCTCCAACGGTGCCTTCCCTAGAAAACGGCACGTTGCACCCCATCAAGAAATGATAGAGGAGGCAGGCTTCTTGGCCCCAGCTGTCTTAAGGAGCCCCTTTCTATTTTTTCTGCCAGGAGGGTGTCTCTCTGTTTTCTCATTCCTATCCATGACAGGGAGCCATGGGTACAGCAGGAGCTCCATCTCAGTGTTTGATAATGCTGTGTAGGCTCTGGCATCAGACAGGTCCAGTTCTCACACTCACTCTAATGGCTGAGATGAATAGAAGGGCAACTAATGTCGAGAAGAGTGTGGAAGAACTAGAATTCTTGTCGGGTTCCTGGAAGTACGGAACGGCCCCCACTGCTTTGGCAGTGCAATAGTTAATAAAAAGTTAAATATCCCTAACCAAGAAGAATGTTCATGGCAGTGTTATTCAAAATAGCCTAAAACTGGGGGAGGGGATTCAAATTCACCCACAAGAGGCCAGATAAACTCACAAAATGGAATGCAACTCAGTAGTAAAAACAGAGCAGCGTGCTGGTACATACAACAGTGTGAACACATCTCACATAGACTCTGTGGAACAAATCAAGCCAGACACAAGAACACAGCCCCACCGGTCCAAAGTGCAAGGCTAGCTAGAAACCAACCTTTGAGGAGAGAAACAGAAACATCGGTACTTTTGGGGATCGGAGCAGCAAGTATTTGCTGGGAAGGGATATGACAGAACTCTGAGGAGTGATAGAAGTGTGCAACCTTGCTCTGGATAGAGGCTCCATGTGTGTAAACTAGAACGAAAAAGAGAGAGAAACTGAGGAAGGGAGAAGAAGGAAAGAAGAAAGGGGGGGAGGGAGGGCTGGAGGAAGGGAGGGGGAGAGGGAGGGAGGGCTGGAGGAAGGAAGGGGGGAGAGGGAGGGAGGGAGGGAGTGGGGAGAAAAGTCTTGCTCTGGTTCCCAGTTCTACCATTGTAACTGACCACTGGGCATTACTTTCTCTTAAGGTGGTTTTAAGAATCAAATGAGATAATGCATGAAAAATCTCTTAGCTCAAGAGCCTGACAAATACCGTGAGCTTAGTGAAATTAATCCTTGCTATTGGTCCCTTGTCCACCATCTTCTCTAGTAAGAACAAGATTCTGGGCTCGGGGATGTGGTTCTGCTGGTAGGACATTTGCTTGTACCAAGTCCTCAGTTCTATTCCTAGCACTGTAGAAACTGGGCACGGTGGTGCACACCTGTAATCCTAGCACTCAAGAGGTGAATGCAGGAAGAGCAGACGTTCAAGGTCATCCTTGGTACATAGCGAGTCTCAGTCCCGCTTGACCTACAGAAACAAAAGCCAAGCAAACAACAAACAAGAACTGACTCCTGCCAAAACCATTTTCCAGCTCTGGGTTATGTCAGATCCCCAGGCAGAACCCTGAAGCTCCAAGGCACTCATGCTCACGGTGTCCACAGGGCTCAGTGACTAGAAAGACGTTGCGTCGAATTCTGAACAGGAAGCAGTAGTGGCAGCTGATAATCTGTGACCTGAATATAGCTATCCATTATCTCACTGTGGTTTCTTGTTTCCCTGACAGAGGAAACGCCCACGACTTTCTTGAAGTTATTCTAAACACTCAGTTCCTTGTTCAGCTCTGGCAGGATAATGTTACCCCTGGGTGCCCCAGTGCTTTGAGCTGTGGCCTCTCTGCCAGCCTGGAGCTCAAGCTCATCAGTCAACCTGTGGGCCAACTGTCCCCTTCACTGAGGGACAGTGACAGGAGCTGATCAAAAATAGGCCACCAGTGTCTGCAGCCATTGGAAGAGAAAAGAAAACAAAGCAAAAAAAAAAAATCCAAAACCCCAAATAAAACATCTACTTTTTGTTCCTCTTCAAGAAGGCAGCCAGGCAGAACTGACATGGACGGAAGGCGTGTAGCACCGACTTTTCATCACAACTAGTTTCTAAATTACACTCTGCCCTCAGTTACTCCTCTGTGGTTTTCTTCAAGGGAAGGAAGCAAATCTGCTCTCCTAGTGTAGGCCCACTTTCCAAAGGAGGATCGAGTCCAGCTCAAGACTCGGGGTCCACAGAAATGTCCTATTAACTCTTGTTCTTACAAAACTCCATTGTCCAGCCTGGGCATGGTGGCACACACATTTGATCCTGGCACTTGAGAGGCAGAGACACACAGATCTCTATGAGTTCCAGGCCAGCCAGGGTTATATGGTGAGACTCTGTCTCAAGACAAATGAACAAAGGAAAAATACCTACCCCTCAGTGTCCAGAAAACTCAGCTAAACTACAGAGCAGGCAAAGTTTGTCTCTGGCTTCTCGTCTCCCTGGCCTCACTCTCTGCCTCATCCTCTATCAAATCTTTTTATTTTTGTTTCAAGATAGGGTCTTGCTCCAGAGCTCAGACTGACCTCAAACTTAGGATCTTTCTGCCTGAGTCTCCCATGTACTGGAATTACTGATGTACATCACAATATCTGGTTCTACCAAAGCATTTACCATACCATATCGCTTATATTTTTTCTGTGAGATCAGTCATTCTGTAGAGTATATTCCTACTCTTGAGAGTACTTATATTTAAAAGAAGGAGGAGGAGAAGGTGGAGGAAGAGAAGGAGGAGGAGGAGGAGAGGAGGAGGAGGGGAGGAGGAGGAGGAGGAGGAGGAGGAGGAGGAGGAGGAGGAAGAAGAAGAAGAAGAAGAAGAAGAAGAAGAAGAAGCAGCAGCAGCCGCCTTGAGATAGTAATTCTGAAATCAGAGAACTACAGTACTACAGTTCTAACTCACAGGATCCTGTGTTCCCTGAACAGGGAGGGCCTCAGGCCTCGCTCTGGCCCCCTGGTGGTTATCACTTTTTCTGGTGAGTGCTCTAACCATAATGACACAGCATGAATCTGGTTTAAAAGGTTTTTGTTTGTTTGTTTTGTTGTGGTTTTTTTTGTTTTTTGTTTTTTTGTTGTTTTTAACCTGAAGAGGTATAAGAAGATGAAATGAGTGTAGATCAAAATAGGGAAGCTATACAAGTCTTTGGCTAGAAGGCCCAGGAAAGTGCATGGTTTGAGATGGCAGTGCTGCTATTTACCTGATATTTCAGCACTTGGGGGGTAAAAACATCCTTCGCTACTTGGTGAGCTGGTTGGAGGCCAGCCTGGGCTACATAAGACCCTGTTTAAGAAAGAAAGAAAGAAAGAAAGAAAGAAAGAAAGAAAGAAAGAAAGAAAGAAAGAAAGAGGGAGGGAGGGAGGGAGGGAGGGAGGGAGGGAGGGAGGGAGGGAGGGAGGGAGGGAGGGAGGGAGGGAGAAAGAAAGAAAGAAAGAAAGAAAGAAAGAAAGAAAGAAAGAAAGAAAGAAAGAAAGAAAGAAAGAAAGAAAGAAAGACAGACGACGGGTATTGGTGAAACACACCTTTAATCCCAGCACTCAGGAGGCAGAGCCAGGCAGATCTCTGTGAGTTTAAGGCCAGCCTGGGCTACAGAGTGAAATCCAGGACAGGCACCAAAACTACACAGAGAAACTGTGTCTCAAAAAAGAAAAAAAAAAAAAAATAGAAAGAAAGAAAGAAAGATCAGAAAAGCTGTTTTTACATGCTGCAGAGCTGAAAACGGAAAGGCCAGAGGAAGCAAGGATCACTGGGGATTCTGAGGCTGAGAGAAAGTAACCGGCAGCTGGCAGGGAGGCGGCCTTCCGCAGCCACTTAGCCTGCCTGGGGCTTATCCTCGTCAATTAGAGCGGCTTAGGCAGGGAGAATACAGGCTAAGGAGATGGGTAGGCCCGCGGTTAGGAGCTCGGGCCTCTTCCGGAGGACCCACGTTTGCTCTCCGGCACCCACATGGTGACTCACATCTGTCTGGAACTCCAGTTCTGGGTAATCCAGTGCGCTTTTCTGGCCTCCAAAGCACCAGGCACACACGTGGTGCACAGGCAAAACACCCATACGCATAAAATAAAATAATAACTTTTTTTTTTTGAGACAGCTCCTTTCCTGGAACTCGGTCTGTAGCCCAGGCTGGCTTCGAACTCACAGAGATACGCCTTTCTCTGCCTCCTGAGTGCTGGGATTAAAGGTGTGCACCACCACTGCCCCACATAAAATAATAACTTAAAAAAGTAAAAAAAAAAAAAAAAAAAAAAAAAAAAAGGAGGAATACATGCCAAGAGACTGACAGTTCCTTGTTGGGGTGGGATTACAGAAAACCATTATTTTGTCTTCTTCCACCCTTCCTTCTTCTTTCTTAAAAAGTATTAATTTGTATTATTTTTAATTGTGTGTATGTATGTCAATCTGTGTGTGGATATATGCACACGAATGTATGTGCCCACAGTAGCTAGAGGCATCAGAACCCCATGAAGCCCGGAGTTATAGACGCTGGCGAGCCACTTCAAATGGCACCTGAGCTCGGGTCCTCTGGAAGAGCAGGACACACTTTCAAGGACCGAGCCATCTTTCCAGCCCCGTCTTTAAGACAAGCTGTCAGTCTGTAGTTCAGATTGTCTAGTGTCTGCACGGAATCCAGTCTGGCCTCCACCTTTTGGCAACCTCCTGTCTCAGACTCCCCAGTGCTGGGTTTACTGGTAACAACCCCCCACCCCCACCCCCACCCCGCCCCCTGTACTCATCTGGTTTTCTTCTTCTTCTTCTTTTTTTTTTTTTTTTTTGGTTTTTCGAGACAGGGTTTCTCTGTGTAGCTTTGCACCTTTCCTGGAACTCACTTGGTAGACCAGGCTGGCCTCGAACTCACAGAGATTCGCCTGCCTCTGCCTCCCGAGTGCTGGGATTAAAGGTGTGCGCCACCACCAGGCCTGGTTTTCTTCTTTTTTTTTTTTTTTTTTTTTTTGGTCTTTTCGAGACAGGGTTTCTCTGTGTAGCTTTGCGCCTTTCCTGGGACTCACTTGGTAGTCCAGGCTGGCCTCGAACTCACAGAGATCCACCTGGCTCTGCCTCCCGAGTGCTGGGATTAAAGGCGTGCGCCACCACCGCCCGGCCTGGTTTTCTTCTTAATGCTTGATATTCGTGGGGTTTAATCAGGAGACAGAACTCCTGGGAACAGCGCAGAGTTAGAGGTTCGTCTAAGGGTTTGCCGTTAGGCAATCGTGGGAGCAGGTTAAACAGTCTGTATGAGCTGCTGCTTCCACTTCTGTTGTGAAGTGTGGCAGGGCACCAGGCTCCCGCTGTCTCCAAGACCTCCTGTTTCGGTGATGTGGTGGCTTGCAGACATTTCTGAGTCCTTCTTAAAGGAGCTCTGGACACACAGCTGGCTCAGGGGTCGAAGCACCTGAAGGATCTGGTAGGTGCTAGAGGAGCCATCCACCTGGCTACTATTTCATGGTGACAAAGTGGACCTGAGACACTGAGTTGTAACAGTACCCCACCTGTCAACCTCTGGCCAAAGCTGTAGCTGCTTCACATGTACCCTTCCTGACCTCATACAGGTTTGGAAGTGGCTAACTTATCCCAGAAGCACACAGAGGAGGGAATCCTGAAAAATAAACACATAAATGTAATGCAATTCTCATTTAGCTACCTTGGCATAGTACAAAGCTACTATGATTTATTCCACTTTACCAAATCATTAGTAAGCATCATATATTTTTTAAGATAGGGTCTCACCATGTTGTGTAGGTTGGTCTTAAACTCCTGGGCTCAGGATATTCTCCTACTTCAGCCTCCTAAGTAGCTGATACTACAGGCATGTATCACCATGTATACATGTATTATAATGTATTTGGGGTGGGGGAGGTGGGAGCATTGGACAGGGATTCATGTAGCCAAGGCTGGCCTGAAAACTCTACATGTCTGAGGCTATCCTTGAACTCCTAATATTCTTGCCTCCCTTTCAAATACTGGAATTATAGGCATATACCACTATACCTAGCTTAGTGTGTATTGCTGTAGCAGCAGAAACATAATTTTTAAGCATCCTTAGAACATCCAAATGGCTAATAACTATATGAAAGGGTGCTCAGCTCATCAATAAGTAGGGACGGTGAACTGATGCACAATAGGCTATACTGTATACTTTCAGAAAGGCTACTGTAAAAGTGACACTGAGTATCAGAGGATCTGGAACAGGCAGACTGCACACATTTGTAGTGGGAGTGGGAGTTGGCAGGACCACTTTGGAAAACTGGTGATACCTATCAAGGCTGAATATATACATACACTGTGATAAGCAATTACATGTCTAGACTGGCTCTATTTATAATAGTTAAAAAGCAAAAACAATTCAACTGTCTACCAACAAACAGCACACAGACATTTTTAATTGTGGTGAATTCGCACAATGGAGTACTCCACAGCAGTATAAATAAATAACCCACATACAACACGAATGGTAGTCACAGCACAAAAAGAATAAATAGGACAAAAGCACACATACTTCCGAGTCGAAAACAGGCAAAAATGAGTTATCTGTTAATCTGCAGGTAAGGACTAGCCTCGGGAGATCAGAGACTAGAAGTGGTCAAAAGTAAAGTTTGGGGGTACTCTTAATTTTAGGGTACCCTGTCTATTCATTTATATGTTGTGTTCATGAACACAAAGTGTTTGCCTTTGAATTTTTTTGTTTTCGTTTTTTGGAGACAAGGTTTTTCTGTGCAGCCTTGGCTATCCTGGAACTCACTCTGTAGCCCAGGCTGGCCTCAGAGTCACAGAGATCCACCTGCCTCTCCTTCCTGAGTGCTGGGATTAAAGGCGTGCGCCACTACTGCCCACCTTTTTTTTTTTAAAAAAAAAAAAAAAAAAAAAAAAAAGACAGGTTTTCTCTATTGTGTAGCTCTGACTGTCTTGGAACTTAATATGTAGACCAGGCTGGCCTTGAATTCATAGAGATCTACCTGTCTTCCTCCTAAGTGCTGGGATTAAAGGTGTGCACAACTATGCACAACTTGCCTTCAAAATTTTACAGATATTTTTGTGTACTGATGATTAGGACAATTTCCTGGATGTAACCAGGGAATATATAATATATATTTCAACAAAAAGCTGGCAAAAGAAAAAAATTAGTAATTGTGCTTAAGAAGACTAAGAATAACATATGCAAGTTGAGGGGACCAGAGGAAATAATGTGTGTTTTGATGCTTGAGAATGCAAAGCAAAATGCAAAGGAATATATAGATGTAGGAATAAGGATAGAGCATAGAATATTTAACTTGGCTTAGTATCCTTTCTTTAAATTATAACAATATATATGTAACTAACATGACATTTATCAATTTTAAATTTTAAATTTGTTCTGAGAGGAAGTGTGTGTGGCTGTGTGGCTGTGTGGCTGTGTAGTGAGAGGCAGCACCTGTCCTGGCATGCCTTCATGTGTCAAATACATGCTCTGCTTGCTCAGCTACATCTCCCGACCAAGCAGGGAAATGCCACTGCTCTCAAAGCCACTGTATTGGTTGTTAGTGATGCTCCAACCTCCTGAAGCTAGGCTCGCTCAGACGCCAGGAGATGCTGGGCACTCCAGAAGAGCCACTACATAGAGGTCCGACTGCAGTATCTCCACATGCCCGACTCCCAGAGCTCTTGCATACTGTGACGACCTGTGTCCTCAAAGCTTCTCTCCTCATCGGCAGCAAGAGAGAGGAAGAGTTCTAAACAACACAGCAAGGGTTTTATGTGGCCATCATCTGGCGTGGGGAAAGAACTCACAGCTCATCAATATCTACATGGGAGCTGAGGCTATGAATCATAGGAGAAATTGTCCGAGACAATACCACTGGAGAGAATTTATTGGGTGCCTACTGTGTAGTTAAAAGACACATCCAGAAAGACTCCCAAGACTCTCAAGACAGTGAGCTGGACTCAATTAAGTGTAGTTCCCCCAGCTAGAGTTTTATTTTTTTTAAATGAATTTTATCATATAAAAAGGGAACCTTGCAAATAAATAAAACACCACCCACCAAAAATTGACGAAACCCAAAGTCTAAACAACTTATTGGACCTACATACAGTTAGAGCTGGCATTTGAGCTGCTGGAGGAGCACGCCTTTAATCCCAGCACTCAGGAGGCAGAGGAGTTAAAAGGCTGATGGACAGAGTTCCAGTCCAGCCGGGACTACACAGTAAGACCCTGTCTGTCTCTAAATAAAACAATGAAGTGGGGGAAAAGAAATGGCATTCAAAACAGAAGCTTTGCAATTTCACATTAAATTTTACACTTCCCATATTGAATACATTTTATGCAGCTGTCCACCACCAAAAGGAAAAAAAAAAAAATCCACGACAGAATCAGAACTAGAAAACAACCAGCATTTGGAAGCACAAATCCAGTGGTCATCTTAGAGCTGTGAATGGGATTGGTTGTTGGCATTCTGGTCTGCCCCTTGGGGACCCGCCCTGCGTCCTGACGTAAAGCCTCCTTTAAGGAAAAACTCCTCCCTTCTTCTTCCTCTTCCCCTTCCTCCCTTTCTCGCCATGAGGTGTGTTCACCTCCGCTTTCCCTCTTTCCCTCCCTTTCTCTCTCTCTCTCTCCCTCTCTATTATAATAAACTCCCCACGTGGATGCCCTGTCTGCATGATATGAGTGACTTCCCACTGTGCCAGGCCCCCCTACATCTGCATAGTGAGTCTCCCTCACCCACCAGGGCACCTTGGTCCTACCGGCCAAGGCCTCCTGCACGCCCGCCATGTCATTACATTGGCATCTCTGTCTTGTACTCTTTCAGGGAGCACATGTAACGAAGAAGCGCAGTCTTTGGAGAGTTGCCCCTTGCCTTGAAGTCTCGGCCTTGCTGTGTTCTCCCCGTGTAAGGAAACTGCTCTTGTATGGAGTTTCCTTTCCTCGACTACAAATAGGGTCAGTGATAGGATACCTACTTCATCACAGGGGCTCGGTAAAGTCTGAACAAGCTGGTGTACATTAAGTTCTTTAGAACAGTGTCATATGCAAAGACAATATTTCAAAAGAGAGCTGTTGTTACAGTCCTATATTGTTTGCTTTTCAATGGACACTTTCCCCCCCCCCCCCCCCCCGAGACAGGGTTTCTCTGTGTAGCTTTGGAGCCTATCCTGGAATTTGCTGGTCTTGAACTCACAGAGATCTGCCTCCCAAGTGCTGGGATTAAAGGCATGTACCACCACCATTGGGCAGGACACATATTTTAAAAACAAATATTTTAAAGGCAGCGTTTGGATAGGTAGAGTGTGTGTGTGATGCTTGTGGGCAGGAGAGTGTAGCTTGATTTTTCCGCCTCGCCCACAGTCAGGACAAACCTCTGTCACCCGCCAGTCCCACAGCCGCTCAGACCCAACCAAGTAAACACAGACACTTAAATTGCTTGCAAACCGCATGGCCGTGGCAGGCTTCCTGCTACTGTCCTTATCTTGCTAACTGTGCTTTTATCTTAAATTGATCCATTTCCATACATCTATACCTTGCCATGTGGCTGGTGGCTTACTGGCGTCTTCACATGCTGCTGGTCATGGCGGCGGCTGCAGCCTCTCTGGTCATTGCGGCTGCTGCAGCGTCTCCTTCTGCCTTTCTGTCCCTTTATATCTCCTCTCTGTTAGTCCCACCTATCTTTTCTGCCTAGCCACGGCAGATCAGGTTTTATTTATTAACCAATCAGAGCAACTTGACATACAGACCATCCCCCAGCACAGCCAAGTGCAGACCATCTCAAACACCTGCACTCAGGCCCATGGTCCTAATCATCCTCTATACGGACCTGCTGGGTAACGCCACAAAGAACCTGAGAATGGGCTCCCACAGGACCTACAGAACATCCCACAGCAGGAGAGAGATTCATATTAGGGGGTGGGGTTCGTGGACAGTGAGCCATCAGCTGAGAGCAATATCCTTCTGCTCTGGGATCCAGGGCTGCTATCCCAGGACAGCTCCCTCTTTCAGAGAATGCTAGGGCATACAGGGCTTCTTACATGATCTGGGGTCGGGGTGGCCCGGCCTGATATCAGGACAAGGCTCATCTCCTCTCTGGCTCTGACATGCTGTATCTATGAGCATCGCTGTGTGAGCTTTGTAAAGGCTGTCCAGTTGTAGTTTCTGATGCTGGGACTGTGCTTTACTTTCAGTAAAAAGATCACTTGCATGACATCATCTGGGTAACTCCAGAAAAATGATGTGGTCTCTTAGACTGTCAGCCTCCCTCTCCTTTCTTGTGGTTGTTTCTTCTCCTTTAAGTGGCCGCTGGCTCTGCCCCTCCCTGCCTGGCACTCTGTACACACTGTGGGTTTTGCCTTTTGTCATACTGAGCATGTCTCCCACAACTGTGGCTGGGGCACACATTCTCCCATATTTGGGAGTAAGCCGGAGACTCAGCAGCATGTGGGTTTCTGTTTAAAATTCCAAAGCCAGCGGGGCGTACATTATCCATTTCCTCAAATCCAACATGCTGTAAAGCATGAGTCAGAGTCGGATAAACTTCTTCCCAGGGGAAGTTGTGTCAGATGGTTAGTAAATGTAATTAAACAAGGATAATGTTCACTGGCATTAGCTGCAGATTAATGCAGAAGAAAACCAAACTCCATCTTGAGTTTACAATGTTCCTGCCAAGATAATGCAGCGTCTCCGGGTCTCACTGATTAGAGAAGGCAGTCCAACCTTTATGCAAGCTGGGGGACATGGAAAACCTGTTCCATCAACCCTATCCTTCTACCTACATAAAGAATTTAGGTATTAGGACCTTTAAAGGGGAAGCATGTGTTCTGATTTTTTCTTTTTTAAGTATCTTTGAGACTAAGGGTGCGGCTCAGTTGGTAGAGAACTTGTCCAGCACGTGCATAGCTCTGAGTTCAGTCCCCAGCGCTGCATAAAACCGGGCATGGTGGTGCACACCTCTATCTACAGTATTCAAAAGGTGTAGGCAAGAGACCAGAAATTCAAGGTTATGCTTGTGTACACGGAGAATTTGAGGCCAGCATGGGCTCCTTGAGACCCTGACTCAAAAACACAAAACGGCATTTTTATTTTTTTATTTTTTATTTTTGGTGAGGATGTTTACACAAGCTATTTAGCTGATTTAATCCATTATTACCCAGAGTCAGGATGTTGAAAGCAGAATTGGGCTAAAACAAGGCATAGTTAGGGTTTTATGAGGACCCCAGAAGATGTTGAGCTGTCCTATGCTCTGTATTCCAACGGGACCTTTAGGAAGTAGCTTCAGACATGTAGAGGCCAGAGTGACTGAGACCTACCGTGTCTCTAAGGCTGGCCTATAACTCATGAACCTCCTGCTTCGACCCTGCAACTGTAGGTAGGGGTCATGGGTTATCAAGCCGGCACACAGCCTCTTCCCATCACTGTAACATGCTGCGGCTGGGCACAGTTCCAAGAGTGGACACACAGGTTAGCCTCACGAGTCCACTCTGCAAATACTTCCTGTGTCCCATCTTTTCAAAAGCAAGTATAATTTCACACAGCGTTAGAAATTAGATTAACCTGTATTTGAGAACATACATTCACCTGCCACTTAGATTCTCTCAGTTTCAATACCATCAGCAGTTTTAAAATGTGCAGTTTAGCTGGGTATAGTGGCCCATGCAGTAATCCCAGCACTTAGAATCCTGAGACAAGAAGGTTGCTTTGAGTTTGAGGCCAGCATGGGGTACAGAGTGAGACTCATAAATAAAGAAACAGATAATAGGGTCTGGAGAGATGGCTCAGCAATTAGGATCACCGGCAGTTTTTCTAGAGGGCCTGTATTCAATTCCTAGCACCTGTGTGGTGACTCACAACCATCCATAAGTCCAGTTCCAGAGGATTTGACCCCTTTTCTGAGCTCTGTGGGCAGCAGGCATACATGCAGGCAAAATACCCAGATACATAAAATAAAACAGAAAACTCTAAAGATAGCCCAGAGCAGTGTCGCAAGTCTTTAGATCACAGCGCTTGGGAGGCAGAGGCAGATGGAGCTCTGTGAGTTCGAGGCCGCCCTGGTCTACATAGTGAGTTCTAGGATAGCCAGAAGTACATAGTGAGATTCTGTCTTGAAAAAACAAGAAAGAAACAAACAAAAAACAAAAAAAGAAAGAAAGAAAGAAAAGAAAAAAGTAAAACCTAAAGATAAACAATCAATCAATAAACAAAATGTCTCTTTTCTGTGTTGCTAGGGTCGGAATTCCTAATTCTAAGCTCAGTTCCCAAACCTAATTTTCTGTTTTGAAACAAAGGTTTGCTGTATGCCTTGGTTTCCTCCACCTCACTGCCTCTGCTTAGAGATGCTGGGGTTACAAACCTGTACTATACCATGCTTGGCTTCTATATATTTTCTCCCTCCAGCAAAAGGTTTTAAAATTTGTTTTGACCAAGATCCAAAGTTTTCTGCTAATTAGAACAGCCTCTGTGATTAAAGAAGGGAGTTCATGGATGTTTCTTACTCTCTGCCCTGACCACTTTCCCCTTGAAGGAAAGTGTCAGAAAGAGACTTGATTTTTTTAGAATATGCTTCTGTTTTGGTGTTTTCCAGTGTCCTTTCTGATGTAGGTCAAGACATCGTGCTTCTCTTAAATGAGAGATTTCAGTCTCCCTGCTCAAATAGGAGAGGAAAGACTTGTCCAAATAAGGAAGTCTTGTTGGAGTGTGTGGGCCAGCCAGCAGCATCGCTGGAGTCGTGACCTGCTCCAGCCCAGTAGCTCTTTTCCTCAGCCAGCAGCACCAGGGAGGGAGCAGCACTGTGCACAGCCCAGTCACCTGGGGCTGGCAACCGGGGCAAGCGCCTGGACGACAGTCCTGGAGAGGACAGTTTGGCCTTGACGTGTTGCCTGCTCTCTCCATTCCCTCCTAATCCCAGAATTTCACTAGTGTTTCCCCTCTCTGGGTGAGCTCCGGGCCAGTGAGAGATCATGTCTCAAAAGGGAAAAAGTGGACTGTACCTGAAGAATGACACCCAAATAAATTGGGGTTAAAATACCAGCTCTCCACACATAATCTGTTGAGATAATGGACTTTTAAAACATTTTCCTTTTCCTTTTCCTTTTTTTTTTTTTTAGGTGAAAAGATAGTGCCTATCTCACAGAGCTGCTACAAAAGCACATGATCTAAAGGGTGTAATGCATGTATGTGTTCTGAATCATCTTTCTAAAATCACTCATTTTTCATACTTTTTTAGGTCCTCCGATACTATCAGGCAAAAAAAAGGCAGATTGTGCTACTGTGTGAATGACTTTAAGAAAAACATGTTTGGCATTAGTTCCCACAGCAGCAGCAGCAGCAGCCTGCCTCTGCTGTGGAGGCTGTGAGGTCATCACCCATCGCCAGGGACTTTTCTGCCATCAGCTGTCTGACATGTGCATCCCTTAGACATGGTGAGACCCCTTAGCTCGCTCTCCTCTCTCTTTTTACCTCTCTTGCTTTTCTTCTTCCTCTTGTCTCTTCCCTGTTCTGTCTGTCTGTCTGTCTGCCTGTCTGCCTCTCTCACGTCCTCACTCTGGCACGGCCTTTCACCCTTTCAAGCTCCCCCTCCCATCTCCCCTATAAACCACTGACTCTGTGGCACGTGGCGGGTTTGCTTGGTGGCACACCTTTGCAGGGCCTGAAAGTGACCACTTCACCTTCCTTCCTTCCTTCCTTCCTTCCTTCCTTCCTTCCTTCCTTCCTTCCTTCCTCCCTCCCTCCCTCCCTCCTTCCTTTTTTATCATTACAATTAGCCCATACGAACTTTCGTAAGTGGAATGAAAATTTGTGGTACAGAGATGCTCTAGATTAAATGCTGCACCCTATGAAGTCCTAGTCCTCGATATGAAAATATTTTGAGTTAGGGCCTTTGTGTGGTGATACGATTTAGATGGGATCATAAAGGTAGCGCTCTCAAGATGAGATTTGTGTCAGAGGAGGAGGAAGGGGGAAGGAGGAGGAAGAAGAGGAAGAGGAGAAGAAAGAAGTTGAGGAAGAGGAGGACAGAGCCAAGGTGGTATCTCTGTCAGCAAATTGTTTGGCTTGCAAGCATAGGGCCTGAGTTTGAGCCCGCAGAATGTACATAGAAAAACAAAAGCAGAACAAACAAACAAACAAAAAATCCACCAAGGCATGGTGGCACACACTTGTGATCCCAACCCAGTGCTGGGGAAGAATAGCTAGATTTCGGAGGCTTGCTGGCAGGCCAGCAGAACCTGTTTGGATAGTTCCAGGCCGGTGACAATACCTGCCTCAACCAACCAAATAAAAAAGGTGGACAGGTGTTGTGGAATATTATCTTAACTAGGCAAAGATGTGTTACATTTTCTTTGTGTTGTGGAATATTACTTTAACTGTGTGAAGGTGTGTTACATTTGTTTCTCCTGTCTTTGTTAAGTAACTTAAAGATGTGTTACATTTGTTTATGCTGCCTTTGTTAAACGACTTAAAGATGTGTTACATTTGTTTCATCTTGCCTGCCTAAGGTATCTGATTGGTCTAATATAAAGCTGAATGGCCAATAGCTAGGCAGGAGAGGGATAGGAAGGGCTGGGGGTGGGGCAGAGAGAATAAATAGGAGGAGAATAAATAAACAAATAAATCTAGAGAGAGAAGAAGATGAAGAGAATGAGGGAGAAAGAAGGGAACACGCACAGGGTCGGAACCCAGGCAGCTGTCAGCCATAGAGACAGCAGGAAAGAAAGAAAGGTAAAAAGCCCAGAGGCAAAAGGTAGATAAAGACAAATAGGTTACGTTATAACAACTAGCAAGAAACAAGCCTAAGCTAAGGCCGAGTATTCATAACTAATAGTAAGTCTCCATGTCATGATTTGGGAGCTGGTTGGTGGCCCAAAAGAAAAAGCCTGGTACAGACAGGCCTGACGAGTAATATCTGAAGTTGTCCTCTGCCTGGCCTTAACACTCATATACACACATGTGCGTGTGTACTCACACACAAAGAAATTCACACACATTAAAAAAAGGGAAGGAGCCGGGTGGTGGTGGCGCACGCCTTTAGTCCCAGCACTCGGGAGGCAGAGGCAGGCGGATCTCTGTGAGTTCGAGGCCAGCCTGGTCTCCAAAGCGAGTTCCAGGAAAGGCGCAAAGCTACACAGAGAAACCCTGTCTCGAAAAACCAAAAAAAAAAAAAAAAAAAAAAAAAGGAAGGGAAGAAAGAAAAAGAAAAGAAAAGAGAACAGAAGTTAGTTTTTGTCACTAATGCCCCTTGTAAGGTTATAGGGAAAGGAAAGACTTGTGCAACCTGGGACGGAGAGCCAGGAACAAAATCCACCAGTACCTTTCCACTTGGCTTCCAAGACGCTAGAATTTTGAAAAGTAATTCCTATTGATTAAACTTTTTTTTTTGTTTTGTTTTTTGGTTTTTTGAGACAGGGTTTCTCTGTGTAGCTTTGCGCCTTTCCTGGAACTCACTTGGTAGTCCAGGCTGGCCTCGAACTCACAGAGATCCGCCTGCCTCTGCCTCCCGAGTGCTGGGATTAAAGGCGTGCGCCACCACCACCCGGCCTGATTAAACTTTTTTACATGTATTTATGTGTCTGAATGCTTTGCCATCATGTATGTATATGCACTATGTACATGCCTGGTGCTCAAAGAGGTCAGAAGAGGATACTGGATTCCCTAGGAGCTGCAGTTACAGATGGTCGTGAGCCACCATTGGGGTGCTGAGAATCAAATCCAGGTCCTCTAGAAGAGCAGCAAATGCTTTTAACCACTGAGTCATCTCTCCAGCCCCAACTCCTATTGTTTAAGATACCCAGTCTATGGTGTTTTATTATGACAGCCAGGTTGAAAATGGCTCTTAGATGCATTTTAACCAGCACCTCTGCCGTTTCCTCTTAATCAAATTTCTCCTCAAGTCTTATGAACAGAACAAGCCTTATTAGATAAATATCATTATTTAAGATGAGAGCCATCAGATAAATTATATAATTATGAATTGCATAGACTAAGAATTCAAATGAATCACCAAATCAGCTATAAGGAGAAAAGATTTTACAAAATCTTTGGCAAAATGTGAGATTAACAGATGGTTTTGCACTAAAACAAGAAGAATTAGAATTGTTTTGCTTCAAAGATCAATAGAAAATGCATAAGTAATTCTTTGGGCTGCAGGTATAGCTCAGTGGTAGAGCACTTGCCTAGTCTGTATAGGGCCCTGGATTTGGGTCCCTACATGGAGTGAAGGGTGGGAGAGGTCACAGGTTCTGGATTATACATTTTAATATTACTACAGATGCTCCTTAATTTATGATGGTGTTACATCCTGATAAACTCATCATAAATTGAGAACACAAAAAGCCAAAGGTACGCTTAGTACACTTAACTGAATGAGCACTATTGATTAGCAACGTGGTAGACTGTAGATGGTTCCTCCATGGTGGTGTGGTTGATGGACAGCTGTGGTTCCCTGCCTCTGGGCTAACAACACAAAATAGTGCCCTATCTTACATGCCTAGTCCAGGAAAAGATCCAAACTCAAAGTGTGCTTTCTACTGAGCACCGACTACTGTCATATCACTCTAAAGTAAAAAACCAGACAGACCATACATCAAATTACTATAAATCAGGGACTGTCTGTATACCCCAGGATCAATTTTAGTAAAAATGTTACCACTACTTCATGTTTGGTATGTATGCGTGTGTGTTTTATGTGTGTGTGTGTGTGTGTGTTTGTGTGTGTGTGTGTGTGTGTGTGTGTGTGCCCAAAGGGCGATGTCAGGTATCTTCCTCTATCTTGGCCATCAATTTATTTACTTAGTGTGTGAATGGATGTGTCCGAGAGTATGCTCCATGCATGTGTGGAGGTCAGAGGACAACTTGCAAGAATCCATTGTCTCCTCTACTGCGTATCTCCTAGGGATAGAACTCAGGTCATCAGGCTTGGTGGCAAGCACCTTTACCTGCTGAGCCATCCCATTGGCCCTCCACTTTATTTTTTGAGACAGCATCTCTCACTGAACTCAGCTCCTGTTTTGGCTAGACTGACTGGCCAGTGAGTCCCAGGGATTTGCTATTTCTGCTTCCTGAGTATCGTTATGCCAGACTTTTAGGTGGGTGCTGAGGATCCGAACTCAGGTCCTTATGGTTGTGCAGCAGGTACATTGCCCATGTGCCATCTCCACAGCTTCTATTTCATGAATTTGTATGCTCAGTAAATTCTTCCTTTTGATTTGTAAAGTTGAAAAAAAAATTACGAAAGCACAATTCAAGTCTTCAGTCTATTTCCCGTCAATCTAAAACAGACAACCAGGAAGCAGGTTCAAAATGGGGTCTTTCAGCCTAAGGCAGTATTTGATAATGGAAGAATGCATTGAGCTGAACTTGCCTAGAATTTTGGCACTCATGACGCTGAAGTAGTAAGATTTTGAAAAGCAATGCACACGTATGAAAACACAGCAGCATAGACATTATTTAAAATAATTACTAATAACTAGTGAACATTTGCAATGTAGTTGACACTGAGTTCAGAGCTATCTGTTTCAATTCTTACAACAACCTGATGAGGTAATTCTATTTTTCTCCACCATATAGGCAAGGAAGCTGGAACCCAAAGTGAAATCAGCTGCCTAAGGCAGACACACCTCGAGGGGATGGAAACCATGCAGATACACTTACACTCTTGAATCCCTTCCCATTTCCATTTTGAGTACAACCCTCCTGACTTCTCTAATCCTCATCCTCATTTAATAGTTATTTATAATTTACTGTATGTCAGAAAGACAAAATTTACTCATTAGAAAACAATCTGTGGCTTTTTCATCCATCCATGGACCCGTGAATGGAAAGCACGTGTCCATGTAAAAACATGAATGTCATAGCAACATTATTCATAAGACCCAAGAGCTGGAAACGGATCCAGGCCCACTACCCGGGGATTGATAGAGAAAATGTGACCCATCCAGATACAAAACAAATGAAGTACAGGTACATGCTGCGACATGGACGGACTCTGAAAATATTTGCTAAGTAAAAAAGCACAAATAGCGCCGGGTGGTGGTGGTGGTGGCGGCGGCGGCGGCGGCGGCGGCGGCGGCGGCGGCGGCGGCGGCGGCGGCGGCGGCGCACGCCTTTAATCCCAGCACTCGGGAGACAGAGGCAGGCAGATCTCTGTGAGTTCGGGGCCAGCCTGGGCTACAAAGCAAGTTCCAGGAAAGGCTCCAAAGCTACACAGAGAAACCCTATCTCAAAAAACCAAATAAAATAAAATAAAATAAAAGCACAAATAACGTGATTCTATTTATAAAGACTATCCAGAATAGGCAAGGATGTAAAGAGAGAAAATGCAGGCCTGGGGATACAGCTTAGTTGATCGAGTGCTTTCCTAGCTTGCACGGAGCCCTGGTTGGAATCCCAGGTTCACATAACTTAGACCTGGTGACAAATGCCTCTTGTCCCAGTACTTGGTGGGTGAAATCAGAGAGAAGACAGAAACTCAAATAGTCAAATCTACGGAGAGAGAAAGCAGGTGGTGTCTAGAACTGGGTGTGGCAGAACGGGAAATGAGTAGTGGAGGAGTTTTTTTTTTTTTTTTCTGGGTTATGGAATAGTCTAAAAATGAATGTAATGATAGTAGCAAAACTTCTGTAAACATAAGCAGAGTTACTGACCATAAAGCAGAGGAAGTACAGGCTACTTCATATGTGTGATTTTATGGCATGTAAATTATATCTGGATGAGCTGCTAAAATGTGATGGTAAAGGCACACATCCAAAATCCATTTCATTATTGTCGGCACTCCTTTAAGAACTTAAAAATATCATCAAGAACACTTTCATAAATGAGGGCAGGTAATCAGATGTGATAAGGTTATAATGAGGAAACAGTTTTAAAAACCTCAACAAATCAGGTGCAGTGCTGTGTAAGTTACCTGGGTACCTGGGGTAAGGTCCCTTGTGTTCAGGCCGGGACTTGTTAGAGCTCAGGAATTCGATTACAATCTGGAAACAAAGAGCATAATTCTGCTTAAACAAAGAAACCCCTCCTGCCCCATACAAGAGACAACTTTAAAGTTATATGTTGGTCTGATAAAAAGGAGATATAATAGTGCCTCTCTCTCTTGATTCACTGTATAGCCCTGGCTAGCCCAAGGCTCACTCTGTAGACCAGTCTGGTCTTGAACTCAAAGAGATCTAACTGCCTCTGCCTCCTCAATGCTGGGATTAAAGGCACATTTCTGTCCTTTTTGTTTGTTTTGACAGGGTCCCATGCAGTCAGGGCTTGTATGGGACTCACCACATAGCTGAGGAGAGTCTTGAACTTCAGATCCTTCTTCCTCCATGTGGAAGGTGCTGGGATTACAGGTGTGTGCTACAATGCCTGGCTGTAAGTGTGTCTCTAAAAACACTTTTAGGCTGGGCAAGATGGCCCACACCTGTAATCGCAGCACGTGGGAAGCAGAGGGAAGAGGATTATTGGAAATTCAAGGCTAGCCTGGTCCACAGCCAATTCTAGGACAACCAGGGCCACTCTGTTTTAGGGCCAGGCAGTGGTGGCATACGCTTTTAATTCCAGCACTCAGGATGCAGAGGCAGAAGCAGAGGCAGACTGATCTCTGTCAGTCGAGGCTAGCCTGGTCTAGCTAGTTCTAGGACAGCTAGGACTACACAGAAAAACCTTGTTTCACAAAACAAAACAAAATCAAAAAAGGAGGAGGAGAAGGAGGAGAAAGAAAAAAAACCCCAGCATATTAGGAAGCAAAGAACTTTCTTGGTCTAAGGGAGAGTATAGGGTTCAATAAAGGGAGTGCTAAGGGTTAGTTTAGGCCCAGTCTTAAACAACAACATGTAAAATAAAAAACCCAAATTAAATTAAAATATAAAAGCCTTGAATCATTTTGTTTGGCTCATACTTAGCTTGTAAAGACTATTTCCTGGGCTTGGGACTATAGTCCATGTACAGGTACAAGGACCTAGGATCAATCCCTCGTACTGAAATAAATGGCTGGATGGAGGAAAGAATGAATAGAGATGCTATTTAACACATATTTCTGGTAAGAGACAGGTAAATTAGCTCTGAAGTGTGGTAGCTCATTTCCAAAAATGGCCTCCACGGCTGATATTTCTCCTGTTATTCATGCTTTTGTGTAATCCCTCTCCCACACAGTCTCTGATCCTGTGACTCATTTTTAAAATGACTAATCATCGTACTTTGTATTTTCTTGAAGTGTTTGGTATCAAGTCAGGGCCTTGAGCACGTCGTCACTGAGTTATAATGAGTTCTAAAATGCCACACAAATTTCTGAAGCTAGAGGATTGGGTACATGAGATCTTATTTAAATCTTTTCATATGCTTAAACATTTCCATGTTTTTGCTTTGTTGTGTTTTTACCAACAGAATAGAGAGGAAGGATACTGTATTACTTCTATTACTAAGTTTTACCTGACAATTTTGGCTTTTGCACCTTTGAACAGCTCAGAAGCTGCCAGTTAAGAAATTTGGTGGCGATAGTTGGGAGATTCCACAGAGAAATGACATAGAGAAGCCATGTAGGAAGTAGATGTCCTGGGACTGCATGGAGAAGGGAGCTCAACCACCCCAGTATCCCTGCTGAGCATGGCCTCCAGCCACCGTCACCCAGGACGAGACATGCCCTTCCTCTATCATCATTGGGATCTTGGGCTTTTGGTAGGATTTCTGAAAGCATCGGGAAGACATGAGTTTGTGAGCTAATTTCTTTTTAAGCGTAGTGAAGTAACTTTGGATAAGCTTCCTGATTCTCTAAAGCAGGAATTAATAAAAGGCGTTATTGTTCTTAGGATTGAAACAATGTCCGAGAAGTGGGTTGTTGGGACCTTGGGTTTGTAAAAGCAGAGCAGATTGTCATTAAAAAGTTACAAGGAGTTCCTGTCTGCTAAGAAGTGAAGTTGTGGGCAAGGGGGAGCTAGCTCAGAGGTTAAGAGTATGTACTGCTCCTGCGTGAATAGAGGACTTGAGTTCTCTTCCCAGCATCCAGGTTGGCTCACAATTGCCCATAACTCCAGTTCCAGGGGATCATCTCCAGTCTCTGAGTGACTGCAATCTTATGCACATGCCCACCCCACCCCAAACTAACACACATATGCATGATTAAAACTTTAAAAATTAAATAAGTCCTCGTTGAAAAAGAAGTGAAGTTTTGGGTACATATTGAAAGTAGACTGTTCTCTTGTATGGGAAAGCCATCATTTTTAAATTATGCAAATATATGCTTAAGTATTGATCCTTTATCCTTGGGAGAAAATTTGAATACAAATTCAGATTAAAAAAATCAAATACAGTTTGTCTTAGAGTTTCTATTGCAGTGAAGAGACCCCATGACCATGGCAAACCTTATAAAGAAAACATTTAATTGAGGCGGCTCGCTAACAGTTTCAGAGGTTCAGTCCATTCTCATCATGGCCGGGCAGATGTGGTGCTGAAGGAATG
Organism: Peromyscus maniculatus bairdii; assembly: GCF_049852395.1. Classification (NCBI taxonomy): domain Eukaryota; kingdom Metazoa; phylum Chordata; class Mammalia; order Rodentia; family Cricetidae; genus Peromyscus; species Peromyscus maniculatus. The sequence goes on along the minus strand of NC_134860.1, from coordinate 39,735,527 downwards.
GGTGGAGAGTCCTACATCTTGCAGGCAACAGGAAGTCACCTGAGACACTGGGCAGTATCCTGAGCATAGGAAACCTCAAAGCCTGCCCCACAGTGACACACTTCCTCTAATAAGGCCATACCCAACCCAACAAAGCCACACCTCCTAATGGTGCTACTCCCTATGAGATTCTGGGGGCCAATTACATTCAAATTACCACACGGTTGTTTTATATTAAAGAAAATGTGAGGGCAGGCGTGGTGGCACACACCTTTAATCTCAGCACTCAGGAGGCGGAGTCAGGTGGATCTCTTGAGAGCTGGAGGCCAGAGCCTGGTCTACAGAGCAAGTTCCAGGACAGCCAGGGCTGTTATGCAGAGAAACCTTGTCTTCAAATAAAAAAAACAAAACAAAACAAAAAAGTGTTAATTTAAATTGGGTGTAAATTTTCGTCATCTTGAATGAGTACCTGTTCTTTCCTTTGGATTTAGGCTATTTATATCTATAGATTATTGTCTGTCTTTGGAGTATTTTGTTTTGTTTGCATTTGTCTTTTATGAAAGAACTCTGAGGACAGAAAGAGGTACTATATGGGTGAACTTCACTTTATTTTGGGGGAGACTACACAGTCATTGTGCTGGGCTGCTGCCCTTTAAATATATTTTCTTTTTTCTTTTTTTTTGGTTTTTTGAGACAGGGTTTCTCTGTGTAGCTTTGCGCCTTTCCTGGAGCTCACTTGGTAGCCCAGGCTGGCCTCGAACTCACAGAGATCCGCCTGGCTCTGCCTCCCGAGTGCTGGGATTAAAGGCGTGCGCCACCAACGCCCGGCATATTTTCTTTTTTTTGAGACATGGTCTTACTCTGTAGCTCAGGCTGGTCTTGAACTAACTCTGTAGCTCAGGCTGCCCTTGAACTCTCAGAGTCCTCCTCCTCCTACCTAACCTAGCTCCTGGGTTGTAAACAACCACGTCTGCGTCTGGCCCACCTTTTTTTTTTTTTTTTTTGAGAAAAGGTCTCTTTATCCAGCTCTGGCTTTTAATTCACAGAGCTCCACCTGCAGCTCCCCCTCAAGTGCTTAGATTGAAGATATGTGTGATTCCTCCACTTTTTAAGAGTGAGTAGTTTAGAACCTATTGATGTGAGATATGTTAGTCTGGACTCTCTGAAATCAGAATCATGATGGTTTCAAGCACGTTGTGTGTGGTAGAACCATCTAGCACTTGGGAAATGGGAGCAGGGGTATCAGGAGTCCCAGGACAGTCTCAGCTACCCAGATAGTTGGAGACAGGTGCACTCTGCAGAAGAGACCCTTTATCAGAAACAACAAAACAAAACAAAACAAAACAAAAGGGTTTCAAAGCCTGGTGTGATGCATGTCTGCAATTGTAGCTCTCGAGAAGGCTAAGGCAAGAGGATTTCAAGTTTGAGGTCACCTTGACCTACATAGTGAGATCCTTTCTTTAAGAAAAAGTGAGGGGGAGAAAAGATGGTACAAAATAAATAAGAAGTGTATTAGTCTATATGACTAATAAAATGAGGAAGATCTCAAACCTACTCCCCCCCCTCCCACACACACACACAATGAGGAAGAAACCTTGTTATCTGGGACAGTCATGTTTGAGGCTGTAGATGAAAAGGTAAAGAAAAGCAAATTACTGAAGACAAATGGAAGAGGCGTCCAAGAGGCCAAGAACCCTCAGAAGATGACAAAGCAGAAGTTATCTGCCTTAGTGCTTGACCACTTCCTATTTATTTTTGGTTTGTTTATTTTGTTTTGTGTATACGAGTGTTTCCTCTACATGTATGTTTGTGCACCACGTGCATGCCTGGTGCCAGGGAATGCCAGAAGAAGGTATCAGATCTCCTGTAACTGGAGCTACGGGTGGCCGTGAGCCTACATGTGGGTGATGTGATGGGAATCAAACCTGGGTTCTCAGTCCTCTGGAAGAGCAGCCAGTGCTCTTAACTGCCGAGTCATCTCTCCAGCCCCTTGTTCTGTTTCTTATAAAACCGAGCTGCAACTCCTATCCTTGGATTCTGTGAAATAATCTTCTCTGTGCCCTACTTGGCATTTTGTTACAAGTTGATTTCATGTCTAAGACGACAGCATGTAGGGCAGAAAAGCTACGGGGAAAAGAACATGTGTCTTGACATCAGACTCTGATGATTAGCTCATTGGGTCAAAGTGGGAAGAACTGGGGTAGACACCCTGATGTCCCCTGCAGTGATACAGGAGGGTCCCTGAGGAGGCTAGAACAGTAGTATTAGGTACTTGTTTCTGACAACGGAAAGATAGCCTTCCCATCAGGTTGCACTGAGAGGTGATTTTTGGCAAAGGAATTAGCATTGAGAATTTGTTTTAGTATTAGTGGAAATATGCCCCAAATTTGCAGTTCTAGGTTAGTACGGTTTAGGCATTTGTGTTACCCGGGTGAAATTTTTATTTCACAGCAGGCCTGCAGTTGGTATTATCTCTCACCCACTTTCCAGGGTTACTTTACTTTTTGAGTGCATAAAGAGTATGCAAAAGGGGGCTGGAGAGACAGCTCAGAGGTTAAGTGCACTTGCTGTTCTTGTAGAGGACCCAGGTTCAATTCCCAGCACCCACATGATGGCTCAAAATCATCTGAAACCCCAGTTCCAGGGACTTTGATACCATCATCTGGCAGGCACACATGTAGTATGAAGACACAATGCCCATATATAAAATAAAATAATAATCATTAAAAAAGAGAGTATGCAAAAGGAGTTTGTTTAGAAAAATAACTTGCAGGAGCTGGAGAGATGATGGTCTAGTGGTGAAGAGCTCCTTGGATCTATGATTAGGACTGTCATTCAGATCCTAGCACCCGTGTCAGACAGCTTACACATCCTGTAACTCCAGATCCTATAAATCTAAAATAAAATAAAACCTCTTTTTGTAAAGCAAGGTCTATGGAGATCACTGGAAAGGAAATAACTCTCTCAGAAAAGAAAGTAGTTATCCATAGTGCCCCAAGTGATATAATACCCATCATTTTTAAAGCTAGATCCCTATGTCAGCTGGGGGTGTAGCTCTGTGGCAGAGCACTTGCTCAGCATGTTTGAGGCCCTGGGGTCAGTCCCTACCGCTGCACACTCACAAAAGGAAAACCAGAGACAACCCAGCTGGGTATCGTAGACTAGAGGGTACACACCCTGGCTGCCTATCACAGGAAGCAATGTGCCTCTTCTTGAGGTGGTTTTGATGCCTTTATCTTTCTCCTAATCAGGAACGTACCATCTAGTATAATTCTCTTTGGCTTGAGATTAGCAATGTGCATTAACTGGAGATCTTTCAATTACATGTGCCAGAATCCCAGCTTAGAGAGGTCCAAAGGGAATTTATTGATTCCTGCATTTGAGCGCTTCATTCAGGGCAGGCTCTGGCTTTAATCATAACTGGATTTAGAGGTTCAAACACTGGCTTCAATATTTTCTTCTTTCTTCTGTGCCCTGCTTCCCTCAGTGGTTTGACTTTTATTTTATTTTATTTTATTTTATTTTATTTTATTTTATTTTATTTTATTTTATTTTATTTTATTTTATTTTCACTCCAGACAAACTTCTGGGGAAAATGGCTCTAACACTTCAAATCTTTCAAGCTTAGCACTTCCATCAGAAAATTCATCTCTGTTAGTCGCCCTACATGAATTTCAGGGAAGGATTCTGATTGGCTCGTTAGTGTTACATGTGCCCCCTTGAATGGCTGACTGTTACTAAGGAGGGAGGGTATGAGACTTGGCTAGTTCTGGGTCATATTCCTTGCTTTTTGGTAATCAATGGGGGAAGATGGTTAATTACTGTAATTAAGAGACCCCCAGGGAGATGAATTCTCTCAAATATATCCCCAAATGGGTGTATGTGTTGACAGACGCAATAGAAGAAACAGAAACAGTGAGAATTGATTGCTAATGAGGTAATGCAGAGCTCAGTGTAGAATTTTCTACCTTTGGTTTTTTTCCTTAGTTTCTTAGCCTAATAACTACAATTTGTTTAAGCTAATGAGACTTTTTTGTTAGCCTCAAATCACATGATGGTATATTTCTTTTTCCTTCTGATGACGTTCAAATGTATCCCTCTTCTTCTAACCCATTTGCTCAGTAGTAATTGCACAAATATTATATTTATGCATGGCCCTCACTGGCACATGAATAGAGATGTTTAAAGATAAGGTTTCAGAGCCGGGCGGTGGTGGTGCACGCCTTTAATCCCATCACTCGGGAGGCAGAGGCAGCCTGGGCTACCAAGTGAGTTCCAGGAAAGGCGCAAAGCTACACAGAGAAACCCTGTCTCGAAAAACCAAAAAAAAAAAAAGATAAGGTTTCAGTCTTTGTCTGTTTTCTGTTGCTAGAACACATACTCGAGGCTGGGTACTTTAAAAAAGTAAGGAGATGTATTCAGCCCACAGTTTTGGAGGCCGAGTATCCAAGATTGGGTGGCCCTATCTTGCCCTCTTGTGAGGGCCTTGTGGCTACATCTTAATAGGGCAGATAGCAATTACAGTGGGAACCACATAGAAAAGACAAAAAAGAGAGCAGGGAGTCTACTCCTAGAAGACCTAACCCATTCCTCACAACTAGCATTAGTGTCTTCACAAACAAAATCAGGACCAACCCCCTCCATGTCCCACTTCTTAAAGGATCCCGGATCTCTTCTTTTTTTTTTTTCTTAGAGCTGAGGATTGAACCCAGGGCCTTGTGCTTGCTAGGCAAGTGCTCTACCACTGAGCTAAATCCCCAACCCCTGGATCTCTTTTTACCATTACAAACTTCATTATGTTTTTCTGGGGACAAATCACATAAAACACAGCAACTTCTTTTCCTTTTTTTTTATTTTTTTAAAGCCAGGGTCTCTCTATGGAGACCTGGCTGTCCTGAAACTCTCTATGTAGATCAGGCTAGCCTTGAACTCACAGAGATCCATTGGCTTTTGCTTCCTGAGTGCTAGGACTACAGGCATACCACCCCACTATAATAGACTTCAAAGAGGCTTTTTGAGGCAACAATCATGAGGACAAAAAGGCCGGTTTGTCTGTTTTCTAGAATTCTAGATTTAACTAGAATCTCTGATGATTGAGCAACTATAATGTAAGGAAATTACATCTTTATTAGCTTATACTACTCCACACATATATTATTTATAATACTTTTTTATTAATTACTTCTGTCTCTTTCTGTCTCTCTCTGTCTCTGTCTCTGTCTGTCTGTCTGTCTCTCTCTCTACATATATATGTGTGTGTGTGTGTGTGTGTGTGTGTGTGTGTGTGTGTGTGTGTGTGTGAGTTCCAGGACAGTCAGGGCTGTTATAGAGAAACCCTGTCTCAAAAAACAAAACAAAACAAACAGACAAAATATTGAAATTACCATTTTGTGCTGTTTGAAGCTAAAAGTACTATGATTTTTTAAAAATATTTATGTGTGTGTGTGTATATGTATATAACAAATGATAAATGTGTGGGCACTGTAAGTATTATAGCTCTTAGGGGAAAGGTTCTCCAATGTAAGGGTTGTAGCTCTGAGGGGAAAGATTTACCCAATGTGAGTGTCCCAGCTCTGAAGGGAAAGGTATCCTGGCAGTCCAGAGCGGAGGAAGACCACGAAGTCACACTACACAACAAACCTCACACAAGAGTTTGTTGGGAAAGACACAAGAAGATGGCTGCCTCTTCTCCGGTAAGAAGCAGCAGAGAACTGGGTGGAAGGTAGGTTTATCTAAGTCTTGGGGGTGGAGTTTTCCAGGGTGAAGATTTCCAGCTTGGGGATTGGTGGGATTTCAAGTCCTGAGCTTGGGGTGAGCTCAGGGACTAGTGGGTTTTTGAGCTCAAGGATTGATGGGTTTCACAACCCGGAAGTGAGCTCAGACTTTTTACCCTACATCTTCCCTTTTTTGTTTATTGTTAATAAACAATCAGAGGTCAGGAAAGAGGTGATATTATCATTTAAACTACTTCCTGTTGTGTGGGGGCAAAGTCCAGGGGGCAAGCTTGTTCCTCACCATCAGGGCATAAGCCGCTGGTCCCATAATTAGGGGCTGATAATCCTGTAATAACAACTTATTAAAAGTCTGGTTAGAAATCTTTCAGATCTGCTCTTGAAGAAATCTAGACAAGAAGTTTATAAGGCAGGATGCAATTAGTAGGATTAGGAAATGGAGAAAGGGGGTTAAGAATATCCAATTCCATATTAGATTGTCAACAACCCATTGACCACAGGCATTCTTACATTTTTTTGAAAGCCATATGGAGTTGTCAGATCTTATCTTTTATTGTACTGTACTGATTGGCATAAAAGAAACATTTCTCCCTGAAGAAGAGGCAAAGGCCACCTCTCTCTGCTGTTAATAGATCTATCTAATCTTCCCTGATTTTGTAGTACCACAGTGGCCAGCGAGTCTGTTTGGCCCTGGAGGGTGAGGATGGTCTGAGCCACCTGTTGGAGATCCTGAATGAACTCAGGGGAAAACTGGTGGTAAATAGCTAGAGAAGTAGTCCCACCGCTCCAGTGGCAACACCAGCGGTTATACCCAGGACAGCTAGAAAGCATAGGATTTGAACTGCTCATTTCTCATGCCGTGCTGCTATAAACCTTGTGAGGGGGACGGGCAAGGGTTCTTCCCCAGTATCACTCCGAGTTTTGGAAAAAAGAACATCAGAGCACAAGTCCCAGACCATCCAGGGGGTAGGCAGTGATAAACTTGAGTACTGCAGAGGAATGAGGGGCTGAGAACATTTGGACATGGGGGCCCCGTGGGAGTGCTCAGGGTCAGGGTATATTATAGTCTGAGGAATCCAGTGTGCCCATAAAGTGCGTTCCTGAGGAGTTAAAGCAGTCTGTGATACCGAAGAGAGGGATGTGGGAGAGATAAGGGGTGGCAGTGACATTTGGTTTAGAGCAATTAATGAGCAGCAAGGTGAGAGAATCTGGTAAGACAATGGGTGAGGCCACATGGTGGTTGTGAGTCTGACCCAGGAGAGACACGCAGCCAACATTCTCCAAGGTGACTAGAACGTGCTATTCAATAGCTGATATGCAGCGGTTAAGGTATGAAACAAGAGATGGTGTGACGGGGAGGTGGGAGCATCAGCTAAGAGAGGTGATGTTATGCCTGGTAGGATTTGCTGAAGGAGGCAGAGGCAGGAGGATCAAGAGAGGTGATGTTAGGGCTGTAAGGACCTTTGAGAGCGATGGACCACGTCTACCGTGTCTATACCTAGGGGCTGAGAGCAAGCATAGGGCACAGGTGTTTCAGAAGTTGGTTTAGGTGTTACTGGGATAAGTATCTCCTTTGGCAGCCTGCTGGTGAGCAGTCTCCAGACGCCTCCCAGCAAGTGGTCTGGCTGAACCACATGGAGTATAGCTTTCCTGAACTTTTAAAATCTTAATATAACAGTAGCATGGAGCAGGAAAGAAATCTGAACCGTTATTTCATGACCATAAGTCACTTTCCGTCCTCAGACCTTTGTACATTTTCTTAGACCCTCACTGCAACTGGGCTGCGTTTTCACCAACAGCCTCTCCTGGGCTCTCTTTAGGGATTTCATTTCTGCTACTCAGTGCCAAGTCTCAGTTGCTCTCCAGGACCTCTTCGTGTCTTTTTAACAAACAAACAAACTAATACCACCCATGTGACTCTTTTCTTTTCTTTCTTTCCTTTTCTTTTCTTTCTTTCTTTTTCTTTTTTGTTTTTGTTTGTTTTGAGACAAGATTTCTCTGTGCAGCCCTGGCTGTCCTAGAAAACCGCTCTGTAAACCAGGCTGTCCTTAAACTCACAGTGATCCACCTGCCTCTGCCTCCTGGGTGCTGGGACTAAAGATGTGTGCCACCATACACTACTGATTTTAATTTTTTAAAAATGAAATTAAATTTAATAATTACTCTATGCATGTGCCATATGACAGGTGTCAGGGGTCAGAGGACAATTTTCAGAACTGAGTCCCTTCCTTTTCCCAGAGGTTCTGGGAATCAAATTAGAGTTATCAGGATTACAGGCAAGGGCTATTTCCTGCTAAAACATTTCATTGCCCCAGGATAAAATAATTGTATGTGGTGATATACCAAAATCACCAGGAAAAGAGATGACTATCACTGGCACACTGGACATGCCGTAGCTAATGCAATAAGGAAACAAAATATGAGAAATAAAGAGTAAAGTAAGTTTGCTTTTCAGGTGATAAAATTATATAGCAAGAAAATTTAACAATCTTTGCCAAAATTAAATCTTAGGGCACAGTGGCTCATACCTGTAAACTTAGCACTTACAAGCAACACGTGAGGCAGAGGCAGGAGAACTGCCATGATGTTAAGGCCATCCTAGGCTATCCAGTAAAGTCTATGCCAGCTTTATGGCAGTATGAATACTAGCCTAGTAAAAACTTCTAATGAGTAGCTGAATGAAAAAAAAAAAAGAAATAAAAAGGAAAGGAAAGGACATGACTGCTCCTAGGTATGGTGAAGAAGAAGGTTTATTGTAGATAAAAGGGAGAGAGTAGGTAGAGGTGAGACATCTGGGAGAGTCCAGAGTGGACATGACCAAACTGAGCTATTAAAAATGACAGAAGTTACCAGCTAGCTGGACACTGGGGGCAGAGGTCCAGGGCAGTGTCAGTCTTAAGCTTCCAGGTCCAGACTTTCCTGTGGGGTAGGAACTTGTGGAGGATTAGCCTACCTTGTCTAAGCAAAGCGGGCCAACCACCTCCCCAGTGCCCTTCTTGTCCACTGTTTGGACAGAGAACTGGTGGCAGGTGAGGTGAAAGGCAGTTCACCCAGGCTGGCCTTGCCACATTTAAAACAGGCTCCAGGTGGAGTCTCTTCTGTGCCCATCATCATTTTTGGAGATTAGGGGTGATATCAGAATCTGGTCTATCTCTCTATCACAAAGTGTTTATTATTATTATTATTATTATTATTATTAAATGTTATAGTCAGTAGATCTCTGAAGAGTTTGAGGACCATCTAATTATTAAGTATACCTAATTTAGTTACTTGCTTAAGCTTAACTTTGAAAATACATACAGGAGACTAAATAAAGCTAATTTCTGTAATTAATTACACTAGTACTTAGCATGACTACAAGTGTAGTTCTGAACACATTAAAGGATTTGATCAGAGCTGGGCATGGTGGTGCACGTCTTTAATCCCAGCACTTGGGAGGCAGAGGCAGGTGGATTTTTGTGGTGTTCAAGCCCAATCTGGTCTACAAATTGAGTACCAGTACAGCCAGGGCTGTTACATAGAGAAACTGCCTCAAAAAAAAAAAAAAAAAAAAAAAGGATTTGATCATTTAACTTGGATGTCTTAATCATCTTTACCAGTTTACAATAAGTTAGTAGCTTTATAAGATATGGATTTTATTAGCTTTATCCCTGTTGAATTTGAACTTTAAAAATAACAATTTTTGAATTGAAACTCCTTTAGCATGAAAGTAAAACTTTTTAAAATTTTATTTGTTTTATATATTTATTTATTTGTGTGTGTGACTTTTTGAGACAAGGTTTCTCTCTGTACAAACTAAAGTTTTTTTTTTTTTTTTTTTTCGATTTTTCAAGACAGGGTTTCTCTGTGTAGCCTTGGCTGTCCTGGAACTCACTCTGTAGATCAGACTGGCCTCAAACTCACAGAGATCCACCTGCCTCTGCCTCCCAAGTGCTGGGATTAAAGGTGTGCACCTCCACTGCCCAGACAAAATAAAACTTTTAATCATAGATACTACTGTAAACCTGAGTAGATCTTAGGAATTTATAAATCTTGATTATCAAATATACCTTATTTATCAAGCATATGTTGTTTCTAGAAGCTTGGTGTTGAACAATTAGGAAAGACATAAGTACTTAGCTATAAATCTCTAAGTTAGCTTTTGTTAATCTGAATAAATCTTTATAACCTTAAAATTTTATCACCATATAGAGTGTATTGTAAACCAGAGCTGAATCACATATATAGTATGTTGTAGAGAGTATAACCTTAAATTTTTATCAGTATACAAAAATCCACACTAATCCAAAATATTTTGGAGACTTCTTGTTGCTTCCTTAGTCTATTAAAAAGGAGATAATGATAAACTAAGCTCAGTAGGACTGAGAAGTTTTAGTAAAGATGGCTGCTAGTCATGTGGCCACTTACATATTGAAGGTCATCAGCCAAGATGGAGGAGTCACATGGTTGCTATTTAAAACATGTTTTCCTAAGCAAATGTTGAATCTAAGTTATTGAGAGGACTAAGCAGACACCATAATTGGCTGCTCAGTCTTCTGTCAGAGATCAGGCTTCAATTTCAGCTTCCTGAGACTGAGCAAGCAGTTTCTGAGGAAGCCACAAACAATGGATAATCAATCTTCAATGCCCCTAACAGCAGGGAAGAGGGAGATAGCATGTACCAGGCCTGAGCCAGCCCCCACAGTCAATAGCTCAAGGCATTAATCAAATAAGGACAGAGCCTGGGATTTGTCCAGGCCTGCCCCAAAATGGAAAACTCTAACCTTAACTAGCACTTGCTAGCCCTAGCCAATTAGAATGCACTGATATGATTGCCACTTGAGAAAGCCAATCATATCTGAGATGATCTAACTGTCCCTGAAACTCCCCTTAGCTGTGCTTAGAAGGAACCCACATGTTGCTCTCCGTGTCGTCACCATTTTGCCTTTGTGTAGGATGGGCGGCCCCAGCATGCTGATGTAACAAACACTCTTGTTGATTGCATACATGGATGGCAGTGTTTTGTGGGACTTCTCCAGCATGCTGATGTAACAAACACTCTTGTTGATTGCATACATGGATGGCAGTGTTTTGTGGGACTTCTCCAGGACCCTAACAGTTATATACACAGCATATTCTAGATAAGAGTTGAGTCACATATATAAGATGTTGTAGAAAGTTAACATTCCTATGTATAGGTTTTAATTATATGCCATTTGTTATGAGTTTAAAGCCGAATTTTGTTACAGATTTTATAGATTCTTTAACCAGAACCAACGAATTTATAATCCTGAGATAAAGAGTGTTCACACAATAGTCCTAAAAGACTTCTTGAGAGCAAAGCCCAGAGCAATCTTAGAGCCTCAAGTGCGTTGTCTTTGGCCATCAAGCTATGCTGAGGTCAAGCCGTTTACAGTAGGGCAGTGAGGCTTTAAGAATATCTCTAGTCCAAGAAAGGATCTCAGCCCAAAGAGAAAAGGAGGCAAAGTTGTGAAAAGAACTTCGCCATAGGGAAGGTTAGGTACCTAAGAGAGAGAGAACAGTGTAGCCACAGGGACAAGGGGGGAACAAGCAGGAACTCCACCTGAGGAGGGTTCCAATATCATAGAAGCCAAGAGGGCACAGAGAAGCTGCGGGACTTAGTGGGCAGCTCCCAGAGGGAGGCAAGGAAACTTGAAATGTACAGGCCAAGGGGGGCACAAGGAGAGATAGAGCACAAAGCTTAGAGGGGAAGGGCACAAGGAAAGGTTGCAGACCCAGGAGCGTATAGGCACTGTAAGAATGATAAGCGGCACTGGTTACCACACAGAAAGGTCACAGCCATGACAAACCCCAGTATCAGTATCAGAGCTCTATTCGGGGCCGCAGGAGGTGGGGGAGACAAGAGAACCAGGCCTGGGGAAGAAGCATGTGCAGAGAGAGAGAAAGATGAGGGGAAGAGAGAACAGAACAGAGAGAGGGTGGGGTCTGAGTCACGACTCTTTAAGGAGCAGGTGGGCTTACGGAGCTACGCCACACCTGGGCAGATTGCGTGCTGCGCATACATAATCACCAGTGCACACTGATGATATAAGACATAAGACCCCCTGTCTAGCTCCCGAACTGCACATGTACGGTCATGCAGCTGGAGCGCAGCAGAATCCCAACAGGCAGTTCCTATGGGGAGGTGAGGAAGTTCCAGGAAGGAGCTGAGGAGCGGTGAGGGAGCAGAGGGGATAAATGTCATGGTAACAAGAATTTCAATCCGGGGCATCACTAAGTGAACCGAGAGACCTGTCAGAGAGAAACGTTCCAAATCACAAGGGGGAGACATCCCCTTCCATGTGTTGGGGGCCAGGAAGGATGAGAAGAAGCTTCCTGGCCCACCGGTGTTGCTTTTTGCAGTAAAAGCCAACAAAGCAGGGAGTTCTGTGGTGACATTTACCCAGGAGAAGTGGGAGAGACCAGTGGTTAGAGCAGGCAGAGGCGAAAACAGCTGGAGAGGAGCAAGCATCTGAGTAAGTAGAATTGCCCATGTGGGGGGCAGCCAGAGAGGGCATAGGGAGGGAGATGCCCATGTGGGGGGCAGCCAGAGAGGGCATAGGGAGGGAGATGCCCATGTGGGGGGCAGCCAGAGAGGGCATAGGGAGGGAGATGCCCATGTGGGGGGCAGCCAGAGAGGGCATAGGGAGGGAGATGCCCAGGTGGTGGGTGGCCCAAAAGGGTGTAGGGAGGGAGGACACTTACTGAGTAGTCAAGGAGGCATGGATGGTTAGAGAAGATGGAGGGAAGAAATGGCTGAAGAGGCGGACTCTGGAATCAAGTTTGGTGGGTGGCAAAAGCCAGCAGAGGCAAATGATCTGTACACACCTTAGGAGATTAGCAGCTTGGTTCAGAGCGGCACAATTCCTTGGGGAGGGAAATCGTTTAAGCCACTCCCCTGGTTTCGGCACCAGATGAATGAAAAAAAAGAAGAGAAAGGAAAGGAAAGGACGTGACTGCTACTAGGTATGGTGGAGGAGAAAGTTTATTGTAGGTAAAAGGGAGAGACATCTGGGAGAGTCCAGAGTAGACACGACCAGACTAAGCTGGGCCATGTGGGGGGAGGGAAAGAGAGAGAGGGGGAGAGAGCGGAACCAGGTGCAGCAGCCAGGAAGCCACAGGTACAAAAAGAGCGGGTAACTAAAATGTCTAGATTATATAGGAAGAGCCTCTGGGGAAGGGCAGCCCAGCCCTGGACTGGAGAGTTCAGGATAGAGGGCGGGTATGCCAGCCACACCCTGTAACAGGACTGAGGGATGCCCAGAGAACCTGGAGGCCAGGTCCGCTTTGATATGCAAAATAGACACCTAGGTCCTTTTGTCCCGAGTTTGAAACAACAGGAGGTCTTTATGAGTCACACGGTTATCACTGAGTTGGAAAGGGTTGCATCCAGTCTCCTCTGAACTGATCTCAAACAGGTTCTTCACTAAGGATTGTGTAACGGGGTTGGGCATTTAGCTCAGTGGTAGAGCCCTTGCTTAGCAAGGGCAAGGCCCTGGGTTCGGTCCTCAGCTCCGACGGAAAAAGAGAGAGAGAGAGAGAGAGAGAGAGAGAGAGAGAGAGAGAGAGAGAGAGAGAGAAGGATTGTGTTACAAAAGATGGGTGTGATGCTACAAAGTTAAAATAAGGGGTGAGTGTTGCCTGTGGTGTGACTGGAAAAGGAACTCGTCATGAATGTGGCTGTCAAAGCATAGTCTAAGTAATCCTTTGGGTCCCTTAGGTACTTTGGGGGATTCACATTTTTTTTTTTTAGGAAAATGTTAGTTATGCTAATATGAGTTTATAATTTTCAAAGGATCTAATAAATATGTAAAAAGATATATACATGTTTATTTCTAAAGCAGTAAATGTTATCATTGAAGTCTCTTTTGCTTGCACATGAAAAAAGAATCAGGTCAAACGGTCTGAAACCATAGGAAAGATTTCTTTGCTTGGCGATATGGCTAATTTTGTGTCAATTAGGCTGGGTTGTGGGGTACCTCAGACATTTGGTCAGACATTCTGGTTGTTTCTGTGAAGATGATCTTGGTTTAGACTAACATATAAATTGCTAGATTCCATAAGGATTGTCCTCCCTAATTCGCATTGAGCTTCAATTCAGCTAATCAGAGACCTGACTGTAACAAAAAGGGTGATGAAGTAGTTAGTCCCTCCTGCTAGCTTCCAAAGTGGCCTTTTTTTTTTTTTTCTTCCTGTTTTCAGACTTGAATTGAAATATCAATTATTCCTTCACTTTGGCCTGTTGGCCTTCAGGTTGGAACTAGTCACTTCCTGGGTCACCAGCTTGCCAACTTACAGTACTAACCTGTCTCCATAATCCTCTGTGCCAAATCCTTATTTTATGAGTCTTTTCTTTATCTGCCGGGGATGTTTTCAGATCCTCAGTTGGAGGTGTCACATCACTGAATCTTACATCTAATATGCTTTTTAAAAATAAAGTATATACATATCCATCAAAAAATGTAACCTGTAAATTAGGCACAGTTAAGAGATTAATAATTACTACTAATAAGATGGAATAATCAATATGCTATAATAAAAGCTATATGAACACATTCACTCTCTGATGATGCGATTTTGGTTTGTCTGTATTTGGGTGTGTGTGGGTTTGGGTGTGTGTGGGTTCTTCACTGGTTTGTCTGTATTTGGGTGTGCTGTGGGATGGTCTGTATGGCAAATTGCTCTGATTGGTCAATAAATAAAACACTGATTGGCCAGTGGCCAGGCAGGAAGTAGGTGGGACAAGGAGAGAGGAGAATTCTGGGAAGCGGAAGGCTGAGGTGGAGAGACACTGCCAGCTGCCGCCATGACCAGCAGCATGTGAAGACACCGGTAAGCCACCAGCCACGTGGCAAGGTATAGATTTATGGAAATGGATTAATTTAAGCTATAAGAACAGTTAACAAGAAGCTTGCCACGCCATACAGTTTGTAAGCAATGTAAGTCTCTGTGTTTACTTGGTTGGGTCTGAGTGGCTGTGGGACTGGCGGGTGACAAAGATTTGTCCTGACTGTGGGCCAGGCAGGAAAACTCTAGCTACATGGGTGTGTGTGGGTTCTTCACTGGTTTGTCTGTATTTGAGTGTGTGTGGATTCTTCACTGGCACACAGGATTCTTTATGTAATCATTTGTGGCACAGCACTACCACAAAGTACCAGAGTTGATCTGCCTTTCCATGCTCTGCAACCTGGTGCCCCCTTTGCACCTAAATGCAGGCACCTACTGGGCATCTTCCAGAGGAATTATAGGAACTGACGTCTTGCTTTGGGTGTTATTCCTTCTCTTAACCAACTTCTTTAACTTCTAGAAATGTGGCAGCAGTTTATCCATTAGCACATGTACCCTTTAAAAAATATATTTCCCATCCAATCTATTTCTGAATCCATGTAACTGTTCCACTTGGACAACATCACTACAGAAGCATCATTCATTTCAGGAGATGGCTGGCTGAAATCTTCATACAGGCACAATGCTTTCTGGTCAACATCAGTTGGAACACATTGTTCATGTTCTCCACGCACACATGTAATGAGTTTTCCATCTTTAGTAAGCACTGTGGTAGTCTGAAAGAAAATGGCCCATAGGGAGTGGCACTATTAGGAGGTGTGGCCATGTTGAAGTAGGTATGGCCTTGTTGGAGGAAGTGTGTCACTGTGGGGGTGGGTTTTGAGTCTCCTATGCTCAAGCTATGCCCAATGTGACTTGGAGTTGTTTCTGCTGCCTGTGGATCCTGATGTAAGACTCTCAGCTTTTCCTCTAGCACCCTGTCTGCCTGCATGCTGCCATGAAGATAATGGACTAAACCTTTGAAACTGTAAGCCAGCCCCAATTAAATGTTTTCCTTTATAAGAATTGCCGTGGTCATGGAGTCTCTTCACAGCAATAGAAACCCTAACTAAGGCAAGCACTTACACACTTTTAACATTTGCAGTCTGGAGCATGACAGTAAAACTAGCATAAATTTGTTTTCCTTCTTCATAATTTCACTGGTCAAAGGTTAGTTCTTATTGTATATTAGCAACCTCGGTATATCAATTTTTTTCTTTTCTTGTTAAGTCAGGACTTACACCTTTCCACAGGTAGTAGTACATTACAGTTCTCTTTGGTATATCTGAATTACCAATATGACTACTTTTGTGTGTTAAATAAAATAAAGGTTATTTGAACACAAGCAATGTGATTGTTGATAACTGAGATGACCAAGTGACTAATGAATGGATATCATTTACAGTGTGGATACAGTGGACAAAGGGATGAGTCATTGCAGGAGGAGCAGGAAGATACAAGATTTTATCATTCTACTAAGAAGAGCACACAGCTTCAAACTTGTAAATTATTTCTGGAATTTCCTACTTAATACGTTAGGACTGTAATTGACTGAGTAATGAAAACAGCTGAACGTATTTCCACAGATAAGAGGACTCACCTGCTTCCCCATCTCTCATCTCTAATGTATGTGTCTATGCCTATATCCAGGGCTTCTTAAACTTTTTCTATTTGAGACCCCTTTACACCTAATACACAGGTATAATAAAATAGGTATACAGATACAAACATTTACTGATAATAAATAAATGTACCTTAAGACTGTCTCAGTTGGAGTTTCCATTGCTGTGATAAAATGCCATGACCATTAGTAACTTGGGGAGGAAAGGGCTTATTTTGCTTATATTTCAATATCACAGTCCTTCACTGAAGGAAATCAGGGCAGGAACTCAAGGCAGGAACCTGAAGGCAGGAACTGAAGCTGAGGCCATGGAGGAACACTGTTTACTGGATTGTTTCTCATGGCTTGCTCATCTACTTTCTTACAGCACCAGGACCACCAGCCCAGGAGTGGCGGTGCTTACACATCAATCATCAGTCAAGAAAATCCTCCAGAGGCTTGTCTGTGGGTCAATTTGGTGGGCATACTTTTTCAGTTGAGGTTCCTTCCCCAAATGACTCTAGTTTGTGTCAAGTTTACATAAAACTAAAAAGACAGTGCTCTGATATATATATAAATTTACCATTTATTAAAGTTGAAAGCAAATTGACATGCTAATGAGATGCATATACTTGTTCATTTTTACATAAAAATTAAATTTTGGCTAAATATGTGATAATGCAAGACTCAGAGGATCAATTTTAGTCAGTGTTGGTTGCCATTTTGATTTTGTTTATTCATTTGTTAGTGCATGTGTGTGGTTATGTTTTGTTTTGATATGCTTCTCAGTCCCACTGCCTGCCCTCATGCCTTCTGCCCCAGCAGATGAAAAATATATTCCCCCCCTCTCCAGCCTGTAAGTTTAAGTTCCTTGTGGTGTTTCTCTAAACCCTAGGCATTCCATCACAAACGCTAAATGGAGATGCTCTCCATTCTAACCCCAGACACTGAAGAGAAAGAGAACACCTGAATACCTGTGCCTCAGGAAGCAGCAATACCTGTACTCAGAGAGCTAATGCTTTGCTTAGCTTTGGCCTTAGCTGAACTGGGCAGAATTTGACACCCCACTACGCTACCTGCAGAGAAGCCTGAGTAATTTAGTATCGTTTGCCAGGTTCTGAAGAAGAGAGAAAATTTGAGTGGATATCTAGCGGCATGTTTAGACACATTAATTCACTCATTAGAGCTAGGTGTGGGTCTACCCTGCCCCCCTTTTTAAGCATATTTCCCTCCTTCTACAGGTTGCATTTTCAAAATATTCATCTTATGACGTGAAATTAATACTTTTCCATTAAGGAGTGGGGTCTATGTCTCCTCTTCTGGAATCGGGCAGAACTATGTATGACTTAGGCTTGTAATACTTTTCTGGGAAAGGTGACAGAGCATCTGACTAGCTCCTGATCTATAGGGAGGTGTGTTTTTGGAGTTCTGAGACCCATATAATAAACCAGGCTTTTTGCCAGGCAGTAGTAGCACATGCTTTTAACCCTAGCACTTGGGAGGCAGAGACAGACAGATCTCTGTGAGTTTGAGGCCAGCCTGGTCTACAGAGCGAATTCCAGGACAGCCAGGGTTATATTGAGAAACTCTGTCTCAAAAAACCAAAAATAAATAAATAAATATAAAAAAATAGAAAATACAAACATAAACCAGGCTGTTGCAAGTGAGTGCCTGTGCTTCAGGCGATGTGGAGAGACCATATAGAAACAGAGAGAGTAGGGGCTGAGGAGATGGACCACTGATTAAGAGCACATACTGCCCTTTCAGAAGACCTGAGCTCAATTCCCAGCAACCATATGAAGTGGTTCACGACTGCCCGTATCTCTGGCTCCAGGCTAGAACCTCTGTGGATACCAGTGCTCATGTACACATACTTACACATAATTTAAAAAAATAAAAATATTTTTGAAAATATAAATAAAATAAAAATATTCTTTTATGTATTCCTTGCTGTACTGGAAATCTCTCTGTAGACCAGGCTGTCCTCGAACTCAGAGACCCACCTGCCTCTGTCTCCCAAGTGCTGGGATTAAAGGTGTGTGCCACCAACACGAGGTTAAAAGTAAATTAAAAAAAAAAAAGAAAGAAAGAAAGAGAGAAAGTTTCCATTTGTTCAAGCTTCCAGCTCTCCTAGTTTCCTCAGGCCAGGTATGAGTCATGTAAGTGGAGAAGCACTGGAGATTCCTCTGAGGCAGGGTGGAAAGAGTGGCGATTATAGCACCAAGGGAGAGGGGGCCTTGATCGGCTTTCACTGCTGAGAAAGGCCAAACGCTTCGGACTCCACTGACAAGGACTGACTGGCCCACAGAATCGATGCATAGTTTTCAAAAGATGTCTTGTCCAAGACAATAAACAAATTGTGCTGAGGGCCGAATGATGTATTCCCAATGACCAGCAATTAGGCCGTGCTTTCTTAGTCAAAACGATGTATAAATTTATGTTTGTACCACTTATCTTCCCTAGACCTAAATGATGCCCCTCATAAATCCACCTTCCAACTTTGTTTACTAAGACAAATTCTTTAACTTTTAACATATTTATGAATTATACCCCTTGGCAGTGTTAAAAAGAGGAGCTAGAGAGATGGATTAGAGATAAGAGTGCTTGTTGCTCCCTTGAGGATCTGGGTTCAGTTCCCAGCACTTACATGGTGGCTCACAAACATCAGTCACTCCAGTTCCAGGGGATCCTTCTGGCCTCTAAAGGCACCAGGCATGCATGCACATGCTGCACATACATAAATGTATACAAAATACATGTATACATAGAATAAGATTAAATATTTTGGGCCAGGTATAGTGGTGCATTATTGTGGAATATTAGTTTAAGATGTGTTACATTTATTTATGCTGTGGAATATTTGTTTAATGATGCAAAGATGTGTTGCATTCTTTTATGTTGCATTTGTTTAACTCTGTAAAGCTGTGTCACTTTGCCTACCTAAGCCACCTGATTGTTCTGATAAAGAGCTGAACAGCCAATAGCGAGGCGGGAGAGGGAAACAGGTGGAGCTGCGGGCAGAGAGGATAAATAGGAGGAGAAATCTAGGCTCGAGAGAGAGAGAGGAGGGAAGATCGAGAAAAAGGAGGAGAGAAGAATGCCAGGGACCAGCCATCCAGCCAGCCATGGGGTAAGAAGGAAAGCAAGATATATAGAATAAAGAGAGGTAAAAAGCCCAGAGGCAAAATGTAGTTAAAGAGAAATGGGATAATTTAAGTTAGAAAAGCTATCTAGAAACAAGCCAAGCTAAGGCAGGGCATTCATAGGTAAGAGTAAGTCTCTGTGTATTAATTTGGGAGCTGGGTGGCAGGCCTGCCAAGGGTTAAAAAAAAAAAAGCAAAAAAACCCAACCTCAGTGCATGTCTTTAATCCCAGCGCTTAGGAAGCAGGAGCAGTAAGATCTCTGTGTGCTGTGTGTTCAAGGCCAGCTTGTTCTACACAGCAAGTTCCAGACCAGCTGGGACATAGCTTTTTTTTTTTTTTTTTTTTTTTGGTTTTTCGAGACAGGGTTTCTCTGTGTATCTTTGTGCCTTTCCTGGAACTCACTCTGTAGCCCAGGCTGGCCTTGAACTCACAGAGATCTGCCTGCCTCTGCCTCCTGAGTGCTGGGATTAAAAGCGTCCACCACCACTGCCCTGCTGGCTCAATAGCTCTTATTACTCTTGCAGACGACCTGGGCTCTACTTACCCACAGCAGGAGGCTCACAACCACCTATAACTCTAGTTACAGGGGATCTGAAGCTATCCAGCTGCCAAGAACACCTGCATGCACCTGCTTGGGGTTACCCTCACATAGACAAACACACATATACATAATTTAAAAAATCTTTTAGAAAGAAAGGAATGCTTTATTATCAGCTGTTCCAGATGTAACTAGAGGGCCTCCCAAAACTCCATATATACCCACTGTAAGGAAACCTTACTGCGACTCCTAAAGAAGTCCACACTGTCCTATTAGATGTGTTTTGCTCTCTTGGAGCACCCCTATGTATGTATGTATGTACGTATGTATGTATGTATTTATTTATTCATTCATTCATTTATTGGTTTTTCAAGACAGGGTTTTTCTGTGTAGCTTTGGCTGTCCTGGAACTCACTTTGTAGATTTTGCTTTGTATTTGCCTTGCTCTGAAATGATTTTTTCTGTCAAAGCCACAAATCTGTTTTGCCTAGGTGGAGTTCTCTGAAAGGAGCCCAGGAGTTGCTGGTGTGGTGTGGAGCTGTGTTCCTGTCTTTGGTGACAACCCCTGCTGTGGACAGGTATATCTTACTGCAATCTCATGACAGGCTCTGAGAACAAGCCAGTCAATCCACTTGCAAATTCCTGAACTACAGAAGCCATGACAGCTGTAAAGGATTCTTGTTTAGGACTGATTTATACTCAGAAGTAGATAACTAATATACCTCTAAACAATATTGGATTCCATAAGATAAAGATCAAAGAGAGAATTTATACTGAGTAGACAGCCAACACAGTTTGTCTTTTTCACAATAATAATGTGTTAAATAACCCTTTAAAGCCTTTAAACAATAAATCTTATAATTAAAATGTTTTAATGTGTATGAGTATTTTGCCTACATACATATACGTATATGTATATGTATATGTATATGTATATGTATATGTATATGTATGTATGTTTGTGTACCACATGTGTGCCTGATTCATGTGAAAGTCAGAAAAGGGCATCAGATCTCCTGGAAATGGATTTACAGATAGTTGTGAGCCACCAGTGGGTGCTGGTAATTGAACCCAGGTTTTCTGCAAGAGCAGCCAGTGCTCTTAACCACTAAGCCATCTCTCCCATCCAATTTACAAATATTTTTAAGAGTATTATTTGGAATAGTAAAAACTAGAGACGATCCAAATGTCCAACTGTAGGAATATAAATTATTTTTATATACTTTGAATGTTATATGTATAATCAATCTTTTATATATACACATATATAATATATATAATTCAAGTTTTTGAGTTAATTATGTTGGTGCATTCCTGTAATTCCAGCACTTGAGAGGTAGAAGCAGAAGTTAAGTTCAAGATCATCCTCAACTATAAACTGATGTTGTGGCCAACCTGGTTTACATGAGACCCTGTCTAAAAATACAATATTTTAAAAACTATTCAATATTATGGACATATGTTCTTGATATAGTGATGTTAAGATGTAGTGGGTAGCCATTCCAGCTTGGTTCTGGAAGTTCCAACCCCCATTGAGACTCTGGCAACTGTCATGCCTACGAGGCGGGGCGAGGGGAGGCGCCTGGGACAGCCGCCGCCAGGACAAGCAGCATGTGAAGACTCTGGTAAGCCACGAGCCACGTGGCAAGGTATAGATTTATAGAAATGGGTTAATTTAAGATAAAAGAACAGTTAACAAGAAGCCTGCCACGGCCATACAGTTTATAAGTGATATAAGCGTCTGAGTGATTATTTTATAAGTGGATTGTGGGACTGCGGGGCTTGGGGAACCTGGAGAGAAGCTCTCCAGCAACATTAAGATGAAGACATCAGGAATGGAAACTGAACATTATACTTTTAAGGGTTAGATTTTATGGTATATAAATCATCCCAGTGAAAAAATATATGAGATGAAAATTTGAGCATACACATACATATGAACAGAAAAAGGATTAAAAGAGAATATACAAAAATGTCTAGGAATTGGATTTTTACATGATGTTAATAGCCTTCTTTATAGTTTTCTCATGCAATACACAAGACTGCAGTGCAGAGCCTAGGGAAATTACTCAGAGGTAAGAGCATGTACTCTTTCAGAAGACAACAGTTTGATTCCCAACACCCAAGTCCAGCAGCTCAGAACCTCCTGTAACTTCAGCTCCAGGGGATCTAACTGCCTCTTCTGAATGACATGGTCACTCATACGCACAAAGCCACACACAGGTACACATAGATACATACATACAATAATAAAAATAAATCTTAAAAAATAAGACTGAAGTACAATTAAAAGGTATGACAATTGTCACATGTATAAGATTGAAAATGACTTAAATGCACATAGAATTAAAAAAAATGGTCAAGAAAAGAAAAAGCCACATTGTTTTTTTCAAAGTGATAGAGGAAGTTTGTGGTTTGGGGTGGGGATGGAGGGCTGGGCTTACTGTATGTGTTAGCATTGGGGAGAGGAAAGAAGAGTTACTAACCAAGCCACTGTGTGGGGATATGTGGCAACGTGGGGTGGTCTAGATAGAAAAAGGAGGTTTATCTGAGGTAAGGTGGGAAATGCAGTCAGCATGTATGCGTGTGTGTGTGTGTGTGTGTGTGTGTGTGTGTGTGTGTGTGTGTGTGTGAGAACTTGTATGTTGACTCATTTGTGTACAAACTATATTGGAGTATTATATTGGAAGCATCTAAAGTCTTAGACACATAGTTGACATATAACAGTACAAAATCTAATCACAAGCTAAGTATAAAAACTCAGAGAGAAACTGAATGTCTTGGCTAAATATAGAACTCTAGTCTTGACCAGAATTTTCACAAACTGTATTCACAGTTGATAGTTACTATGTCTCAATTTCTCAACATGCATACAAGAGTTACACTTCCTGTTTTCCACATACCTCAGAATTGCTATGGACTTCAAAGAAAAGATTTTCTGTGCTATAGAGCAGTATGGAATATAATTGTTGCCACCAAAAACTTTCCTAATTATTTATAACTTAAAAATGATAAAATTTAACGTATCTTACAATGTTCCCTATCATTAGTGGTCTTTAGACAAATTATACAGTCAAGGGTAAGTTGAGCTAGCCATAATTAGGAGCAGCTGCAACACAGTCCTTGACATCTGAAAGTTATAATCTTGTGGAAATCTACTTTCACATCTTTATCTTGGAGTTGCATGAACATTCACTTGAGTCTGACTAACTTAAGCACTGACCTGGAATATGGCCCTCCTTCAGACTTGCTCATTCTGGAATGTGCTCTCAGGCCAGCTTAACCAAACATTATTCATTCCGCTGCCCTGCAGATTCTTATCCAGAGGTGGATGGTGATCTCCTACCTGGAATTTGAGCAACATATAGTCTCTCGGACTAGCAAGGGAAAATTCTGCTTTATTCTTGGGGATGGAAGATATCTTAGAATTTTGCCTACCATAATTCACAATATATATATATATATAAAACTTTAGGTGGAAAAGTCAGGACAAAACTCTTAAAGTAAAACTCTACCAGGAATTTTTGGATTCTGTGAATATGCTTCTTTGTGATTGCTCCAGTAATAATAATAACAGCTCTCTTTTCCTGAATTTTTTTCTGGACCCTTTATTGTTTGTTTTTAGACAGGGTCTCATGTAGCCCAGGCTGGCCTTGAACTCACTATGCTGTAGAAGATGACTTTGAACTTCTAATCCTCCTACTGCCATCTCCAGAGTTCTGGGATTACAGGCATGGGCCACCATACTTGATTTATGTGGTACTCTGGGTCAGGAAGTCATGTATGGTAGGTAAGCTCTCTGCCAACTGAGAAACATTCTCTGCCCTCCTGGACACTTTTTGTAAATTATTTCACTGTACAGTCTATGAGGGTTGTGCATTGTCTCATTTTTACTTCAGAGAGAAGAAAAGCCGCTTATGAGATCTGTACCTTGGTTAGACTGTGAAGCTGGGCTTGCAGTTTGGACACCAATGAGTCTGAATTTCTGTCCTTTGTGTTGTTAAACCTATCTGTATTATGTCTCGTTTGGGAAGCAGAGGTAGCAAGGCTGATCTGGGCCCAGACTCTGCCAGGCACTGGTGATAGCATGTATTAAGTATCAAGAAAGATGTTAGAGGGTGCACGTGAATGTGGGGAGAACAGCCACGGACACTGATGGAAATGAAGGGGAGTGAAGGACTTCGGAAGGTGGTATCTTAGGAAGTTAATATGGCCAGTAATGAGTAATTTGTATAACAAAATTGGAGGCAGGGATATGTTACAGGTAAGAATAATACATATTCAAGCCTCTGAATTTTCCTGCAGGCTTGCAGGAAATATGTAGAATAAAGGAATACATTGAACTGTGTGTAAGTATTCCATCAGCAACGTGTTGGGGGGAGCAGTAGAGTTCATAGAAAAAGTGTATACTGGCACGCAAGATGACTGAGCCGGGAAAGGCACCTTTCCCCAAAGCTTGTGACCTGAGTTCAGTCCCTGGGATCCACATGGGAAAGGAGAGAACTGACTTTCGCAGGCTGCTCTCTGACTTTCAAATGTGTGCTGTGGCAAGAAGAAATTTATGTATCAGTTCTTCCACCATACACATACATAAATAAATGCAACAGAAATTAATTTTTTTGTCTTTTTTTTCAAGACAGGGTTTCTCTGTGTAGTTTTGGTGCCTGTCCTGGATCTCTCTCTGTAGACCAGGCTGGCCTCGAACTCACAGAGATCCACCTGGCTCTGCCTCCTGAGTGCTGGGATTAAAGACGTGTGCCACCACCGCCCAGATAGAAATTAATTTTTTAAAAAGAAAAATACAGTTTTATTATCCACATATTACTGTTCCTTATACAGAGCAATATGCAAAGAAAATACCTTTGCCATCTGTCTCAGTTACTTTTCTACCCCTGTGACAAAACACTGTGGCCTAAGTAATGTATATAAAAAAAAAAGCATTTAATTTGGGGGCCCATGGTTCCAGAGGGTTAATTCATGATTATCATGGTGAGGAGCATAACAGCACTGGAGCAGTAGCCAGAGCTTACATCTGGTCCACAAGCGCGCGCGCGCGCGTGTGTGTGTGTGTGTGTGTGTGTGTGTGTGTGTGTGTGTGTGTGTTTGTGATGGGGGAGGGGGAGAGAGAATGCAGGAGCACAGGAGAGCATGATCGAGCACTAACTGGGAAGAATAGCACAGACTTTTGAAACCTCAAAGCCCACCCCCAGTGACACACCTTCTCCAACAAGGCCACATCCCCTAATCCTTCTGTACTGGGTGGCTTTGTGTATCAACTTGACACAGATTAGAGGCATCAGAGGAAGGCATCTCAATTGCGGAAGTGCTTCAGTGAGATCCAGCTCTAAGGCATTTTCTCAATTAGTGCCCAGCCCATAGTGGGTGGTGCTGTCCCTGGGCTGCTGGTCTTGGGTTCTATAAGAAGGTGGGCTGAGCAAGCCGCGGGTAGCAAGCCAGTAAGCAGCACCCTCCATGGCCTCTGCATCAGCTCCTGCCTCTGGGATCCTGCCCTGCTTGAATTCCTGTCCTGACTTCCTTCCGTGATCAATAGCGAGGCTGAAGTGTAAGCCAAATAAAACCCTTCCTCTCCAGTTTGCCTTTTGGTCATGGTGTTTTGTCGAAGCCGTAGAAACCCTAAGACACCTTCCCAAACAGTTCCACCAACTGGGGACTAATTATTCAAATATATGAGCCTATGGGGAGGGCATTGTCATTCAAACCATTACAGCGTGTTGTAGGACTTGACAAAAATTTTTATATTAGTGGTTTTTTATTTTATTGTTTTACATATATGAGCATTTTGTCTGCATGTATGTCTGTGTACTACTTGCATGTATGTAGTGCCTTCAGAAAGCAGAAGTAGGTACTGGAGCCCCTGGAGCTGGAGTGACGGATGACACTGAGCTGCCAGGAGGATGCTGGGTCCTCTGAAGAGCAGCCAGTGATCCTAATCATGTGGTCATCTCCCCAGCCTTTTTACATCAGTTCTGATGAACTTCTATAAGGAAAGGGTATTTCTGGGGAGCTATTGACTTGCTAAAAGTCAGTAATGGTCAGACCCAGTAGCAGCTACGTGACTCAGAATGATTATTGGGCATGCAGTGTGACCTAACCACACTCAGAAGCACTTCAGGCTGGTACTGGCTGTCCTTATCTTAAATTTTATCTTCCAGTCTGTCATACAGAAAAGAATTCTAATGGGACAGCTGAGCCTTCTGTCACCTGTCTTGGTTAGGTTTTCATCTGCTGGCTCGCACGTCCCTTGGCCCTGCCCAGCCTCCGTTTCCTGGTTTGGCCCAGTCATCATTGCCATCTGCCCTACCTTGTTTAAGGTCCAGTGTCTAGGGATGAAGCACAATTGTAGCTGTTCCTAAATGGTAGTGATGCCACAGCACGTCATAGGACGGATTCAATGCAGGTAAATTATTGAGTGTGTCTCAGCAGATGTTTTCATACCCTTGAAGTTCACTCATTTGCTGTGGGCTGAAGGAAGGAGGCCTATGGGAAATGGTAAATGCCTGCCTTGAATTCTTCCTAGCAGCTAGCAGAATTGTTAAGTTAGTGAAATGCAGGAGTCCCTGAGTTCTGGGAAGATTTGTAGTTACCCCAAAGCTATCCTTTTATTTAATTGTTGCTGCCTTTTAGGTCATGGCTGTCTGAATCAGCATGTCCACCTCTACCAGCAGCGGTGAGGCCCCAAGAGCTGTAGGCAGAGTGAATTCTGTTCCCTCCGACTCTTGCAAAGCTATGAAGGGAACTTGACTAAACCTCTGTCCCTCTAAAGAACTCAGGATTCAAAGGTTAAGGTGGAATTCAGCTCTTCAGAGAGGCTGAATAGCAAGTAGCTCACCTCCTCTCCTTGCTCCTTAAAAACCCTTCTCCACCTGGCTCCTCCCTGCCACTTCCTGTCAGCTAGTTGCTGACTCAGCCTCCTGACCACAGGTGAATTTTATTTAATCAAACACATCTTTCCATCATTAAACAAATGTTCCAGAGCATAAACAAAAGTAACACACCTTAAAATAATATGCTACAACACTGTCCCTCTGTCCAGGAGATAGGTCATTAATAAGCAAGACACAATGAGTTTAGAGACTCCACAGACAGAGGTCTGAAGTTGCATGGTCCAGGGAGTTCTTCTCAGAAAGCAAGCAGACATGAGCTCCCTTCTGTCCAGAATGGACTTGTTTCAGTTGGAGACAGAGCCTCTTCAAGTGTGGATGAGTCTCTGTGTGTTCTTATACCCTTTCTCAAGTTTCTCAGGTTACTTATTAAGGTAGGTTGGTTTTTTTTTCCCCTGGTTTTTCTAGACAAAGTTTCTCTATGAAGCAGTCCTGACTGTCCTGGAACTCACTCTGTAGCCCAGGCTGGCCTCTAACTCACAGAGATCCACCTGCCTCTGCCTCCTGAGTGCTAGGATCAAAGCCACCACTGGGCCTGTTTTGTTTTTGAGGCAGGGCTCATGTAGCTCAGGCTGGCATCAAACTTGGAAGCTAGCTGAGGAAGACCTTGAACTTCTGATTCTCTGTGTTTCCTGGGTGCTAAGATTATAGGTGTGCACTACCACACCATGCCCTGTTTATGTGATGCTAGGGATTGACCCAAAGCTTTGTGTGTGGTAGACAAGTACTCTCTACCAACTGAACTCATCCCCGCCTCAAGAGAAAGTTCAAGGCCTGGCAACAGACACAGCAGAGACAGGGGCATACACTGCTAGACAAAAATAGCTTTAAAAGACAAGCTGTGGGCAAGACAACTTGTGGCTTGGTCTTCTGCAAAATGTGAGATCCCGAGAAATAGTTTTCTTTGACTTGAGGATCTTTTATTTGAAGGTTAAGTGTTCTCCCTCAGAAAGAGGAAGCTTAGGCAAGAGAATTTGAGGTTAGGAAGACATGCAGATGTCTTAAATGTGGTGAAGGGGTTGGGCAATTTGGCCCTATTTATCAACTTGTGTGTAAAATGCACACAATTCTGCATTTTCACTTTATTTTTTGTTTTCTTTTTGAGATGGGGTTCCTGTTGGTCATGTTGTCCAGACTGGCCTGTAACTCCTTCCTCAAATGACCCTCCTACGCCAACCTCTGGGGTGCTGCTCTAACTACAGACAGATGCTCATCGTAATCCAAAAAAGAACACACCCCTCCCCAACTCCCCCTCCTACTCAGGGTCTCAGATAGTCCAGGCTGGCCTCAAACTTGCTCTCTTGCTGAGGATGACCTTGAACACCTAATCCACCTCCCTATTGCTGGTTATATCGGCCGCGCTATCACGTCTGATTTTATGTAGTGCTGGGAATCAAACCTAGGGCTTTGCGTAGGCCGGGCAAACACTTGACCAAGAGAACCAGATCTTAGTTGATCTGCAGGGACGGACCACCACAGCCACTGAAACAGAACGAGGTAGACCTCTATTTCTCCACAGTGAAGGATTACCAGGTAATTTCCATTAGATCTCTAGCTCTAAGAAAGCGTTCTCATTTATTTTAGAAAATATATATATTTGCAAGTGACCGCGTACGCAGAGGTCTAGAAAGTGCCCCACACCAAAGGACTGTGACAGTCTGGGGGGCCCTGGGAGTCCGCCGCCGTGTCAATCAAGGGGTACCCCCGTTTCTCGGTGGATTTTTGGTGTCTGGATCCTTTACGTTCTCCTGAATTCCGGGGAGGAGGCAGAAGAGGGTTTTGACTGCGTTCTCGTGAAGGGAAAGTTGGGTGTCCGGGCGGCGGGGAGACTTGCGGGTAGCGGGGTCTCCCCAGACTCCGGCGCTGCCCGAGGTGAGGAGATCCCGCCCCGCTGAGGTGATCCTGCGGAGGGGCGGAGCTCCGCCACTCGGGAGGCGGGAGGCGGCCCTGAGGGGCGGGGCCGGCCGGCGGCGGCCGCACGCTCCGCTCCCACCATGCCCTTATAAGGAGCGCCCCGCGAGAGGGTTCGGGAATCCGGTCGCAATCCCTGCGGCGCAGCCCCGATCCCAGGCCCCTCCCTTGGGAATGGGGGCGGGGCGGGACCTTGGCGGGGCGGCCCCCCTGGTGGGCGGGGCTCCTCGAAGGAGGGCCAATCGGAGCCGCAGTCGGGGCCTGAGCGGCGTGGCCATTGGGCGCGGCGACGTGAGAGGGCGGGGCGCCCGTGGGGCTGGTTACGCCGAGGGAAGCCCGGACTCTAGTCGCCGCTCCGAGTCAGTCTCTCCCTGCCGGCTCCCGGCCCCGCCGATCCCAGTTTCCCGTCGCCCGCGGTTCGCCGCCCCGCTAGCCGCCGCGATGCCGGTGTTTCACACGCGCACGATCGAGAGCATCCTGGAGCCGGTGGCGCAGCAGATCTCGCACCTGGTGATCATGCACGAGGAAGGCGAGGTGGACGGCAAAGCCATTCCTGACCTCACCGCGCCCGTGGCCGCCGTGCAGGCGGCCGTCAGCAACCTCGTCCGGGTGAGCGCGGCCGGGCCTGGGACTGGAGCGCAGCCGGGAGACCTCCCCAGGGTCCCGGTCCGCCTCGTTGCTTGCATTCGTAGGCTGCCTTGCCTGTGGCTCTGCGCGGGGTGGGCTCCCCAGAGCTGGTGCTGTGGTTTCCAATGCTCATTTCTCTAGGCTGTGACCTTGAGCAAGCCACCGAGCCTGTCGGGGCCTCAGTTTCCTCGTCTATAAAATGGGGGCACTCATCAGAAATCCTGCCTTGGGGCTGTGTTGGGAAGAGTCAGCGAGCTTTTATTTGTCAAGTGCCTGGCGTGTGTGTGTGTGTGCCCGAAGTGGGCTCCCCAGAAGTGATAGTTGTTAGGTTGTCTGACGGTCCCTCCCCTGGGCAGGCTCACGTCCCTCGCGTTGACTACCTTGCTCTCAGCTCCTTTTTAGGCCTCTCCTATCCAGCCTGTGGGTGGGTTCTCCTACGGACTCCCTGCCTTCCCTTCAAAGGATTCTTATTTTACCCGGGCGCTCACCTTTCTAGTACTTCTCTCCCCCTGAGGCTCACCTGCCCCAGCCCTCCCCTGGACTCCTGCTCTCTGACATTTCCCCCCAGCTACTTGGCTTCCTCCCGTCTCCGCCGCCGCCTCCTTCCCTCCGGGGCATTTCGCTCACGCCTCCGGCACTCTAACACCTTTATGCAGTAATTCATAACCAGGAGTCCTGCTTTTCTTCCTGCCGGACCCCATAGCCATTCATTTTATTCCTCCTGTGACGCTTTCCACCCAGCTTTACCTGCTGTCAAACGGCTTCCTCCCACTGGGGGCCTTTCCAGTTTCGGGGGGCCGCCTCCTCTGTCCCTCCTTCTGGCAGGAAGCAAGATGGAGCTGCTGTGAGAGGCCTGTGGAATCTGGGATCGGCAGCCCCTGCCAGAGGGAAGGCTGGGGCGTCCTTTCTCAGTCTACCCTATCCTGCCGGCCACCGGCCCTCCGCTGATCTTTGTAGCCCACATTTGTAACCACTGGGGTGCAGCCCACTTCTGATACGGGAAAAGAGATAGAGAGCCTGACTAGTTCCTTAACTGTCTCCTGGCTCATGTCACACTTGCTCTAGGCTGGGTGTGACTCAGAGCGCTGTTGCCCGTGGAGAACAACTCAGGAAAAGTTCCTAGTGCTTCCGAACTGAGCTGTGTCCGTGGTGTGTCGGGGCAGTTGATAGGTTCCTGTCAGTCGGGTGGGGCTTGTGTTATTTATCTGATTACAGGACTTTAGTGCACTTAACACTTTCCTGAGCCTTCAGGGGCCTGGGACTGTGTCAAGCATTTCAGGAGAATGGTAGCTAGGAAGCTGGGGGCGGGGGCTGGGAGCGGGGGGGGGGGGGGGGGGCGGGGGGGAGGGGGCAAGGGCAAAGAGGAGGGATGGACCTCAGACCAAATTCCTGTTCTGTACAGATAGGTAAGAAACTGTTGAGTAGGAGCATGTATCCATTCAGTGTGCCTATCTCGTTCTTGTTCTCTTTGTAACTCATTTTAGTCTCAGACTCAGAGTACATTCTTATGTAGTGTTGTCTTGACATGGCTGCCTTCCAGGCCTCCGGTTTTTCAACAAATGGGAAACAATGTAAAGAGACAAGGTAATGGTGTCCCTCCATGTAGTACTTGAGGAAGCGGAATCTTAAAACCACATGTTGCACTTGGAACACAGCTAGTGTAGTCAAGGGGTTGATAGCTGGTTAGGCTATTTAGAGAAAAGTTATTTATGAGCTTCCATGCCATGAATTAATAAGCATTGAATGTGTGTTGTATAAAGAACATTGTAATAAATCAATGGCTCTCAGAGTGTGCGTGAGAATCACCACTGGGGCTTTTTAGATGTAAAGATGTCCAGTTCCCATCCCAGACTTACTGAAAGCTCTTCAGGGGTTAGGTGTGTGTGTGTGTGTGTGTGTGTGTGTGTGTGTGTGTGTGTGTGTGTAATATATATATTTTTAAGCAGCTCCATAGGTAGTTATGATGGCCATAGTCATGAGACATAGAAAAGAAACAAGGGCAGATAGAAGATGAAAAAGAGTTACATGTAGTTACATACTTCCCAACACCTACCAAAGGTATTTGAAGTTTAATTAGAAAGTGGGAAGGATTGGGCTGATAAACAGTCACAAACAAAGGTACGTAGATTGTCTTGATTGCAGGTCGGAAGAAAGTTGGAGTGAAATTGGACTTGAAGTCAGTGCATGCATGGCATATGGCTAGTTTAGCAGAAGGTCCTATCCCACAAGATGTACAAATTGAGGGGGAGGGGGACGAGGATGAGGCTGGTGTGTGAGGATAACATGTGGGTTCTAGGGAGGCCAGAGGGCCCACCCATTGTTTTGAATTCTTAATGCCAACTGTTTTTCTTTTTTTTTTTTGGTTTTTTGAGACAGGGTTTCTCTGTGTAGCCCTGGCTGTCCTGGAACTCACAGAGATCCACCTGCCTCTGCCTCCTGAGTGCTGGGGTTAAAGGTGTGCACCACCATCTTTAAGCCCAACTGTTTTTCTGAAATGTGTGGATTCTGTACATATCTCAAGTTACTAACTCCTGTCTGGAAAACACAGTCTAAGTGGGAACATTTTGTTTTTTTTCTGCTCCCCAGTTCCAGCCCTCAGCATTGACACACAGATAGCTCAGTAAATAGAGGGTTGAAAGAAGAGGAACTGTGTGGAGAGATGAATTAGGAGGCTCCTTGGGCTTGAAGAAATTAAGGCCCAGGCTTCAAGTGCTGCTCCAGAAATGGAAAAGGAATTAACTTTAAAAGTAGTAGAAAAATAATGATAACTGGATCATAGAACTCTGAGCTTGCAAAACCCATGCTGTTTCTATAAAATAATGAAACTAAGTTTTGATCAAATGTTTCAAAATCCATATGATCAGAGTGTCTCTCGGAAATTACTTTGGGAGGTTATGTTCTTATTAAAATGCTTCTCTTTGGAAATTCCAGATTATTGACATATGTGTGCCACATTAGTCTTGTTTTGGTCAATAAAATGTATGTTGACTGAAATGGACATTCCTCAGCTACTTGGCATGTCTTCCGTGGTCTAAGACAGAGCTGCTTAAACTTTTCCTACTCTTGATTCTTTTTGGCCTGAGAAATTTTTATTCAACCTCAGGTAAATAGATATATCAAATAGGCATATAAAATAAACATTTGCTAATAAGATCATAAGTTTATTTTAAAACATTTCTTTGGTATAGAATTTTATCATTAATTAAAGATGCAAGTAAATTTGCCTAGTAATGAGATATTTATGCTTATTTATTTACATGTAAAAATTGAATCTTGGCTGAATACTCAATACTTCAGCAATACAGAGCATCTTCAGTGTTTTTCAGAGTTGATGCATATTGTGATTTTATAATCGGCAGTTCTGAGAACTCTGCTTCTCATAAATATGTAGTACAAATTGGCAGAACTATGTATAAGGGCCATTTTGGAAATTGTTGGAAATCCTGTCTTAGTTCCAAGCCAAAATTCCATGTAATGATTCTCTTTTTTTATACAACTTGTCAGCAACGTAGACAGCATTTAAAAAAAAAAACAAACATCTGAATATACTATAAAGACATACTAATTTGATACATACTTGGGAATGGCGGTAAGAAAATATGGGAAGTCTTTGCTTTCTGTAATTAAGCCATTATACTTCTAGAATTGCAAAAAAAACCTTTTGTGTACAGTAAAAACACTGCAGTTCACAACTAATGGTAGTTCCGAATCTGAGTGGAGGTGTTTCAGTCAGCCACAGTGCAAAATGTGCATATTGTATGTTCAGAACCAAAACTATGATGAAGTTGCTGCATGCAGCATGGTCAGTCATGACCAGAACAATTCCAATTTATTACATGTTTGATTTGAATGAACTTTGGGTTATTGTGGGTTGAGGGACCTTTTACTGGTGCCACATTGCTGGTGTTTGAATTGCTCTTGGGGGAGCAGGACTCATTTGGAGTCTGCCTGCCTCTCCCTCTCCAGTACCAACTGGAATTAAAGATGTGTGCCACCTTGCCCAGG
The DNA here is from genome assembly GCF_049852395.1 of Peromyscus maniculatus bairdii. Taxonomy (NCBI): domain Eukaryota; kingdom Metazoa; phylum Chordata; class Mammalia; order Rodentia; family Cricetidae; genus Peromyscus; species Peromyscus maniculatus. The sequence continues at coordinate 39,702,263 of NC_134860.1, read as the reverse complement.
TCTGGTAGTCTGAAGCATAGTAGCTTGGTCACTGTGTATTTAGCAACTGAGTTTTTTTTTTTTTTTTTTTTTTTTAATTTTTTGAGACAGGGTCTTTCTGTGTAGCTCTAGCTGTCCTGGAACTCACTCTGTAGACCTGGCTGGCCTCGAACTCAGAGATCCGCCCATCTCTGCCTCCCCGAGCACTAGGATTAAAGGCGTGCACTTCCAACTGCCCGGCTACAGTGTGGTTTTAATGCTTGTTCACAGGTCTCTCTCTCTTTTAAAAATGATTTATTTATTTTTATTTTATGTGCATATATGTGTGAGGGAGTTAAATTCCCTGGAACTGGAGTTGCTGACAGTTGTGAGCTGCCACGTGGGTGCTGGGACTCGAATTTGGGTCCTCTAGAAAAGCAGCCAGTGCTCTTAACTCTTGATCCATCTCTCCAGTCCCCGAGTTGTTATTTTTATTCCAAACTTGAGGAGGTTGGCTGGAAATTTTAAAAAGATGTTTTTCTTCAACTATTTTGGGTGTGTATGTGTGTGTGTGTATGCATGTTTCATGTGTGTGGTTACACTGTGTGGGTATATGTGGCTTTGCATTTGGAAATCCAAGACTGATGTTGGGAATCATCCTCAGTTGTCCTTGCACCTTTTCATTGTGGCAGGGTCTCTCAAACCCAGAGCTCACTGATAGGGCTAGTTTCTAGCCAGCATGCTTCTCGGAGGAGGACCTGTCTCTTGCTCTCCAATGCTGAAGTTACACGCAGGCTGCCACACCCACCTATCATTTATATAGGTTCTGTGGTGAATTATTGATCTCTCACTTGTGCAGCAAGTGCTTTAACTGTGGAATTATTAATCTCCCATGGTTCACCTAAAAAAAAAAAAATCTATTGATTGAGACAAGGATTCACTGTGGAGCTCTAGATGACTTTGAGCTTCTGTGTATCCCTGGTTGGACTTGAACTTGTGATTTTCTGTCTTTGCCTCCCAGCTGTTGTGATTCTGATATACACTACCATACCTGGCTATGTCTTCTTCTCTGCCCAGGATCCTAAATAAGACCATGTTTTTGAACAGTATTATTGAGATACCATTCCCATACTCTACAGTTCACCCATTTAAGGTGTGCAATTAATTGCTTTTTGTAATATTGTTGTACAACTGCTGCCACAATCTAACTTTAGAATGATTTAAGATTTTTATTAGCATATGCTATACATAATTATGGTTTTCTTTATACTTCCTATGTGTGTATATTTGATCATATCTTCCTCCCTTTTAACCGTTTCTTTTAACCACATTCCTATTTGTCCTCTTTTGGAACAATTTGGACTACTCAGAAAGAAACCACACCCCGACTTGCAGGACTCTCTCCTTTATAGTTTTACCTCCATGACGCCTTCACTCTCCCAGCTCCTGCATTTGCTTCTTCCGGACAGTTCATGTAAATGGAATCATACAGCATGTGGCTTTTATGTCCGGCTCCCCTTCACTTGGCTTAGTCCTTTTCAAGGTTCATCCATAGTGTAGTATGTCCCAGAACTTTCTTCTTCTTTTTTGTTTGTTAAATAATAGTCCATTGTATGGAAGCCATTTTAAACACAAAAAGCAAGTTCAGCGCATTAGTAAAGCAAAGGAGAGGAGGTAGAGGAGGGAAGGGTGGGAATCGGGAATGAAAAGGAAGGACAAGTTCTAAGAAGGATGGGATTTGGTACACAGTGTGAAAAAGTCAGAGGCCCAGGCTGCCCATCTTACAGCAGCATATATACATTTTTCTTTCTCTTCTCTCACAGAAGTGGCTTACAGCGAGCTGTCCGTCTTTGATGTGACCATTACAGTCACGTCAGTTTTATTAATGGGGCTTCTGATACTTCATCTCCCTTTGCATCTGTGGTCATGTGTTGTAACTGTTCCTCAGACTCATGAAATATTTATTTTGGGAGGTTTTTGTGGCCTTGACTTTTATGTGCCTTACCCATATATCATAAGTTCCTGGGACCAGTCCTGGGATAAATAGTAGCATTGTCTTCACTTTAGGCTGATAGATGGGAAAGTCTGCTTTGCTCTTTAAAAAAAAGAGATCAGTAATTAATTTTGTCCCTTGCCGTTATCTGTATTAATATCTGAACTTAGTGTCTTTTGGTTGGTATTAAATTTATCTCAGTTCAGGGAGTAACAACGTCTGAGTGACAGGCCTGTGGGTGAGCCCTTTCTTAATATGTTTTTTGTATATGTCCTAATTTTAAAAATGAAGCAGGGCAGTTAATAAAGTAAATAAGGATGTTTGTATAACCATTTATACTTCATGAAATATTTTTGTTTTGTGTGTGTTTGTGTGTGTGTGTGTGTGTGTGTGTGTGTGTGTGTGTGCGTGCAAGCGCGTGAGAGTCAGCCTAAGCCTGCTTGCACATGTGTTGTGCTCTTTCCTGTGTGCGCATGTGTGGAGGCCAGAGGTTGAGGTTGGCATGCCTTTCTCAACTGCTTTTCCACCTTATTTTTTGAGACAGACAGAGTCTCTCATTGACCTGGAGCTTACAGGTTCAGCCAGGCTGGCTCGATGCTGACCCAGCACATGTGCCTGTCTTCACTCTCTAGTGCTGGGGTCACAGATGGACCCATCAGGGCACAGCTTTGTCCGTGGATGGTGGGGGTCGGAGACCAGCTCTTCATGCTTTCGCAGACAGCGCCTGACCCACTGAGTCACCTCTGTGGTGCCCGTGAAAGACCCTCGCGGTGGTGATCCTGTAACGGTCCTGTGGGTAGATGTTGTGAGGTCATTGTCTTATAGACAGGAACTGAAGTTTAGAGAAATCAAGTAGCTTCCCGACAGCTGGACCCAGGCCCTTGCTCGCTTACTCCAGATCCTTTGGATTTATCACTCCACTGTTGCTCAAGGGCTTAGCTCAGAGTTGTTAGGTATCAGTGAGGAAATCCCACCTAGAGCTGGAAGAAGCAACAAGAATACTGTTAGTCCCAAGTTCCCTTTGTCCTGGGCCTGGCCGCAGTGTCTGTGGAGTCCGGCTCTGGCGTGGCCTCCATGACGGGTTTGTATAGAGAGTGATGGGATGTGAGTTGTCGTGTATAGCCACGCCTCAGACTCACAGCCTGTCTGCCACTTCCCTTTCTTCCCCCCCTTTCTTTCTCAAGAAACCAAGAACAGGTGCAGGTCAGCCTTAAAAAAGCTGGTTGCTTAGCTTGAAGCCTGTTAGAACTAGGTAGTATTTGAAATAAATTTGTATATTCTTTGGAAGATCAGGAAGTTTCATTTGAAAAACTTTGTCTCAGATCAAAAGAGACTTCAGAATGGGACAGATGTGAATTTTATTCTCATAACATTAACACTCATGTATCTGACAGAATAGAAGGTTTCTGGAAATTGTGTGTATTTCTGCAACTATCTTTGTAATTTTAATGGAACCCCAACTTAAATGTTTGTTTATATCTGTCTACAAAGTAGGAAGTTAGTTCTTATGTAAATAGCATTGATGTAATTCTAAATAGACACAGCAAGCTTTAGCTTGGCCCTCCCCACCCCCATTATTAATGAAGAAAGGTTGGTCATAAACCCTACCTTTATAGAGATAGGGTTCACTTGGGTATTAATACAGCACACCTTGTCTGTTTGCTTAAAAATAAAGCAGCCTAGGGCCGTAGAGATGGCTCAGTGGTTAAGAGCACTTGCTGCACTCAGAGAGGTCTTGGGTTTGGTTCACACGGTGGCTGTCAGTCATTCGTGACTCCAGTTCCAGGACTCTGACCTCCGTGAGTACCAGGCACACATGGACCACACATGCATACATGTAGTCAAAAACTCATACAAATAAAATAAATCTAAAAATAAATAAAAATAAAGAAGCCTGTTTATTTTATGTGTTTGTTTAACCATTGATCATTTATACATGTATAAATGTGTGTATGTGTGTACATATACATATACATGCATACACATATACATATGTATACTGAGAGGGCAGTCATTTAAAAGCTCAGGGCCAGCAGGATGGCTTAGCAAGTAAAGGTGTTTGTTGCCAAACCTGACAAGTTTGATCCCTGGAACCTACATGGTGGAAGGAGAGAACTGATTCCTACAATGACTGCCATATTCACTCTCCACCTCAACTGTCAGATAAATAAAAAAAGAAGTACATATGTTAAAAACACAAGTCTTTTGCCAGGTTCCTAGTGATATGCTGCACCTTTAGGGAAGGGCAGGTGGACTATCCACGTTACAGTATAGTGGATCATGTATATGCTCTGGTGTGATACTCATCTTCGGTGGTTGTCTTCCCCAGTAGCTTTTAGGGAGGGCTGTGTCTGTTCTGGTCATAGACTTACAGTACAAATCTTTAAAATTTCAGTGAATCTGGATAGCATTCGTTTTAACGTGTACAATGTTAGGAATCAATGTACAGTTGATACTTCTGGTCCCTAGCTTTCAAACATCTGGTATAGCCAGATTTGAAGCGTCACAAATTTATAATGGCTCTGGCTAACACAGGTCAAATATGCACTGAGGGAGGAGTGGATGGCAAACTGCCCATTGTGTGAGATAACAAAAGTGTTCAGGCTATTTTGAGTTGTGGTTTCTCTGTTTAGGAGTCATCTCAACTATGCAGGCCACTTACTAAATTCATAGCTCAAGACTCTGCCTCCTGTCTGGAAGAGGCAGGGGATCTTGCATTCTCTTTTTGGGAGTGCCTTTAAAACATTTAACGATTTAGACCAGGTGTCCCTCTATTATTCGGAGCCCCACTGGTTACAGCGAAGCCTCGTGCTATGAGTCACGGATTCCGCGTTAAAGAGCTCCATTTCCTTGAACCATATGGCAAGACAAAGGTTTCGAGTTGATCGGCTGCTGCTTTGCTTTCTGGCTGATTCAAGTCCAACCTTTTTTTTTTTTTTTTTTTTTTTTTGGTTTTTCGAGACAGGGTTTCTCTGTGTAGCTTTGTGCCTTTCCTGGAACTCACTTAGTAGCCCAGGCTGGCCTCGAACTCATAGAGATCCGCCTGGCTCTGCCTCCCAAGTGCTGGGATTAAAGGCGTGCGCCACCAACGCCCGGCAAAGTCCAACCTTTTTATTAAACCTTGTGTTGTCAGTGGGTCTCTCTCTCTGTGTGTATAATAAACACACTTTATCTCAACTTATATGACTCAGTATTGTGTATTTCAAGATCTCAACAAGGCTATCATCATACAGGACAAATGAAAGCTTTTAAAGAGAACTTCTTCCTTTAATATACCAACTTCTCTCGGCATTTCAGGAGCTAAAACCAGCATTTGGGTGCTACCAAAAGAAGTAGCAGTCTGTAAGTGGGAGTTTTCAGAGAGAAGCTGACCTTGTGTCTTTAGAATGAAGCTCTGTGTTCAGTCAGGTAATGATTCCTCTCGGGTAAATCTAACCCTTTTCTAACCTTAAGCCTCTTGTAGGAGTTATGGGTAGGACTAGAAGAAAACACATTTCTCCTTGGGTGTCATGCCCCCCTCCCACACCTTTCTTAAACATTGTTTTTGTTTTGTGGTTTGAGCTTCCTTGAACTGGCTCTGTAGTCCAGGCTGGCCTTGAACTCAAGATCTCATCTCTTTTCCTGTTTCAGTCTCTTATAGCTTGGGCTAGTCTCATGATGACCTTCAACTGATAACCCTCCTGAGTTCTGGGAGCACAGTCCTAAGCCAGGACACTTAGCTAAAACTTTCCTTGTTACAAATTACATTTTTGGAGACAGTATTTTACTATGTAACACAGGCTGTCCCCGAACTCAATCCTCATGGCTTTGCCACCCTGAATCACAGGAATGCACCACCATTCCTGGTTCACAAATTCTATTTTCACTATGGAAAATTTAGCCTATCTATTCATTTCTCCATGTTTCTTACTGTTTTTCAGGCTTTCTGAACTTGTTTTTTTTGTTTGTTTGTTTGTTTGTTTGTTGGTTTTTCAAGACAGGGTTTCTCTGTGTAACAGTCCTGGCTGTCCTGGAACTCGCTCTGTAGACCAGGCTGGCCTTGAATTCACAGAGATCCACCTGCCTTTGTGTCCGGAGTGCTGGGATTAAAGGCATGTGCCCCCACCGCCCAGCTTTGGTGGTTTTTCACTCACTCTTGGTCACCTTTTCTCTATTCCAGATCATCTGTGTTATTCTAAATAGGGGTAATATATTATATATGCTTGTACCCTATTTTTATAATTTTTTACCATTAACTGAGAAGCATAAACAAAAACAAGAACTGCCTCTAATGCACTGTCCTGCTAATAAATTTGTAGTGACAGCTGGCTGTAGCGATGTACATCTTAATTCTGGCACATGGGAGGCAAAGGCAGGCCTGATCTACACAGAAGGTTCCAAATCAGCCAGAGCTACATAGTGAGACTATGTCTTAAAAATAAAAAATCCAAAGAAACGAGTGGAGACCCAGTCACTTAGAACACCCTGGAGACTTTGTCTTCCAAATGCAGTATAGGAAGTTATGCTATAGTTACTTATCTGCTCTTCCAGTAAGTGTACAATTAAATAACTTCAGAATTAGCAGCTAGATCCTGAGAGACCTTCTGTATTGACGTTCTTTTCAAGACATGCTGCCAGAGACTCATTGATGACATTTGTTTAAACGTGCGCATGACATGCAGAGATGATATATAGACGATAGGGTGCTGAGTGCAAGGGGACCTTGACAGACATGGGAAATGAAAAGTGCATTGGCTTCTTTCCCTTGGTAAAACTGTAAATGTTGACCTTCGGATGCTGGGCCATCAGTCCTGGATGATTGATTTATTGAAGTTTTTCTTCCCTTGCCTCCCCACTTCCCTTGAGTGTATCTCCCTTTAGATTGTGGTTTCTTGAGGACAAGGACTTATTAGTAGTCCCTCCTTAAGTGTGTTGTTCTTTGGTATTTGGTATTTCCGGAGTTGTGTTGGGTTATTTCATGATGAGGATAGCTTTCGGTCTCTTGTTTCTATTGGAAGGCTTGGTGGTTCTCTTGTCCTGTCCTCAAATGTCAATGCCATTCTTCTATTCCAAATGCCTGTGTGACCACAAAGAGAAAAGAACTAATAAATGATGTTATATTATATTGGATACAGATTTTGAACTTTTGATTCCAAAAAATTTGTTGTTACTTCTGTGAGAAGTAAGGCTTTCCTTGGGTTGGTGTGAGTGTGGGCTGTGTATGTGTGTGCAGAGTCAGAGCTGAAAATGAGAACTAACAGTGTTTGGAGACTCACAGGGGTGCAGAGAATAGAGTCATTGGCCCTTAGAGAACTTCCCACTGATAAAATTTCCACTTGAGTGACTTTCAAGAGGAAAGCTGAATTTGCTGCGGTTCTTGGCACAGCTGGCCACCGTCCAGGTTAAAGCCATTCCTTCTCTGGAACTAAGCATCAATTATTCCCACAAGTAAGCTTTCTGTGAGGCAAGAAAAATGACATGCCTGTTAGAGTTGAAAGTTGATGGGCCTCTATTATCTACTTTCCCAATGTTTTTAGCCTTCTTTCTGTCCACACCCTAGAATACTCATTGTTTGCCAGGTGGAAAATATGTTTTTATTTATACAGTTAAAATAAAGGGTAGGGGGAAGCTGGGTGTGGTGGTCCACATCTTTCATTCCATTCTCTGGAGGCAGAGACCAAAGGATCTCTAAGGTCAAGGCCACCCTGGTCTACATAGAGAGTTCCAGGCTGTCCAGTGCTACGTAAGACTTGGTCTCAATAAAATAAAGATGTAAAAGTGGGCTAATGAATTGTACAAAAAAAAAAAAAATCTATACCAACACCACTTAAACTTCTATTATATAATTTTTCCCAAAATTATCATTATTTACTAAACTGTAGCTGTTACATTATTGGGTATTGTGAACAATGCTAGGATATTTAAGATATTATACATCATTGCATGCACTGCAGCCATCCAATTCATGTTGAGTAAATTCCAGGCACAATCCCAGTGTGCATATGGAGATAATCGTGCCTTGGCCCATCATAGGTTTATAGACAATATGTAAGTATAAATAAAAAAAAAAAAAGACATGGATTTGGATTTCTCAATGAATTTTGATCCTTTCAAATGAACAGAATAGCCAACCTTGGTAGAATACATCTATAAAGTATGAGTTAACAAATAGCAAATACCCCAATCAGACTTTAGATATAGATTTGAGGTAAATCAGTGTGTAATCATAGTAATGATCTGGGGGAGGAAGGATAACAGTCTAGTGGGTAAGACTTAAACACCTTGGGTTTAAAACCCACCATTGGGGCTGGAAAGACGGCTCAGTGGCTGTCTTCTGCTCTTGTCAAGGACTGTTATTTGGTTCCTAGCACCTGTGTTGACAGCTCAAAACCCTGTGACTCCAGCTCTAGGGGATCTGCCACTGCCATCTGGACTCTGCAGGTACCTGCACTGACATACATTCCCCCCCCCCCCCATAATATACACATAATGAAAAGTAAAATAAGCCTTAATCACCCTGACAAAACCCACCATTGGCTATTTGATGCTAGGTACCATTGAGGAAATTATTTAGTTTCTAGTTTGCATGATCCTCTTTTGTAAAATAAAGGTAGAGATAATGTGTTCCTCACAGTATTGTATTATATGAGTTCATAAAAATGTTTAGAACTATTATTGACACATAGTTAAGAGCACAGTATGTATTAGATTTTATCACTAATATGCTTTCGAATGATTTTAAGTCACATTTTAAATGTTAATCTAGTGAAAAGACTGATTTTTAAAATGCCTGAGCATAGCTCTAGCTTTTATTCAACAAGGCAAAATGCCAATGAAAGCTTTCAGTAGAATTCCATATGTTGTGGAATATACAGTTTTACCAACTGTGGGGAAAATATCGCAGCTTTAGGTAGCTGAACCTTTGATTTCCAGTTTCTCTATTTCTTCTTTCTTTCTTTCTTTCTTTCTTTCTTTCTTTCTTTCTTTCTTTCTTTCTTTCTTTCTTTCTTTCTTTCTTTCTTTCTTTCTTTCTTTCTTTTTTTCTTTTTTTGAGGCAGGTGGATGGGGGATTAGACCCAGGGCTTTATACCTGCTAAGCAAATGTTACACCACTGAACTACACCCATTATACTAACCATCTATTCCCCTGCCTCCTCCTCTCTCCTTCCCTCTCTTTTTGGAATAGGGTTTTGCTATGTTGCCCAGGCTGGTCTCAAACTCCTAACTTCAGATAATCCTTTTAGTCTCTCAAGTAGCTGAAATGATAAGAATGGGCCTTGCTTAAAATTTTAATTGCTGTCTTTTGATTGGCAATAATAGCAAGGAAAAAGTGTTCCATTCCACTCCCAATGTAAGGCAGGAGTTTAGAATCTGAGCTGTTAGCCTCAATACTCCTTGTCCTGCCTTTCTTCCTTTTCTCCTCCCCTTCTCTCCCTCTCACTCATTTAAAAATGATTTATTTAATTACGCTTGTGTGTGTGTGTGTGTGTGTGTGTGTGTGTGTGTGTGTGTGTGTGTGGTTGCTGAGTGCTGGTGCCCTGGAGCTGGTTGTGTGTTACTAAATGTGAGTACTAGGAATCCAAGTTGGGTCCTCTACAAGAACAGTATGTGTTCTTAACCTCTGAGCCATCTGTCCAGCTCCTTTCTTACATTCTTTTTAAGACAGGGTTTTCTAAACTGGGCGGTGGTGGCACGCTTTTAATCCCAGCACTCGGGAGGCAGAGGCAGGTGGGTCTCTGTGAGTTCGAGGCCAACCTGGTCTAAAGAGCGAGATCCAGGACAGGCACCAAAGGTACACAGAGAAACCCTGTCTTGAAAAAAAACAAGAAAAACAAAAAACAAACAACCCCCCCCCCCCAACCAGGATCTTCTGTGGCCCAAGCCGATTTTGAACATATTATATAGTCCAGGATGGCTTTGTTCTCCTCCTGCTTGTGTGTCTCAAGCACTGGGATTACAGGTAGGTGCCACCATATTGTGGGTCATCTTGTTTTCTAAATAAATAAATACACTGTGGCTGGAGAAGTAGCTTAGCAGTTAAGAGCATTCTTGCTTTTCTGAGGACCCATGTTTAGTCCCCAGAACCGTCATCAGGCAGCTCACAAGTACCCGTGACCCCAGCTCTGGGAGAACTAAGGGCCTTCTGGCCTCTGTGGGTGCCTGCACACACGGTATACATCCACACAGACACATATACGTAAGTAATAATAAATAGATTTCAGTAACAAACAGCAGCTGAAGGGGTAGCCAGGCCACCCGGTGAAATAATAAGATGGAATCAGCCTCCAGATAGAGCTCAGTCTGCATTTATGAAAAGCAGAATTCATCACATCAGTGTCTGGCACAGACCCTGGTGAACACCTCCTGTGCTGCATGCTATGCTATGCTGTGCTATGCTATGCTATGCTATGCTATGCTATGCTATGCTATGCTGTGCTGTGCTATGCTATGCTATGCTATGCTATGCTATGCTGTGCTATGCTATGCTATGCTATGCTATGCTATGCTGTGCTATGCTATGCTATGCTATGCTATGCTATGCTATGCTATGCTGTGCTGTGCTATGCTATGCTATGCTATGCTATGCTATGCTGTGCTATGCTATGCTATGCTATGCTATGCTATGCTATGCTATGCTGTGCTGTGCTATGCTATGCTATGCTATGCTATGCTGTGCTGTGCTGTGCTGTGCTATGCTATGCTATGCTGTGCTATGCTATGCTATGCTATGCTGTGCTGTGCTGTGCTGTGCTGTGCTGTGCTGTGCTGTGCTGTGCTATGCTATGCTATGCTATGCTGTGCTGTGCTGTGCTGTGCTGTGCTGTGCTGTGCTGTGCTATGCTATGCTATGCTGTGCTGTGCTGTGCTATGCTATGCTGTGCTGTGCTGTGCTGTGCTGTGCTGTGCTGTGCTGTGCTGTGCTGTGCTGTGCTGTGCTGTGCTATGCTATGCTATGCTATGCTGTGCTGTGCTATGCTATGCTGTGCTGTGCTGTGCTGTGCTGTGCTATGCTATGCTGTGCTGTGCTGTGCTGTGCTGTGCTGTGCTGTGCTGTGCTGTGCTGTGCTATGCTGTGCTGTGCTATGCTATGCTATGCTATGCTGTGCTGTGCTGTGCTGTGCTGTGCTGTGCTATGCTGTGCTGTGCTGTGCTGTGCTGTGCTGTGCTGTGCTGTGCTATGCTATGCTATGCTATGCTATGCTATGCTATGCTATGCTATGCTATGCTATACTATAGCTTCATAGTTCTTGTTCTTTGAAAAGAGGGTAGAATTTCCTTCAGAGTCCCTCTCAACTTTAAGAGTAACAGGCTTCTAATGTGATTCAGGAGACAGCAGCTACCAGTTCAGAAGTTACATACATTATTTCTAGTCTTTTAATGGTTTTCTAGACTTAAAAGAAACTTCAAAGTCTTTTTAAAAATGATTTATTTATATTATTTTATGTGGGCTAGAGAGATGGCTCAGCCATTAAAGGCTAGGCTCACAACCAAAAATATTTTACGTGTATGAGTGTTTTGCCTTCATAGATGTTTGTACACCACACGTGTGCCTGGTGCCTGTGGAGGCCAGAAGAGGGTGTTGGATCCCCTGAAACAGTAGTTACAGATGGTAACTGCTTTTGGGAAGCAAACCTCAGACTTCTGCTGAGCATTTAGGTGCTCCAGTTTTGATACTTTTTCCTTAATCATACTTTAATACTAAAACTGATAGTATTGTTTTAATCAAAAGCATCTCAGAGTACAGAAACTTCCAGAATGTAATACTATAGTTGAAAATACAAGGTACTTTTAAAACGTGAAATGTCAGGATAATATATTGAGACTATAGAAATTTTTGGTTCTCCCCACCGCCTGCCTGTGTGTGTGTGTGTGTGTGTGTGTGTGTGTGTGTGTGTGTGCGCGCGCGCGTTCTTGTAGCCAATGGTTGGTGTGAGGTGACTTCTTCAGTGACTCCCCACTTTAACCTTTGGAGACATGATCTTTTAGGGAACCTGGAGCTTCGTGATTCAGTTAAGATGGCTTGCCGCAGCCTCCAGGGATCTCCTCTGATTAAGGGGTGTGCTGCCACACCCAGCTTTTTTTATGTGGGTGCTGGGATCCAAATTCAGCTTTTCATGCTTTTGTGGCAGCCACTTTACTGAGCCTCCTGAGCCACCTCTTTAACCCCATTTTTGGTTCTTAGAGTATTTTTGTTGTGGTGGTGGTGGTGGTAGAATATGCTTAATACTTTACCACTTTTACGTATACAGTATTGTGATATTAAGTGCATTCACATTGTTGTACAACCATTACCATAACATGCCTCTCCCAACTGAAACCACATCTCTCCTTCCCAGCTACTGGCTCATTACTTTTTGTCTTAGTGAATTTGACTATTTTTGGTGCCTTTGGAATCATGTAATATTGCCTTTTTAAATTTTTTGCCGTGCTGTGGATTGAATACAGGGCTTTATTATGCATTCTTTTTGTTTATTTTGTTTGTTTTTTTCTGTCCTATAACTCACTCTGTAGAGCAGGCTGGCTTGGAACTCAGAGATCTACCTGCCTGTGCCTCCTGAGTGCTGGGATTAAAGGCGTGTGCCGCCGCCGCCACCGCCGCCGCCGCCGCCGCCGCCGCCGCCGCCGCCGCCGCCGCCACCACCACCACCGGGTTTTATGTGCATTCTAGGCCAGCACTCTACCAAACGTGTTTGTATATAGTTCGGTACTAACTAGGGTTTCAAGCATCCACCAGAGGTTTCAGAACAGATCTCTCCTGGAAGAAGAGGGAGTACTGTATTCTGTAACTGTTAAAAAGAGAAAAGGGGCCAGTAAGATGGCTCGGTGAGTAAGTAGATTGCCAAGCAAGCCTGACAGCCTGAGTTCAATCATCAGAGCCCATGTGAACATGGGAGGAGAGAGCCAGTTCCACAGAGTTGTCCTCCAGCCACTGCATGCGCACACAGGCAGGTGCACACCCACAATAGTGCAAGAGCAGCAATAGTAGACAGTTTTGAAAGGAAAGGAAGTTCTATAGTACTGGTAAGTGCTCTACAAAATGTGACGATAGAAGTATTGGACATGTATCTAAATTCCCGAAAGCTCTCCTAAGATACTGTTTCCTGTGTTCTTGGCTTCCTCTGAGGATGGCAAGAACTGAGTAGTGGAACTCAGAGTGAGAAGAGCATTTTAACCCTAATCCTTTTACCTTTTAAGTTTTAAAGTAAGTGGCTGTTTACATACTCATAAATCAGTTTTTCTTTCCTGTTTTGTGACTGATGTGTATGACAAAAAAGTTCCTTCCCTGGCAGGCCTGATCTACCTTATTGGTCTCATTGCTAGCCCTTCCCTACTCCTAACTAACACGTTTGTACTCTCAGCTCTATATCCACTCTCAACAGAGTCTCCCATTTTCTCAGGCAAAGCCCCTCCCAGCTCAAAAACAGCCTCTAAAGGAAAACAAACTTTCTTTCTTGTCTTCCCACCACATTCTGGAAAAACGGCCTTTGGCCTACTTTTGATTACATGTGTACTCTCCAGCATTAGATAGAGGCTTGTCCCAGCCCAAGTCCATCAGAACCTTATACCCGCCAGGGACAGAGTCCAAATTTCTTAAGGCATTAAAATGATGATGAAATAGCAGCGTTATTTTTTTAATAGCCATAAGATATACGCAACCCCAAATCAAGAGGTGAACATGGACAAATTATTCAAATCCTATTAGCCGTAGTTCCCTTACCTGTAAAAACCACACAGTGTTTTACTAGGACAAATAAGTTAATAATTCTTAAAATTCATTTGTTAGCTAGGCACATACAAGTTCAAGGCCAACCAGGCCTAAACAGTGAATTGAGTAGAGCCTAGACTCTATGGGAATATCTGGTCTCAGAAACAGAGGAGGAGCTAATGTATTTGCTTTACAGATTCCAAGTGTGTGTGCCTGTGTGTTGTTTAGTTTTTCTGAAGCTCACTATGTCATCAAGGACGCTATGGCCTCAAACTCCTGATGTGCCTACCTCTGCCTCCCAAGTGCTAGGTCACAGCCATTCACCACTACATCTCCCCTCCATGGTCAGCGGGCATCAGAACCCCTGGAACTAGAATTACAGATGGTTGTTGAGAGCCAAACCATGGTCCTCTATAATAGCAGCAAGTGCTCTTTATCTCTGAGCCATCTCTCCAGCCCAGTTTGTTTCTGAAATGGAGAATAATATGAATCCAAAGGTAATAAAAAGACTGCCTCTTAAATTTGCTCCCTTTTTCTTTCTGAACTCCTCTCTCTCTGCTTAGCTGATCACCAATTCATCTCCCATGCCATTACCAGCATCACGTTAGCAGGCCTTGGAGCTCAGCTTGAAATCCCACCATTGTTTAATTTCCAGGTCTAGGTATGTTATGATTCTAGGAAGTAGGCCAGTAATGGATTTGCACACATAAAATGATGCATCCGTATCATTCTTTGCTATATTGTCTGAAATAGCAAAGATAAAAAAATGATTGAGAATTATTCCATTGAGGTCAAAATCAATGAATTATGTCACTGTCACAAGGGACTCCAGAAGTTCTCATCCAAAGTTTGATTTTCTGAGGTTTCAGTTCCCCGTGGCAGAAGTGGGCACAGTGGTGCGTGCTTGTGATGGTTTCATGACGTATAGGTTTCAGTTCCAGGCCAACCTGAGCTACCTAGCAAGTCTCTATCTAAAAAGAACAAAAGCAAAAACCTATGGTCAACCAAAGTGAACCAACAGTTATATATTATCACCCAAAGGGTGAGTATATAGTTCAATATAAGATATTCAGAGTAAGAAGAGAAATCATATTCATACAACTTGTATTATAGTATATCTTATAATGGCTCTACTTTCTTATTATCATCGATTGCTATATCTGATTCATTACATTTATCATAAACTAATGGAATAATCATGTTAAAGCAAGAACTCAAAGAATGAGTCTACAAATTAAGAGCTACTTGACTATGAAGTTGATAGTGTTTTTTAATCACGGCACTGTGTATTCTAAACTCAAATCTGTGCTGGTAAGATGCTAAGCAAAAAGTGATAGGGTAATATGTTTAGGATAATCCATTCTATGTTATGTTGTATGTGAAGAGACTATATTAAAATGTGGGAGGACTGAGTAGTAGGATTTCAAGGTGAAAATTTTTTCTAGAGCTGGTGTGGCGGTCATCAGTAGGTAAAGGCGCTACCAAACCCGACAACCTGAGTTTCATTCCCCTGAGTCCCTCATGGTGGAAGGAGAGAACTGACTCCGAAAGTTATCCTCTGGCTGTGCATGTGTTCACACACACACACAACATAAAGTAATGTAATATAAATTAATTTTTTTAACCCAGGTATGGTGGCTCATGCCTAGAATCTCAATACTAGGTACATGGAAGCAGGAAGAGTTTGAATCCAGCCTGAACTACAGAATGAGACTGTCTCAAAAAACAAAGCAGTTTCCTCTCTTGACGTTGTTCATATTTTATCCTCACAGTGATCCCATGTCCTTGTGAAGTCAGAAAGAGAGTCCAGTGTTTTCCCCACCCCTTTGCTTCTCACACCCCCACTGCCTGGCCCACTTCCTCTCCTTAGGAAGGGGCCAGCACACATGCCGCTCCATGAAGTTCTTCAACCACTCTGTTGAAATTAATCTTTGCATGTTTCCGTAAGACTTGGCCCTGGTTCATATCAAACCATCTTACAAGTTAGAATTACACTGTTCATGTGTTTCCACCCCTCTTCTGGCCCCCAACCCAGCATCCAGCTTTGAGTTCTAGAAGACATCTAGTACTCCCCACTGAGTGGGATATTAATACTTTAATCCAGCTGGCTGCGTTTTCCGTACTTCACTGTTCTTTTTTTCTCTCTCTGTCTTTTTTCTGTTCTCCTCATCAGAGCAAGAACATATATATAAAAATTCCAAGTCATACCAGCAGAGTGATTTAATAATACTGAGGGCAATGATGTATTATTGTAAACATGATAAATGCTCTTTCCTAATTGGCGATGTCTCCTATGTGAAGACGCTGTGAGTCAATACACATCATCTCTAAAATGTCTGTTGTATCTCCAGACCACCATTTTGGGGTTACACTGTACTTGACGTGTACAGAAGACTGGGTTGTTTTCAGCGTCCATCCAAAGGCAGATTCCTCTGTCTCCTGAGTCATGCTCCTCCAGGAAGGAGAAAGAAATATCTCTTTCCTCATATTTCTTGCCTTGAAATGGACCCTTTAAACTCGTGCTTAGCAATGAAATAAATAAACTTCATTTTTTCCTCTTTTTCAATGACATTTGGCCGATCTTCCTGGTCTTGTTTTTATTTATTTTTTTCTTTTCTATCCTCAAAGCCTATATTAGGCTAATTGGCTTTTTACCTCTCTCTCGACTCATTGTTGCCAAGTAAATCTTTCTTAAGTGTAATACTAATCTCAACATCTTCCTGCTGAGAAATCTGCTAAACTTCCTCCATTGTGTCTACTAACTTAATATATATTTTAGTTTCTTCTTTTTTTAAATGTATATGAGTGTTTTGCCTGATGAAGTGCACCACATGCATGTCTGATACCCAAGGAGGTCAGAAGAGGGTGTCATATCCCCTGGAACTGGAGTTATAGGCTGTTGTGAGCCACAGTGTGGGTGCTGGGAATTAACCCCAGTCCTCTGCAAGAACAAGGGCTCCTAACCTCTTAGCCACCTTCCCAGCCTGCATTTCTTTTTCTAGATGTTGAGGACTATCATGCTGCAATCCCTTTCTTAACTTATTTCTCGATTGAAAACGGGGTTCAGTGAACCAACCTCTGTCAAATTTCTAATGTCTAGGAGCTGAGACTATTATGTTTTTGGCTAACTTTGAACACTAGGCAGTCCTCCTGCCTCAGCTTCCTGGGTGCAACTATTACAGATGTGCAACGCCAGCTCATATCCCCCCCCCCCCCCCCCCCCCCCCCGAGACAGGGTTTCTCTGTGTAGCTTTGGAGCCTGTCCTGGAACTCACTTTGTAGACCAGGCTGGCCTGGAACTTACAGAGATCTGCCTGCCTCTGCCTCCCGAGTGCTGGGATTAAAGGCGTGTGCCACCACCACCCGGCTTCATTATTTTCAGTTTTAATCTTTTGGAAAAAAAATTAAAAGAATGTCTTATGATACATGAAATGATAAAAAGTTTAAATTTCAGTGCCCATAAGAAAAAACAAATTTGGAGTATACCCATGCCTGTTAATTTACAGATTCTGTATGGCTGCTTTTACACTTAAAAATGATAGTTGAAAAATTGTGACATCATATGTCTACGAAGCCTAAAATATTTACTATCTGTCTCCTTTAAAAAAAAGAAAAATCTTACCAAACCACAAAGTAGGTTTAGAGACTTGTAAATAGACTCAGAGGGTCTAATGCAATGGCTTCATTTTAAGAATGAGAAAATGTCTTCTCAGACATAATGAACAGTGTGTATAAAGCACATTCCTCTGGCAGAGGAGAAACCATAATCAGAATCTAGTGCTGATCCTACCCTATGCCCCCTCCATGAAGTCTAGACAGTATTGAGACTTTGCATGTGTGTCTATGTACTATATGCATGCATTGTGCCCGGGGAGGCCAGAAGAGATGTCAGCTTCCCTGGAAGTGCTTGGAGTCACAGAGGGTTGTGAGCTGCCCTGTGGGTGCTGGGTATTGAACCTGGGTCCTCTGAAAGAGCAGCCAGAGCTCTTAATGGCTGAGCCATCTCTTCAGCTCACTAATACTTAACCCCCCCAAAAACAAACAAACAAATAAAACCAACAACAAACTAATGGAGTGTTCTCTCAGTTCTGCCTAATTCAGTCTTCATTTTGCCCAGCAGGGAATAGTCATCTGAGATAGTAAGGTTGGAATATCTTAATAGGTTCAGTTATCTTTGACAAGTAAGTGTTCAATATCTAGAGTGTAGTATTGATATTTTGTACTGTAAGTGAAGGAAACAAGCTTGATATTCCCATAAGTCTTCCTCCTGGCTAGCCCAATGCCGTATCAGAGCTAGGATGAAATGCACTCTGCAGAAGTCACAGACCCAAACAGTATTGTTTTGGTGGCTTGCAGCTTTTTCCCCTATCAGTACATCTTGTCTGGTGTGGTCTGGAGGTGCAGTGCTGTTCCCTTATTTCACTTTTCAGTGTGTTTACAACCGAGTCTGTGCTCAGCCTGTATGGAGTCACCCTGAATTGTGTTTACATTTGGTGAAAAAATACAAACACCTAGAAGAGGCGGGGTGAGATGGCTCAGTGGTTAAAAGGGCTTCTGTGCAAGCCTAATCTGAGTTCAATCCCCAGGACCCACGTTAAGGTGGCAGGAGAGAATCAACGCCTCCGAGTTGTCTTCTGACCACTACATGTTGTTTGGTACATTGGGTATGTGTGCCCCCTGCCCTCCCCCATCCTGCCCTGGTTAAAACAAAACACTTAGAAGAAAAGCTTTCGGGGTACAGCTTTGGAAGTTCATCTAGTGTAGCTATCCTGAACATCTCTTTTTCGAGCCTTCTGATTGGCAGTCTTGTCATTTGAGTCCTGTATTTTACAGAAGAGAATTTTGAGTTCTGGCTGCTTGTGAGAAAAATCGGGGCTTGAGTGCTGTTTGTCCACTAACAAAGAAATGGTGAAATGTTGCATTTGGCCCTGATTTAATGGGTCAGAGTGTTTATTATGGCCTGGAGCCAGATTCAATTATTGTATTGTAAAAGGACTCTGAATAATCTCCAGTTAGCAAGCAGAATGGCTCTTAGCATTAATAAAGACTTTTAAAGACTTTTGTCCCTGGGTTACTATTTTAGATTTGGCACCAGGAGAGAGAGGAGGCTGTGGTGTACACCTGGCATGCAGGTGGAGGCGGGAAGTTGATGTTGGGTGTCTTTCTTAGTAGCTCAACACCTTAATTTTGGGTGCAGGATCTTTTCGCTAAATCTGGAGCTCACTGACTGACTAGACTGGTTGGCCAGGGTAACCCTGGGATACCTCCTGTCTCTGTAAGACATATGCTGCTGCTACCAGCTTTTACGTGGATGCCAGGGAGCCTTGGCCTCTACTCGCCATTTCCTAAGTGAATAACAGTTAAGGAGCCCAAACCCAAATGAGCCTGATGGATCTTGCCTGTGGAAACCTTGCAGCTGATAGGAGAGAAACCAGGGCAGTTGTCAGACTGTGCTGTAGTTTGATGGAATTGGCCCCCATAAGCCTATGGGAGGGGCACTCTTAGGAGGTGTGGCTTTGTTGGAGGTAGTGTGTCACTGCGGGGGTGGGCTTTGATGTTTCCTATGCTCAAGCTACGCCTGGTTCAGTTCATTTCCTGTTGCCTGTGGATCAAGATGTAGGACACTCGGCTCCTTCCCCAGCACCATGTCTGCCTGCATGCTGCTGCCATGGTGATAGTCGACTAAACCTCTGAACCATAAGCCACCCCCATTAAACGTTTTCCTTTATAAGAGTTGCCATGGTCATGGTGTCTCTTCACAGCAATAGAACACTGACTAAGACAAATTTTATCCTGATCCTATATCCTATTTACTCATTGTCAACTTCAAGTTTTCCTGTTCCTGCCATGCCGTAGATTTTTCTAGGATTATAGTATCATGAAAAATAACTTCAGGAAGCATCAAATGTCGTCGGAACAACCCATTTTGTCTCTTAAAGAGATAGAATAATAGACAGCAGCTTCTAGTCTGCTTGGCCTTCTTCCAGTTAGGATTAGAGCATGATCTACTTAGATGAACACAATCTGAATAACATTTTAGACAAATCCGTTATCCCCCTCCCCTGTAAAGTGTGAAAATATGTGGTGTCCACCCTGTATGGCTGTTATAAGGATTTAATGAAGTACTAAGAGGTCCTGACTTTAAAGCATGTGCTGTGTTAAATTTATTTATATTTTTGTGCATGCACGTGTGCCTGGAACCCTAGCAGTAAACAGGTTGAGGGTGAAAACAAGCCACAAATTTGATGCTAGCCTGGCCAACGCAGCCAGTTCTAGGTCAGCCAGGGCTACATTGCAAGACCCCGTCAAGTCAAAAGCCAAACCAAAACAACAACAAAAAACCAAAACCAAGCAATCGGATAAAAATGAAAGACAGACAGACAGACAGACACACACACACACACACACACACACACACACACACACACACACACACACACACGGAAAACCCCTGAAATGGCCAGTGAGTACGGCAGGGGTGGAAAGAGAGACACAGGAACTGAACAGTGGCATCTGTTACCCACCAGGCCTGATGTTCCTGGTGTTTTCTGTGTGCTTTACCTCACATAGCCCCAGAGCAAGTTTACTTTTTCCATTTATTGATAAGGAGACTGAGGCTGAAGGACAAGCTGAAGACAGAGCTTGAAAATGCAGGGACAGCCTCTCTCCAAAGCCTTTTGCTGTTCCGCATTACTTTCCAGGATGGAGGGTAGGATGGAGCCTTCCTATCATGGAAATGGATTGTGTTTCAGAAATTCACTTACAATGGCTGTTGGGAGTTATTTTTCCACATAGAAAAATGTTTTGGTGGTGGTGGTTACAGGTCTAGGCTTATCTACAAAGACTACAATGTCATTTAAATCTTGCATATTTGTGAACTGAAACTATTAAGGAAAAAAATGTGTTTGTGATTCTTGCTATTAAAGCAGAAAAAAATCAGCATGTTTTAAATTTTTGTGGGAGAATCTTTTGAGAAAAGCAGGTTTGATTAGAGGGTAGCAGTGAAGAAGCCGGAGACTGGATTTTGGTGGGCTTCTGGGCTGTTTTAAGGCACTAGGCACTAATGGCACATTCATGCATATTATTCCTCTTCCTTAACTATGCCTAAGACACAGCGGTGGTGATGGCAACCTAATTTCTTTCAGCCATATTTAGCTTTTTTCTCCCTCCCTCCCTCCCTCCCTCCCTCCCTCCCTCCCTCCCTCCCTCCCTCCCTTCCTTCCTTCCTTCCTTCCTTCCTTCCTTTCATTCTTTTTTTTTCATAGACAGGGTTTCTCTGTGGGTGCCTGGCTGTCCTGGAACTTGTTTGGTAGCCCAGGCTGGCCTCGAATTCACAGAGATCCTCCTGCCTCTGCCTCTTGACTGTGGGATTAAAGGCGTGCACTGCCGCCGCCACTATTCTATTTTCGTATTTTTTTTAGTGGCATATTTTATCTGGTTATCATTTTTTTTTTTTTTTTTTTTTTTAGTTTTTCAAGACGGTGTTTCTCTGTGTAGCTTTGGAGCCTGTCCTGGAACTCACTCTGTAGCCCAGGCTGGCCTCGAACTCACAGAGATCCACCTGGCTCCGCCTCTGCTGGGATTAAAGGCATTCGCCACCACCGTCCGGCACCCGGTTATCTTAACACAGTTATAGAATGTTAGTTTCTAGGTATATTGAAGAAGAAGGGAAAATAAAGGTTTTCTTAGTTGTACAAAAATTAGGAGTGGAGGAATTAAGGAGTGTGGGCAGACATGAGGTTAATAGGGTTAAATACTAACAGGCATGGCTACTTGTTTCAATCATTTTTCCTATTTCAGTGAGCAGCTGGTTTCTGAGCTCTTAGTCTGTGCCAGTCACTGTGTGTCATGGCTGTGAGGGACAAACCATTCTTAGACCTGAAGTCACCACTTCCCTAAGGAATTTCCACTGTACTTGAAACATTTATTAAAGATTACATTCAGGTCATCCAAAGATCTTTCCTACCTCCTCAGTATTTATGAATATGCAATGGTTACCTAATCACAACCATTTGGGATCCTACTGAGTTTTCCTTTTAAGTAATCTTTTTAATACCCAAACCCCAAACAAACAAAAAGCCATTCTTTTTTGTTTTCCTATAGTTAATGCTTGGTTTATCATCATTAGAGGTAGGACTAAACCTGGGAGTTGGAGATCTAGAATTCACTTAGATGTGTTTGAAATCAGCATGAAAACCACTTTAGTATTTGGCGGGCCTCTTCACTTTCTTAAGAGAAATAACCTTTGCTAACATTGTTCCCCTCCCTCCTTCCTTCCCTCCCTGCCTGCCTGCCTGCCTCTTCTCTTTCTCCTGGGGGTTGAATGCAGAACCTTGCACGTGCTAGGCAGGTACTCTGGCCCCAGACCACGGCTCTGGCCCCAGAGCTTCGTCTGTAAAATGAGGTATCGGGAACAGACTGCTGTATCCCTTTTCACCCTGCAGTTCCCAGTCCATGAAGTGGAAGGGGCCTAGCTTGTGCTTCTCTGAGGGAACTGGGAGGAGAGGGGGCGGTGAGGAAGGTACTGGCCTGTACTTACGGCCTATTTTCCTGTTAACTTGGGGGCTGTCCAGAGGACAGCTGCGAGTGGTTGTAAAGCCGATGGAAGTTGAGAGAGAGGACGGAGTATTTGCACGTGGAAGCCTTTGCACTTTGGAAGCCTATTCACAGTGTTTTTTAAGAGAGGGTTCTGGTGAACCAAGCTGCTCTGCTGACATTTATCTGTCCTTAATGAATGCAGTCAGACTCAGTTGTTGGGTTAGGATAAACAGCTGCTGCCGAGGCAGCCTAGCTTGAGCGCCAGGAAACTCCGCTGTCGGAGGAGCCTGTTTGACATTAGAACTTGCGGTTAACATTGTTCACCTGCCGTTTGACTCGCATGCCTGGTCTTATTTGTGCACATAGACATTAGCTTATTGAAATTGGTTAGAAGTGGAAACTTTCAACACTATAATAGTTTCTCATATTTTATAAATTGTTATGTGCTAAGGGATATTGTTGATAAAGTATACATTTATTTTCTGTTTTGTTTTTTTAAGACCAAGTATCACCAAGTGTGCCATGCTGGCCTCAAACTCTCTATGTAGCCTTGAACTCTCTTTGTATTCCAGGCTAGCCTTAGACTACAGTCCTCTTGTCCTAACCTCCGAGTGCTGAGATTATAGGCGTGTGCCATCATGCCTGGCCAACACTTTGGAATTTCCTGATTAGGAAGGCAATACATACTACTCCCCCCCCCCCCCCCCCCGCCACAAACCTGCAATGTACAGAAAAGTATTAACAAGAAAATAAAAGAAATTCGAAATTCTGCTTTCCATGATGAGCCTTTCTCCAGTCTAACTTTTTTCATGTGCATAGATACATAATTGGGGGACAATGGAATGTTTCATGATTAGTGCCATAGGCATTTTAGGTGAAGTTCATGCTCTTAGGGAGCTAGCCTAATGCACTGTACTGATTGAAATGGAATCTTGTTTGTTAAATTAGCGAACACAACAGCAGCCAAGTAGTTCATGAGTGAAACAGGTCAGCTAAGGAGTTAGGAGGACTGTTGTCCAACAGTATAGCCCTGACAAGTTATCACCATCTCTAGTTTATTGTCTTGTGGAAATAATGACTTAACATAGTCAGATTTTTTCTAATTTTCAAGGAAGCCAAGAGATCAGAATTACTTGTTAATGTGAAAATTCTCCCATAGTTTCAGACTCTGGTGAGCATCTCATAGTAGGAAGGACGGATAAATGAAAATATTGCTTGCCCACGGCCTTTAACAGTTTTTTTTTCTGAGACTGAGTCTTTCTCTGAGACTCAGACTAGCCTCACATGCAGCAGGTAGCTCTCTTGCCTTGGCCCCGTGAGTTCTGGGGTGGCAGGTAGGAGTCTCCACACCTGTCTGTACTAACCGTTAACTGTTAGTGTTGTTGGCTCTTGACTTCACTGATTTTCTTGTGGCTTCTAGAGACACTTCACTGTCACTTTCAAATCCCTTCTCCAGCCCAGGTAAACAGTGCCATCTGAACAGTCCTTTCCCTCCAAGCTCTGGCTTTCTCTCTGTTCCTGTTGACGTGGACCCTTGAGCCAGGAGCAAGAACTTCACCCTAGATTTCTTTCCCCTCCTCTACATGGAGTAAGTGTCATGTAGATGCATCTTCTCATCTGCAGTCTTTTCTCCAGCCATATGCTGCTGGTTGGTTGTGACTGGTTGGTCGGGAATGATTGGCCTTGTGGGTGGTGGCAATGTAAAGGCTTACATTAAATTAAGATCCTACTGTCTAGCTGAGTATGGTGGTGCACACCCTTAATTCCAGCACTCCAGCGGTAGAGTCTGGGGGGGTGCATCTCTGTGATACCAAGGTCACCCTGCTCTCAAGGTCATCCTAATTGTTATAGTGAGTTCTAGGCCAGCCAGAGCTACATAGTGAGACCTTGTATTAAAAGGAAGGAAGGGAAGGAGGGAGGGAGGGAGGAAACCTGTTGTCTAAACATTGTCTCACTGTGTAGCACAGGCTGGATTCTTACCTCACAGTCCTCCTGCCTCATTAAAGGTTACGACCACCATGCCTGCCACCTTGCCACCTTTTGTAAAGCACTGTAGTTACCACTTATACTATACAGATTGGTAATACGAAGAATCCTCTCTGCTGTGTTTTTTCATAACCATTTTCTTATATCTACTGGAGCTAAGGGAGACATTTGTATTAACATTTTTTAGTCTAGGTAGTGACTTAGTCAGCCACCCCTCCAATCATCCTACATTTTTGAACTTGAGTAGGTTGTGATGAAAAGAGTAATAATAACAATAGCAGAAGACAAAAGCCTTCTTATACAGAACTTTTGAGCGGAAAGTCACATATTGAACAAAAGATATTTGAATTACAGAACAACTTCCTTTAAGAGCTTTCAGAAGAAACAAGGCTTCCTGCCAGGTCCCCTGAAGCTGCTCCCAGGCCTGTTTCTCATTCACTACCACTAGTTCAGTTTATATGGCCAAGCATGTGTTGTTCCTTTTTCTCTTCCTACTACCTAGGTGACACATAGTTGGCAGGGAGCATCTGATCATTGGATTGATTATAAATCAGGTCTTAAGAACAGTGGCCGGCAGTGGACAAACCTATCAAAATTTGGTAGTGAAAACGAGCGTTCACTATAAAGTTAGATAATTCTGAAAGTGTTATTTTAAAATAGTGACCAGACAACTTGCTCAGAACTTTATGTAAGAACTATTTGTTCATATTTGCTCTGCACTTACATTTTAGAAATGATTTTTGGTTGCGTATATGTGTCTGTGTATGGGTAAGTGCACAAATGCAGGTCTACCCAGAGGCCAGGTGTTGGAGACACCTGGAGCTGGAGTTACAAGTAGTTGTGAGCCATCTGATATGGGTCCTGGAATTTGAACTCAGATCCTCTGGAAGAACAGCAAATATTGTAGTCCAGAAATAATTCATTCACCTTAATATTTTCATTATTAATAAATTATTAGAGTTCATTAAAAGTTTACCAACTCTATTGCTGCATTTTTAACACTTGAATTAAAAGCTCTTTATTTTATGATGATGATGATGATGATGGTGGTGGTGGTGGTGGTGGTGGTGGTGGTGGTGTGTGTGTGCGCGTGTGCGTGCACTTGTGTTTGTGTATGTGTGTGTGTGTCTCAGCAAGAGACCAGGAGGGAATTGGATCCTCTGGAGCTGGAGTCACAGGTGGTTGTGGAATTGTTGACAAGGATGCTGGAATGTGAACTTAGGTCCTTTGGATGAGCAGACAGTGCTCTTAATCACTGAACCATCTCTCCAGCCCCTGAAGGCACTTAGGTCACGGTGGTGGAAGAAGCAATTAAAGGAAAAGTAATTTAATCAGTTAGCTGAGGTCACGGACTTTTATTAGCTAATATGGAACTATAAACAAGGGAGCATATTCTGTCATGTCTTTGGCTTAGCAGGCCAGGTGTTCCGGTGAGCTGTAGAGGTGTGAGATACATCACTGACCTGTGGGGAACCTTAAACCTTCTAAAACTGGACTTATAAACACTCAACATCAATCTTCGAAAGCTGAGCTTGTCTCCCGACTCTTCCTATTAACTCATTCTTAAGTTACTCATCAACCTTTTTTATGTCCTTACCAAATGATCTCTTTTCAAAAGAAAGAGCTAGACCTGAAACTTAGCGTCGAGGTGGAGAAGAAAAGGATTGCATAGCTCAACCAGAAAAATGAGCCCAGGCAAGGGTTCAGTCAGATGTTTTTGAGGATATGGTTTACTGAATCAGAAAGACCAGTTGGACTGGCGTCAGCTAAGGAAATCATCTGGAGAAGACAGAGTTAGGCTGCCTTGACCTGCAGGTCTACTGCAGGGCTGTCATCCTCTGTTCTACTTCTTGACAGTTCAGTGTTCTGTTAAATAAGTATCACGCAGTCCAGGGCATCCAAAGAAGCCAATTTCCAAGGGTAGAAAGGGCCATAGTGGTATCTCCTGATCTGTGAACAACTGATAAAGCCTTTCTAGGAAAACCAAAGAAAAAACTTTGAGATTTGAAGCCACCAAGCAAGAGATGACAGGAAATACATTTCCTCCGGTCTCCCCGTGACCGTGCAGCCAGTTTCTATAGCACCCATGTTTGTTTGTTTTAAATGAAAATACAACAGAGTAGACAAGGAGACTAGGTAGATCAGGTTTGTGTGTTTGGTACAGGGTCTCAGTAGGGTATTCAGGGTGGCCCAGAACTTGCGTCTTCCTACTCTGGTCTCCTGAGTAGCATGGCCCAGATCTTCAGCATGAGATTAACCTCAAAGTCTCAGCTCTAGCATTATTTCTTTAGAACAAACTGTTTTGTCTGCTTTTATTTATTTTTAAAATTTTATTTTATGTGTGCGAGTGTAGTTGCCTGTGTGTGTATATCTATGTGCCATGTATATCTGTATCTGGAGTATCCCAGCACTCCTGGGTTATGCTGTGCTGAGGATCTAACCCAGGGCTTCCAGCATGCAAGGCAGGCACTGTACCAACCGAGGCACATCCTCAGCCTATTTATTTGTGGCTGTCTGTCTGACCCTACTTGAATGTAAGTGCCACAGAGGCAGGAAACCTGCTGTCTGCTTCATCTTTAGTACCTGGAGCAGTGTCTGACGTGGGGTTTTTCTCCTCCCTCTTCCATAGTCCGTTTCTCTGTCCCTCTGCTCCCTGCGCATACATTAAAGGAATCTCCATGTGCCAACACTGAATATTCATTCCTTCAACTCCGTTATACTGAGTATGAGCCAGTGATGTCGTGCTTGAACTTTGTCTTTTACTTCCTGGAATCATGGCCCACAGCTTTTTGAATGGCTGTTTTCAGCTGGCAAACACAGTGAACAACACATCTGGAAATAGTCTGTCATATTTGATCTGAGAAACTCTAAAACCAGCTGCTGATTTGAAAGGCTTTTATTATGCTACAGACAGTCTATTGTCTACAGAAGCGCTGGCTCTTACACAGTACTGTGTGATGCTTTTTCTGAGCTATTAACTTGATAGAGAAAAAAAACTTGTCTTCAGTAATTTATGCATGACTGGTATTCCCTAAGAATAGTTTATTGTAGCTTTTTCTTTAGCTGATTTATTGTGCATTAAGGGATTTTTCTTGCTCACTTTTTTCAGCTTTTTTTTTCCCCTCCCTCCAGACAGGGTTTCTCTGTGTAGTCCTGACTCTTCTGAAACTCACTCTGTAGACCAGGCTGGCCTCGAACTCAGAGAGATCTGCCTGCCTCTGCCTCCTAAGTGCTAGAATTAAAGGCATGCGCCACCACTGCCTAGCTTCACTTTTTTTCTTTAAACTCAAAAGTTAAATGGCTAAGTAAGATTAAGATGCTCCTTAATGAGGGCTTAAGAAATTTCACATTTCTGTACTGTAATGTGGTTTAACTTTGTTACTGAGCATACCTAAGTAGATTTATGCTGGGCACATTGTTTGCCTCTTGCAATTAACAACCTAAAAATTATATTTAAAAAATGTTGAATTTCTTTTTTTCTGAGCTGGGAATTGAACCTGAGACCTCGTATGCAGCAGCCCAGTGCTTTAACACTGAGCCACAGCTGCAGACCTGTTTTGTGATTTTAGATTAGCCGGGAGCTCACTTCGTAGCCCAGGAGGGTATGCACTTGTCACCTTCCTGATGGCTGAGATGACAGGCGTGAGCCACCATACCTAGCCGTGGTTCATTTAAGTGAAGTAGGAGGTCAGAAGTATTTTCCCACAATACCAAGTCTATAACCGTATTGGCCTCCCTCCAAATTAAGATGTGTCTTAATTTGCTTAACTGTTTCTGTTCGGTAAGTTACTTTAAAAGGATTTGGCTGTTAAGAATAACATCATAGTGAATACTTTTGTGAATATTGTAATTATCACATTTGGTGATAACTGCTGGTAAGGTCTGGTCTCTTAATTTGGAGTTCTTAGTTGGGACAATTTTTATGTTTCATAAGATACAGAAGCAAATGCCAAAAGGGAATGTGCAAGTTTACATTGCTACTTGCTGAGTGTGGAACTGTCCATTACATTGTTGGCATTCAAAAGTGTATATTATTTCTTTTCAAGATTTTTTTTTTTTTTTTTTGTTTTTTCGAGACAGGGTTTCTCTGTGTAGCTCTGGCTGTCCTGGAATTCACTCTGTAGACCGGGCTGGCCTCGAACTCACAGAGATCTGCCTGCCTCTGCCTCCCGAGTGCTGGGATCAAAGGCATGCACCACCACCGCCCAGCATCAAGTTGTTCTTTAATTATGAAAAAGCATGTTATTTTCAGGTTTACACACACACACACACACACACACACACACACACACACACACACACACAAACATATGTACATGTATGTGTTACTATCAAAGTTGCATGTTTTCTTGTTTGATTTCTAGTATCAGAGTCAGAATTTCATCAGATATTTCTTCCAGTCTCTCCCTTCCCCTCTCGCTCCCCATGTATATTTGTGTGTATAATGTTTTGTATGTTCATTTTAGTCTGGTTAAGCTATGCACTTTTTGTGACCCTTTAGAGATGTTTCTCCAGTGTAGCATATGCATGTGTATTTTCAACAGGTTTCTGCATTCTCTCACTATTTTTAGTAATGCCCCCAAGACACTCTCGAGATGTGGTAACTTCATATTGTTTTCTAATTATATTGTGAAAACATGTCATGGGGACAATCCTTTTTCTCCCCCTTTGAGACAAGTTCTCCTGTACCCTAGGCTGGCTTTGTACTTACTATGTGGATTCCTGATCCTTCTGTATCCCTCTCCTAAGTATTGGGGTTATAGATGTGCACCACCACGCATGGTTTGATTGATCTTAATAATTGAAAATCCAAAAATTATGATGTAGATTATGGAGGGTTATTTGTTGTGGTGGTGTTGTTTTGACTGGTACTCTCTGTCCAGGATGGCCTCAAACTGGTAACAATCTTGCCTCAGCCTCTTGAGTGATGGGATTGCAGGTGTATGCTGCCATACCTGGACTCATCATGTTAACATATGTTTGAGACATGCGTAAGTGCAATGTACTGACAGTCTGAGAACTTAGGCTTGACTCATGTCTTCCTCTTGTAGGTCGGAAAAGAGACAGTTCAGACCACCGAGGATCAGATTTTGAAGAGAGACATGCCACCAGCATTTATTAAGTGAGTAACTGAAGCATTTGTTATTAAATAGAATAATACTCTTGTCAGAAAAATAATACTCTTGTCAGAAAAAGTAAATTGATTCCAAGAGCTACTTCTGGTGTGTGTGTGTGTGTGTGTGTGTGTGTGTGTGTGTCTTCATACACATGTGTTCATGTGTATGTGGAGGTCAAAAATAAAATAAATCCTAAAGAAAAGAGGCGCCCCCCCATTTTTTTTTTCATGGATGGCCCTTGGAGGAGCAATAATTAGTCTTTTCTCCTACTCTTCTTGTATAAACGTTTTTTTCAGAGTAGCTCCATAGCCCTATTTGATGAGGAGACTGGGAATCAATAAATATGGAAGGAAGGATAGAATTAGAAAGTCATCATTGTATATATTTCAGTGAAACAGTTACTCCTGTAAGGTTAATCAGAGGCTGAAGCCCAGAGGTTTGAACCTTTATTGTACCAGGAGGCAAAACCCTTGTTCTCCATGAGAACACGAGAAAAGCCAGTGTTTGCATGATCAACTGAAAAATATTGACCAGTTTATTTAAAAAGTGTATCACTTAATTAGCTACACTGAGATTTTATTGTAGCTTAAAGCCCAAATAAGATGAATGTCGTTGCCAACTCTGGAGGCAAGAAAATACACTAAAATTTAGAACAGTAAGGTTATGTTTTTCTTGCTTTTCTTTAGGATGTAAGGAAGCAGAAAATAGATGTCTTGGCTTGGAGGGGAAGGGACAGAGGGAAACAGATGGAAGCAATTAATTACATCCTTGGAATTGTTGAGTAGGCCATTCTTTGGGGCTATTTGGTTGGTGTTTGGATGTTTCCAGGGCATTACTGACCTAAGCTTCCTTTGTAGTCTGCGGTGTGTGGATCTGAGTAGTGACCGCTTCTTAGTCAGCACAAGGAAGGGACTGAGTTTTAGAAGTTTACTCTTAGCTTCACTTTCTAGAACGTGAGGATGCCAAGGCAGCAGAAGACAAAGAATTCTCGGCCAGGGGTAGGTTCCTACTCGAACTATTTTGTCTGTATTTAAAGAGCTTTCAGGGAAGGAAGGATATGCCATTTCAGGGTTTGGAGTAAGTCTCAAAATCAAATCACTGGCTTATGTGACTGTCAATTCAGGGAACATTGCAAAGTGAGTTTAATATTAGTTAAAAGTGACACACAGGTTGAACACTTCCAGTTTAAAACAAACAAACAAACAAACAAACAAACAAACAACCCTTAAGAGAAGAACTATTTCTGATCTCAAGCACTTTAGATATGGAATATTCAGCCTGGGTTTAAACTGTATTTGGCATTGAGGCACTTGCAGTGTTCAGGGCATTCCTTTTTATAAAAGAACCATTTAAAGGTAGGGCGTGGTGGCAAACATACTTAATCTCAGCATTTAGGAGGCAGAGGCAGGCAGATATTTATGAGTTAGTTCAGGGTCAGTCTGGTCTATATAGCGAGTTCTGGGACAGCCAGGGCTACATAGTGAGACCCTGTTTCAGAAAAAAACAAAACCAGAGCAAAGCCAAAAAACAAAGACATTTTTGTACACAACAAGATTTGCATGACACAGCAGGTCTTTCTTGTGGGTGGAACAAGTTACCTGGCCTCTGACCACGTTAGAAAATAAGCTCACCGTTCACCAAGTTTACCAAGATTGGAATCATATCCACACTGCTGCACAAAGTTATATAGATAGCTGCTGTAGGAATCGTGTTGGGCCTCATACACTTTGGGAGGGCCGCAGCCGTGACGTGCATGCTAAAGTATATGACTCACCTCTTGAGAAGTCACCTGTCCTTTAGAAACTGTCAGCAGGCGTGACAGCTCTTTCATTGCATGTTATATTTTATTTTTACCATCAGCAGCTGAGCACTAATTAATATTTATATGTAACTGATTGATTAATGGTTTAGATACACTCATTGGTTAATTATTGATTGCCTTCTACTTGTCTAGCATGCTCTAGGCTACAGAGAATAGCAGTTCTTACCAGGATACAGTGAAAAATCCCCTGTGAAAGATATTATAAGTAGTTTATTAGTAGTACAAAACCCACAAAATTTACCAATAACTGTGCTTAAAAAATATTGAGGGCTAGAAAGATGGTTTAGCAGGTAAGAGCACTGGCTGCCCTTCTCCTCCTCTTCCTCCTCCTCCTCCTCCTCCTCCTCCTTCTCCTTCTTCTTTAAATTTATTTGTCTTCTTATTTTATTTGCATTGGTATTTTACGTGCATGTATGTCTGTGTGAGGGTGTCAGATCTTAGAGTTACAGACAGTTGTTAGCTGCCATGTGGGTGCTGGGAATTGAACCCGTGTCCTCTGGTAGAGCAGTTGGTGCTCTTAACCACTGAGCCATCACTCCAGCCCCCTGGCTGCTCTTCTAAAGGACCTGGGTTCAGTTCCCAGCACCCACATGGTAGCTCACAACCACATGTAACTCCAGTTCTAGGGCATTAGAGACTCTTCTGGCTCCCAAAGGCACCAGGCAGCATTATGCATAGAGTGCACAGACAGATGTACAGACAGAACACCCATATACGTAAAATCAAAACAAATATGAAACTCCAGGAGGTAGGAGCAGGTGTGGTTGGGAAGCAGAAAATGAATTCAGCCACACATCCCTCTCATCACTACTTACTGTTTTTGTTGTTGTTTTTCTTATACTCTCACTGAAGTGTAATTCACTATTTTGCTTTTTATATGATTCCTTTACTGGAAGAGGAATGAGTGGACTTACAGCCTTTATACCTGGGAATTGCACATAGTTCCAGACACACAACACACAACACACACACACACACACACACACACACACACACACACACACACACACACACACACACGAGCAATCTCAAATAAAGCTCTGCTGGCTTTTAATTCAAGATTCTTCCTCC
This sequence comes from Peromyscus maniculatus bairdii, assembly GCF_049852395.1. Lineage (NCBI taxonomy): Eukaryota > Metazoa > Chordata > Mammalia > Rodentia > Cricetidae > Peromyscus > Peromyscus maniculatus. The sequence continues at coordinate 39,670,092 of NC_134860.1, read as the reverse complement.
TCTGCTTCCTGAGCAACTAGTTGGATTACAGGTTTTTATTTCCCCCTGTGTGTCAGAGGGAAACAGAAAGTGGAGATATTTTGAGAACTTTCAAGTTCAGGAGCTGTGATGCAAATGGACTTCATAAAAAGAACTGTCAGTGTAGGCGTGACTAGTAGAAGGAGGTGTCATGTACGACCTGAGACTTGGGAGAATAGAGGTGGAGAAGGCACCTGGATGTAATAAGTGGTGGATGTACGTTGTGGAGGCCCGTGAGAAGAAGACTGGTAACAGTGGAGGTGGCAGGAAAGGAAGTCTAGTGAGGAGGGTTGGGCCCAGGGATGGTGGTCCATGAAAGCCAGGCTGGGGAATTTAGAGCTGGCAGAGAAGAAGAAGCTTTGCAGTTTTTGAGCCACAGGACGACAGCATGAAAGTGGTTTTTCAGCAAGATTCATAGCCCGATTCAGAATGGATACTAGGTGTCAGTGAAGGAGAATAAGTTGTGTGTCAAACTGGCCAGATTCACCTTTTGTCGGCGTGGACTTGCTTCACGCTGATTCTTTATAGGTGAGAAATGTTTATAGGAATCTGCCTTGTGTTTTAGTTAGGGTTTCTGGTGCTGCAAGGAAACACCATGACCAAAAAGCAAGATGGGGAGGAAAGGGTCTGTTCAGCTTACACTTCCACATCACAACCCTAAGGAAGCCAGGACAGGACTCAAACAGGGCAGGAACCTGGAGGCAGGAGTTGGTGCAGAGGCCATAGAGGAGAGCTGCTTACTGGCTTGCTCTCCATGGCCTACTCAGCCTGCTTTCTAATAGAATCCAGGACCACCAGCCCAGGGCTGGCTCCACTCACAATGGGCGGCGTCATCCCCCATTGATCACTAATTAAGAAAATGCCTTACAGCTGGATCTTATGGAAGCTTTTTTCAATTGATTTTCCCTTCTTTCAGATAACTCATTTTACGTGTCAAGTTGACATAAGACCAGCCAGCACACCTTGGGGAAAAATGCCTTTGTAGAATACAGTAGAACATCATTCTTTTTTTTTAAAGTTTTTTGAGACACTGTTTTACGGTGTAGCTCCAGCTGTCCTGGAACTCGTTTTGTAGACTAGACTGGCCTCAAGCTCATGGAGATCCACCTGCCTTTGCCTCCCAAGTAGGAAGTTCACTTCTATTTCTGCAGTAGAACAGAAACAGAAAGGAAGTCAGTCCTGGGCCTTGTCTAAGGCTGTTTAGTGCCCCAGTATTCTCAGGGCATCACTGTGGTCTGTGTATGAACTCCAGTGTTCTCGGGCATCACTGTGGTCTTGTGTATGAACTCCAGTGTTCTCAGGGTATCACTGTGGTCTGTATATGAACTCCAGTGTTCTCGGGGCATCACTGTGTCTGTGTATGAACTCCAGTGTTCTCGGGGCATCACTGTGGTCTGTGTATGAACTCCAGTGGTCTGTGTATGAACTCCAGTGTTCTCGGGGCATCACTGTGGTCTTGTGTACGAACTCCAGTGTTCTCAGGGCATCACTGTGGTCTTGTGTATGAACTCCAGTGTTCTCAGGGCATCACTGTGGTCTTGTGTATGAACTCCAGTGTTCTCGGGCATTACTGTGGTCTGTGTATGAACTCCCTGAAGGGAGCAGAGTACACATTTTCTGCTGGCAGGCAAATGCTGCCGCACTGGGACTGGGAAGTGTCACCCTGTGCCTCATTGCTGCTCCGAGCAGCCTGTTGGTAACTGTCAAAGCTTGCATTGATTTTCCAGTGTGGCTTGTCTTTGAAACATACTGGGATGTCTAGGCCTGCTGAATAAAACAAGGTGTGTGAGAGAGCGCTCTGTGCGCCACACATTCATCATGCCCCCCCCCCCCCCCAGCACCTTGTTTTCATCCTTAAACTCTATCAGCTGGCATAATTTTGGCACCTACCTGTAAGATCTTAACATAGTTTGTATTAATGTACAAAGAATACATTTTAAAGTGATTAAAACATACTTAGATCTAGTTTAGGTCTTTTCGGCCCAAGGTAAAGAGTATTTTGTTTTATATTACCAGCACTTATATTTAGATTTTCTTTTCTTTTGATCTTGAGAACGCAAACAAAATTGTCTTGTAATTTGTATTTTAAACCCACTTGGTGATTAAAGTGCACAGAATCATTGATTCCTTTAGAATTATTTTTTTATTGTAGTATTCACTTCCACTTGTTTGCCCGCGGCTACTGTGTGCTTCTGATGTTTCAGGGTTTGTTTGTTTTTAAACTTGAGATTTTTGTGGTCCTTTCCATTGCTATTATAAGAAGACTTTTGTCTCTTCAGCTGGATGTTCAAGTTTTGTGAGGTCATGTCTGCCAGCTGCCTCACTGCATTTTTGACCCAGAGCAAGCACTCTCATTTTAAATAGCTCCCCTTTGGACTTGCTGTGTTAAACATAGCTGTGTACTGCTGTTTTGGACTGACTCCCTTAGAAATAATTTGTGAAGCTTTCAGACTTCTCAGTAGTAAGAGAGTTAGTTGTCTTATTTAACTTGTAGACAAGTTCTAAATAGGTAGACATGGGTTAAATCTTTGGTTTACTTTACCCCAGATGATTGAGAAGTGAGCAAATAAAACATTAGGCAGGCGTTCTGTTTCCATTGTCTACAGAATAATCAAAAGATTGAAAAGATCTCAGAGGGCCCAGAAGCTCACATATATTTACGGGCATGTGTATACATATATTATCATGTAATTCTGAGAATACCAATGTTGATATTCTTCCCATTTAAAATCAGCTCTCACTTTTGAGGTGGGGTTTCATGTGGACTAGGTTAACCTGGAGTTGGATATGTAGCCGAAGCTGGCCTAAAATCCCGATCCTGAGGTTGCAGGTACATACCACCAGTAATAAACCCATTTTACAGATGAAATGACTAATCTTTGACAAACTGACTCACTCAAGCTCACACCATTACTTATTGCAGATTTCATGGTTTCCAAGGGTATGTTCATTTTCTGTCTGACCTTCCAGAGCTAGGGTGACCCACCCTTGGACAGTACCCTTTTTTGTTCTGAGAGACAGGGTCTTACTGTGTAGCCCTGGCTGGCTTAGAACTTGCTATGTAGCTATGTAGGCCAGGCTAGCTTTACATTTAAATTCACTTGCCCCTACTTCCCGAGTTCAGGGATTAAAGTTGTGCACCACTTTGAAAAGATTACGATTTATTCTTTCCCTAAGTGTTTCAAAAAAAAAGAAAAGAAAAAGTACAGACGTAACTCGTGATGTATTTCGCTATCTTAATCCTTGTTTATTATTTGTGTGCATGTGTGTAGTATATGGTGCAGTGTGAGTGCGGGCATGCACTTGCCATAGTGGGTGTGAGGTCAGGACAGTTTAGGTCTTGGTTTCCTCTGCCTTACTGAGGCAGGGTCTCCTTTGTGTCTCACCTGCTGCTGCCCTTGTGCGCTTTGGGGTGATTCTTCCGATAGATGCAAGCTGCCCCTCCTCTCGCTCCTCTAGTGGGCTCCAAGGCTGTAGCTCAGGCTGTCAAGGCCGCACAGCAGGTGCTGTAGTGCCCTATCCATCTCCTGGCTCGTCCGTCCTGTGACCTCCAACTGTAAAGAGTCGGAGCACTAACCTTTTAAGGACTGAAGGATCACAAATACTACCGACTCAGTGACTCATCTTATATTGAGACTGTTGACTGCCTCAGCGTTTCCCTGGAAAATCAGGCTTGGGGGGATGACTCACGGGGGAAAGTACCAGCTGTGTGAGCATGAGGAACTGAGTTGGGATCCCCAGCACCTACCTAAAAGGTTGGAGATAGTGGTATGTACCTGTAATCCCAACACTGGGGGGCAGGAGGTAGAGACCGGAGAGTCTGGGTGGCCTACTGGCTGGGTAGCCAATCTTTGAATATGGTTGAGGGAGACACTCACATGATGACTTCTAGTCTCTCTCTCTCTCTCTCTCTCTCTCTCTCTCTCTCTCTCTCTCTCTCTCTCTCTCTCTCTCTCTCACACACACACACACACACACACTCTCATGCAGGCGTATATGCACATGGAATAAATGAAACAAACAAAACAAAAAGCAAATAGAAACCCTAAAAACATTCAGATACATTCCTTTAATTATTACCTTGACTTTTCCAGTATAGGTCTAGTCTCAGATTAAGAAGTTTATTCTCAAAGTTTAAAGTTTGTATGTTTGTTTTTCCTGGAATTGTTTAAAATCTTTATTGTTCTTCCCATAGCAGAACCAAAGGAACCCCGTGAAACAGCTCCATTTCTCAGATTCCGTGTATGGACTGGTTGTTCTTTAACCTACTTCATTTTGTTTATGAGGCAGCCCAGACTCAAGCTCAGGACTTGTTGAAAGTAGCTCAGTGCAGGCGTGGCCGAGGGGCCGCACCCAGGCCTGTGTGACTGTAAGGTGTGTGCTAAGACACAGTCTCCCTCTTAGTGAGAATACTCTCTGACAGGAGAAGATGGAAAATGTCTGGAAAGGTGAGGCGGGGCTTGGGGATGGTTAGCTTCCTGCTATAGTCTCTAAATTTTTTTTATTGATTTCTTCAAATAAACCCAATTATTTTAAAAAACTGTGTGACAGCTATTTTTTTTCCCTCCAGTCTATATTTTCTGTGCATGGTAAGACTTATTTTGTTGTGCTGGGGATCAAACCCAGGGACTTATGATGTAATAGTCAGTCATTCTTCTGCTGAATTATACCTTTAGCCTCTATGACTTTAAAACACACAAAGAACCCATGGCAGCGTATTTTTATATTTAATGTTTTTTTCAGTATCTATTGAGGAATCACAGCTTTGATCCTTTACTGTATTATGATAGTCTGTAGTCTGCTACATGAATGTAAATTTTCTGATAGTGAACTATCCTTGCTTTTTTTTTTTTTTCCTTCTTTTTTTAGACAGGGTTTTCTTTATGTAGCCCTGGATGTCCTGGAACTCACTCTGTAGACCAGGCTGGCCTTCAACTCACAGAGATCCACCTGCCTCTGCCTCCTGAGTGCTGGGATTAAAGGCGTGCACCGGCACTGCTGGGCTCTTTTTTTTTTTTTTTTTTTTTTTTTTTTAAGGATAAATTGTATTTGCTTGTGATTTTAAAAAGCATCGACTGGGTTGTGGCACATTCAGGGGGCTTGAGGCAGGACATATCCTGGTTTGAAGCCATCCTGAGCTCCACATGGTGAGATCGTCTCACCGAACAGCAGTGCTGAATTGAATTAGGGTGGTGTGCTTCCACCCCCTCCATTTAAGACAGACTCTCCCCATGTGGTCCTGGCTGACCTCGGACTACCTGTCTCCCCTTGTTCCTGCTTCAGTTCTGAGTGCTGGACTGATGTGTGTGAGCATCCTACCTGATTCAATGATCTGGTGTTGAAGTGTTTTTTGTTACATTTGTTTCAGTGTGGGTGTGGGTGTGGAGGTCAGAGGATACCTTGCAAGAATCGGTTCTCTCCTTCCACCAGGTGGGTTCCAGGCTTAGTGGCAAGTACCTTTACCAGCTGAGCCCTCTTCCTGGTCCTAAGTGGCTGATATTTTAAAGGTCTTCGATTCTTCGTTCATGAACAACCTTGCTCGATAATTTTCTTGATCTGTTCTTGTCCAGCTTTGTATCAAGGTTATTTTATTTTCATAAAATAAGCCTTTTTTCCCCTCATTCTTTCAACAGTATACATAAGATAAAAACTATTCACTGTTGAAAGTTTGGTAAACTATGTCTAAAGCTCTTTGTGTCTACTGTCCTGGGGAGAAGTCTTGATTAATCATTCAGTTTCTTTCTATGCTTATTATTTTTTTTCTTTTTGTGGTATTGGGGGTCCAACTCATAGCCTTACTTACTATTTGTCTGTTGAAACTGTTAGTTTTGATTAAAATATGTTAAAATCTCCTACACTAATTTTCTACTTAGTTATAGGTGTTAGCTTTATATATTTGTAAGTGATGCTGTTGTGCTGTGTTTAAAGTGTGTGGTTCTCCTAGGTTCTGTTAGTGATTTATTACCTTTTTTAGAATTACTGCTGTGATATTAGCCGAACTCCAGACTTTCTTTTTTTAAATCCACATGACAGTTATTGGTAGTTGTTTTTGTAAGTGCAAGTATTCCCTCATTGTATTTGTCCCATTACATTTTGTGTGTAGGCATTTAAATTCCTACATTATTGATTACATTATGCTGTAGAATAGTGACTCTCAACTTTTTTTTCCATCAAAAGGACCTTCAAATAATGAGACTTTAACTACTAATTAAAAGAATATGTTAGAACAAGAAGATAATATGAGTTTAGTAATATTTAAAAATAATTTTTACATCACAGTAGCATCAGCATACATTTGAAAACTACCGGTACTTGTAAAACACACTTGCTTGTATGTTCAGCCTGTCTCTACTCTAACCCTGACTTGAGACAGAAAAGGACTGCAAGAGTCCATGACTTGAGGGTCGCAGAGTTCTTCATGGAACCTTGTGAGGTTTAGCATCTCTTCTCTGTGCCCTGATGCTGTATTTGAAAAAGGCTGGAGGGAGGAGAGAGAGGAGCGGGAGAGAAAACATGACATGTTAAGGAGTCAAAGGTATGACTCACATGATTTCAAATGAGCTGTTTCCCAACACTTGGACACACAGCCTGGATGGCTGGAATGCTTAGAATAGTCCTATTCCCAGCATTCACTTTCCTCTTGTGTTATCTATTGGGGGAAGCCAAAACTGGCTGCAGTCTTAGCTGATCTCATCCGCAATAAAAGGTGTGTGTGTGTGTGTGTGTGTGTGTGTGTGTGTGTTTGAGAGAGAGAGAGAGAGAGAGAGAGAGAGAGAGAGAGAGAGAGAGAGATTTAGCTTTCTTGTTCTAATGCAAATACTCTATCAAAGAAGGGTTCATTTGCTGTTGCTTTATAAAAGAGTTTTGATAGTTTTCAGTGTGCTTACTGCTCTTCCAGAGGACCCAAATTCAGTTCTCAGCATCAATGTTAGGTGGCTCACAACTGTCTGTAGCTCCAGCTCTAAGGGCTATGACACCTGCTTCTGGTCTCTGCAGATACTTATAGACATGCAGCATTCACTCACATAGATGCAGACACATACTCATAAATGAATTTTAAAGAAGTCAACAACCTTACCTCTTAGCTTTATGGTAGTTTAATTGACAAAATTATCATTTTGGGTGTACACATGCAGCTTGGCTTGGCTAAGAATGAGAAGGGGCTGGAGAAACGGCTGAGAGGTTAAAAGTGTGTTCTTCTCTTCCAGAGGACCTGAGTTAGTTTCAGTAGTGTGTCAGACAGCTCATAATCACCTACAGCTCCTGTTCCAGGGGATTTGACTCTGTACATACTCACATGCACATATATGCATCATTAAAATAAATCTTAAAAGAATGAGGAAGCTGCTTTGTATTGTGTCATACTTTAAGAGTTGGGACAGGGAAAGGAGTACTTTATGGATTTTATGTATGAGGACTGTAAGATCTTACAATTAGAACTCAAGGTTGAGACAACATGTTTCGGCATTACCGTGGAGCATATGATAGGCTGAGTTGGGGCTGTGCACTTGCTACTTGAATTAGATTAAAGTATGTCTCTTTTTGTACTCTGTGTTCCCTACTCCTTCTAAAAACTGCTACTGTGCCTGTGGCCTTCACTCAGGTTTCTAGATGACTAATGGCTGTGGATCCCTGACCTTTCAAAATGGCAACTCCAGGATGCAAGGCATATTAGCTATTATTGGGATGCTACACACGAGTGAGTCTATTTCTGTTGTTTTGAAATACAGTTTGAAGTCAGGCCTTGTGCTACACACCTCTAATCCCAGCCCTCTGGAGGAGAGAGAGAGAGAGAGAGAGAGAGAGAGAGAGAGAGAGAGAGAGAGAGAGAGAGAGATCGAGATCTACTTGAAAAAGAACTCAAAGAGATACTATGAAGAGAATCATTTTTTATGAACAGAGCTGAGTGGTAGTGTGTATAACATTCGTGTTCGATACTTAGCAATCATTGGGAAAAAAACAAAGCAAACAAATAGCTTAAACATCTCAATTAGTGATGTTAAATCACCAAGAACTAAGAAACATAGAACCTTCTTTTACACCATTTTACATGCTAAGAATTCCATGAAATTGTCATTGGTCTGTTTGATCTAAATCACAAACATTGGTCTATTGTTACTTTTTTCCCCTCTTTTTTGGGGGGGGGGCCCGCCACCCAGCTGCTAAATAAATCCTACATGGATGCTTATTCCTAATTATGAATGCCGGGCCTTAGCTTGGCTTGTTTCTTGCCAGCTTTCCTCAGTTTATCTCATCTACCTCTTGCCTCTGGGCTTCTCCCATTCTCTTACTTCTGTATATCTTACTCCGTTTCTGGTTGTGTAGCTGGGTGGCTGGCACCTCATGTCCTCCTCCTTATCTGGCTCCTCCTCGATTGACCTTTCCAGATTTCTCCCTCTGTATATTCTCTCTGCCTGCCAGCCCCACCTATCCTTTCTCCTGCCTCACCATCGGCTGTTCATTTCTTTATTAGACCATCAGGTGTTTTAGACAGGCACAGTAACACGGCTTCACAGAGTTAAACAAATGCAGCATAGACAAAAGTAACACACTTTAAAATAGTAAATAAAATTAAAATAAAATTGGTCCTTGAAGCTGAAGGCTCCAAGGCAGAGAAGCCTCAACTTGCACTAGTTGATTAAGTTATCTAAGTGGACATTATTAGGATGTAGTCAGGATATAAGACTAATTGGAAAACTGATCATATTCCTAGTCAGTCCCTAGAATTTAGTTTTCTATTTCAAAGTAGAAGATCACTTCAAGAGGCCAGGCAGATAGAGTGCTTAAATAAAAATCACATTTTCTACTGACCTGATGGGCTCCTCCTGTTTCTGATTGCTGGTAATCATAGTGGGACTTGTTTGGCTTTTATGAATGCCATTAAATTTTAATGTACTGACCAGATATCTTATTGTAGTAAAAAAATGATGCAGTGTCTATTCTGCCTATCATTTTATCACACAAGAGAACCATTAGTGGAGAACAATTTGATTCTTGGCAAACCTCTTCCATTACATTTTCCCATCCTGCCAGGTTTTCTCTCCATAAGTAAGTCCTAGCATTTAAAAATTCTTCTTTTTTTTTTTTTTTAAGTTGAAAATCACATCCAGTAACTGGATCTCTGATTAGATGTAGCTCAGGAAATGTACACTGTGATGCTTGTGTTTATATTCTGTAAGGACCAAGTTCCCTGGAAGTAAAATCAAGTTTGGGACTAGTTAATGATTTCTTGCTAGGCATGGTAATCACGAATGCCTGCAGTCCCATCACAGGGGAGGCTGAGATTGGAGAATCATGAGTTCAAGGCCAGCCTTGGCTACAGCAGGGTCAGGGCTAGCATGGACTACATAGTAAAACTCTCTCAAAAAATGCAAAATAAATAACTAGTTAATGATTTTCCTGGCTCAAATGACTATGTTTTCTTTGGTAAATGTATTCATCAAATCATTACTGAGCATTTATTATTTGTCAGGTGTTGATACTCTGTGAGTACATTAATCATTAAGGTGAATGAGGTTTTTATTTTGCTGGACTGATTTACAGTATTTTGAGGGAAAACCGAGAAAGTATGGTCAATTCCATGGGAACATAACACACCTGTAGATTTGAGAGACAAGTGACAATTACCTGAAGGAAGAGACATTTAAAACGGAGCACAAGACCGGGATGGTGGTGGTGGTGATGGTGGTGTGGTGGTGGTAGGGAGTGTTGGGGTGGTGGTGGTGGTGGGGTGGTTGGTGGGGATGTTGGTGGGGTGGTGGTGGTGGGCATGGTGGTGGGGTGTGGGGTGGTGGGGGTGGGGTGGTGGTGTCAAATCAAAATAAAGAAGGAGGAAGACAAGTACATGAGACAGAGGAAAGAAAGGGCCATGTCAACAGTCTTGAGTTAGTGGTCTTCAATGAGTGATTGGCTATTCCTACAGTACGTATGAAAGCATTCTCTTCAAAGTTTTTGACTTTTCATTTAAACATTTTATTTAAGACTTAACCATTTCATTTCTTTTTGTGTGTGGGAATGAGTGCTGAGGCACACATGTGGAGATGAGAGGACAACTTTGGAGGGTTGGTTCTCCTTCTACCGAGTGGGTCCTAGTTGGGCAGTAAGGACCTTTAAAAACTCAGCCATCTCCAGCCTATCCTTCTAAATGAATTAATTTTGAGACAGGGTCTTTAGTAGTAGCTCTGGCTGGCTTGTCTGGGATTTGGCAAATAGACTGGGCAGGGATTAAAGTTGTGTGCTACCACATCCAGCAAACTTTATTTATTTTTTTTTTGAGAAGGTTCTCCTACTTGGCCTGGCGCTAACTGATTCTGTTAGGTTGTCTGGCCAGTGAGATCTTAGGACCATGTCTCCTTCCCCAGTGCTGGGGTTAGAGACATACACCACTGTGCCTGGCCTTTAAATGGGTTATAGGAATCCAAACTTACATGCTCATGCATACTTGAATTGTAAGTACTTTACCAACTGAGTCAGCTCCCCAGCCCCTCATTTAAATATTTTAAAGTTGATGCTGGGCGGTGATGGCAAATGCCTTTAATCCTTAATCCCAGCACTGGGGAGGCAGAGGCAGGCAGATCTCTGTGAGTTTGAGGACAGCCTGGTCTACTACAGAGCCAGTTCCAGGACAGCCAAGGCTATGCAGAGAAATTGTCTTGAAAAACCATAAATAAATAAAATAATTTAAAGTTGTAAATTTAATAAATTAGAAAGTATGCATTTTCACCCATAATGTATACTGCATACATGTGTATTATATATTTACATCTTAAATGTATTTTGGTGCAAATTTCACGTTTATACTCATTGATAGAGCCAGACCTTATTGCTTGTCTGGTGGGCCAGATTGGGTCCAGCAAGGCTGATCTCACATTTAAGGTCTTTCTGCCTCAGTTTCCCTAGTGCTGAGGTTTTGAATATGTACCACCACGCCCGGCTTTCAGGCTTAAGTGTTTTTTGAGACAGGGTTTCTCTGTGTAGTTTTGGTGTCTGTTCTGGATCTTGCTCTGTAGACCAGGCTGGCCTCGAACTCACAGAGATCCACCTGCCTCTCCCTCCTTAGTGCTGGGATTAAAGGTGTGCGCCTCCACTGCCCAGGTAGGCTTAAGTTTTTAAGATTTTGAAGTTACTTCTTTTTTCAGTTACCTTTTACAGATGTTTAAGAAAATGAAACATTGTGTTTACCTGTGTGTCCCATTGTCTGAGTTCTAATCAGATTTCATCTGGGGCCATTTCCTTCTTACTCAGGCGCTTCCCTCGCTTTGTTATGGTGCATCTGCTGTTGCTGAACACCGTCAACTTCTGCATGTCTCAGGAGGCATGCTGCCTTTGATTTCCAAGTTCTTGGTTACTGGAGATAGCTATGAGATCCACATTTCTTCTTGGTAGTGCTAGGAATTGCTCCCAGGGTTTCATGCATGCTGGGCCAGTGCTATAAAGACCTCGGGTTTTAATAGTTCTAAGATACTGCTTCCTTGTCTTCTGGCTTACATTGTTTTCAGAGAGATGTCCACTGTTATTCTTCTGAATGTAAAAGTGCTATTTTTCTTTGGCTGGTTTCTTAAAAAAAAAATCCTCGGCTGACAAGGTGGTCTATATTAAACTATATTAGCATTAGACTGCCAATTATTGTTCAGTTACGAATGCCATTGATCTTATTTATTTATTTATTTATTTATTTATTTATTTATTTATTTATTTATTTATTTATTTATTTTTTCAAGACAGGGTTTCTCTGTGTAGCTTTGCGCCTTTCCTGGAACTCACTCTGTAGACCAGGCTGGCCTTCAACTCACAGAGATCCACCTGCCTCTGCCTCCCAAGTGCTGGGATTAAAGGCAAGTGCCACCACCACCCGGCGCCATTGATCTTTTAATTAACAACATGGCTTTATAGAGTTTTTCAAATGGCCCAAATCCACTTAGCAAGATGAGTTTAAAAAAAAATTGTGTATTACTTTGTTTTTTTCCAGTTCCTTTGTATTGTCTGATTATTAAATCTCACTATATGCTGGGTATGTCACATGCTTTAAAACCTCGCACTTGAAGGCAGAGGCAGATGGATCTTTGAGTTCAAGGTGAATCTGGTCTACATAGTAAATTCTAGGCTAACTGGGGCCACTTAGTGAGACCCTGTCTCAAAAAAATCACTCTATAATACTTGGGGTGCTTCATTTCCAGATGTTAGCTCTGACACTACCAGGGTGTGTTTCAGTTCTTTGTGTAATGTCTCTTGTGGGATGGGGAGGAGTAAGGAAACAAAAGAATTCCAGCAGAGGACTTACGGAGATGGAACCACCTAGAGGTGCCAAGTGTGCGTGTGCGCTAACAAAGAACGCTGGGCGGTGGCGGCGCACGCCTTTGATCCCAGCACTCGGGAGGTAGAGGCAGGCGGATCTCTGAGTTCCAGGCCAGCCTGCTCTACAGAGTGACTTCCAGGACAGCCAGGACTGTTTCACAGAGAGACCTTGTCTTGAAAAACCAAAAAAAAAAAAAAAAAAGGAAGAAAGAAAGAACAAAGAACAGTTTATTCACAAAGCCTAGTGCACTGAGTGAATGAACATGTGTGCTGACATTAGCTGCAAATTTTAAAATTTAAAAGACCATGCCCTGTTATAAATTGGCCTTGGCTATCTACCATATACAGAAAAGAACCCATAAATTCACGTGTGTACATTTTCTGTATTTGCATATATTTGCTTTTGCTAAGAATTTAACCTATTTTCTTCCCTCCAGGGTTGAGAATGCTTGCACCAAGCTTGTTCAGGCAGCCCAGATGCTTCAGGCTGACCCATACTCCGTTCCTGCGCGGGATTACCTCATTGATGGGTCTAGGGGAATCCTTTCTGGCACGTCAGACCTACTTCTTACCTTTGATGAGGCTGAGGTAGGTAATTGGAGGCCCACAAAGACCTCTTAGACAAAAGCCTAGTTTTAGATTTATCTTATTTTATGTGTGTGTTTTATTTGTATATGTGTTTGTGGGTGCCCATGAAAATCAGAAGAGGGTGTCATATCCCTGGGGCTGGAGTTAGAGGAAGCTGTGAGCCACCTGACCAGGGTCCTCTGGGAGAGCATCTCATGTTCTTGACCACTTTGCTGTCACTCCAGCTCCTGAAGCCTAATTTTAAAGATAATAATGGAGGTGGGTCAGCACTTGGCGAATCTCTGCGAGTTCAAGGCCAACCTGGTTTACAAAGCAAGTTTCAGGACAGCCGGGGCTACACAAAGAAACTCTGTCTAAGGAAAAAAAAAAGATAATAATGGAATCCCTGGATGATTTTTAGAATGCTAAAATATTAAAAAGCTGCATATCTCTAATGCCATTTCCTATGTACTGTTCACCAATTTGACTGAGTTCCTATATACATTTTCAGGTTCGTAAAATTATTAGAGTTTGCAAAGGAATTTTGGAATATCTTACAGTGGCGGAGGTAGTGGAGACTATGGAAGATTTGGTCACTTACACAAAGAATCTTGGGCCAGGTGAGCCAAAACCATCCTTTATATTAAAAGTCTTTATGAACTGACTGTTTTGATTCAAGAGGAAAGGTTCCTCTTCTCTTCCTTTCAGAAAACAGGGGATGCTGCATTGGGCTTCTCTGTGCACAGAGCTGACCGCAGCTCTCCACTGAGGAGAAGTTGCTGTCCATCAGATCTCTTCCCGACCTTCTACAAGTCCCAGCCCTGTCAGAAACATTAACCCAGACCTGTGAACGCTGATGGGGAAATGTAGGAAATGCTTTTCTGTCTCTGTAATGCTGAAGGCCGTCCTCAGTCCTGGCCTCCCCATTCCACCATCCACAGCATTCCTTCACTGGCTGCCAGCTGGCCTGTAGCTCCTCAGGACTTCTTAGCTTGCTAATTAGCTGCCTACTATTATGGACTCATGCCCTAGCCCAAGGCTGCACAAATGTAATCAGACCTCAAAGGAGAGAAGAGCTGTTGTGGTTAAATCTCATTTGAAATGATTATTTAGCCATTTGAGTACTGAATATTCAAAATATCCAGATGCCGGCATTTGATCTTATAGATATAACATGACCTCAAAAGTCCATAAATTATGAATAAGATTAATGAAAAGAATAATAGGCATTTAACTTGATGTTTATTGCTCTGTGAATTATTTTTTAATTGAAATGTTGATGTTTATTTAACATTATCTTTCTAAGGGTCCAGTGTAGTGGGTCTTTGAGTTTACCACATTTTCTGAGCTTTACTGAAGATCACCTGGAAATTTTTTTTTAATGGTTGTAGAGGTGTGCTAGGGGATGGCTAGGGAGTGTTTGGGAGTGTTAGAGATGAACTCGGGTTTAGTGCATGCTGGGCAATTGCTCTGTTACTAGGGCATACCCCAGCAAAGACCTGTATTCTCATTCTCATAACTCTGGGAAAAAAGGTCTGTTTTTCCCATGTAACTTTATGTGAAACCTAACAAAAATAAAGTACTCTGTGTGAAGCAGAAGCAACCCTTCTGCCTCTCCTTGGTCTTGATGGTCTGTGAAATTGACTAAGAAATCCCAGGCAGCTGGGCGGTGGAGGCAGAGCCAGGTGGAGCTCTGTGAGTTTGAGGCCAACCTGGGCTAACAGAGTGAGATCCAGGACAGGCACCAAAACTACACAGAGAATCCCTGTCTCGAAAAACAAAACAAAAAAAGGAAATCCTAGGGGAAATTTGAAAATCAAAGCTTAAAACCAAAATCATTTCGCTAGCCAGGGAGATGGCTTAGGTGATAGAAGCACTTGGAGCTGAGTCTGCCGACCTGCGTTCCATCCCCAGGAGCCTCATGGTGGAAGGAGAGAACTGACCCCTGAAGATTGTCCTCTGACCTCCACACCTGTACTGTGGCACACGTGTGTGTCCTCGCGTACACAGACCTGTAAATAAATGAATTAAACTGAAAAATCACATAGGACTTTTGAATAATAACAAAAGTAAACCAAGTGCTAGCAGATTGATTCCAAAACACCAGATGCTTAAAAAGCTGCCACCGCTGTACTTTTTATAATATTTTTATTTTGTTTCTAATTTTAAGAGTAGTATGTGCTTATTTTGGATCAACTTGAAAAATTCAAAAAATGTTACCAAGGTCAGAATAAAACGTAAGTCTCAGCAGATGCAGGGATGTGATGCCAAGCCTGAAGGCCTGAGCTCCATCCTCAGAACCCACGCAGTGGGAGAGAAGCAACTCCCGCACGTCAGCCTCTGACCTCTGTCTGTAGGTGCACCGTGGCACACATATATTCTCCCAATATACAAAATGAATGAATGTCTAAAAAACAAACAAAACAAAACACACCCTGATCCAACCCAACCCCCTGCTGTTAGAATTCTCTCTGAGATCCTCGAATTGCACAGCGCAGTAGCCAGATACACAATCCGAAACCTGTGTACAGCCTACAATATGAACATGGTGATTACATTTAGAATTTTCCTTTAATAAATTACCTTCGCTGAAAGTACAACATTACATAGAATGGTAGAATTGTTACAGTGTCTGTAAATGGGTTTGGCTCTTTGTAGTAGGTCAGTCATGGTGGATTTGGGCCCAAAAGGCCAGATCCTGGTTCGCTTCACCACTCACTGCATAATCTCCTCTTTGTGCCTCAGGGATGACGAAGATGGCCAAAATGATTGATGAGAGACAGCAGGAACTGACTCACCAGGAGCACCGAGTGATGCTGGTGAACTCAATGAACACCGTCAAAGAGCTCCTTCCCGTTCTCATTTCAGGTACTTCCTGCTTTGATTACAGGGTGAGGGGAGTGGAGTGCTCTAACTCAGACGGCCGTTCCCCTCTGCTGCTTGGGTACATAGCCTTTACACAGGGTACAGATGAGATGTGACTGAGTTCCTGTAAGATGTGGGCAGCAGACGAAGGCTAAGAGCCCTGTAGTCACCATTTCGAATGTGCTTTTGCTTTCTGCTTTCTTAATTGCCAAAAGGAACTTGCACTTACTAAGTGTCAGTGGGTGCCAGTACCTCATTGTTTCTGCCTGTCATAGACAGGTTGTGGGTTATTTAGTTTAATTCTCAGAAGATAGCTGGATTTAAATTTCTCTGAAACATGTCATTGTCATCCTCCAGTACCTTCAGTTCCAGGGGCTCCAGTGCCACCTTCTGTGGGCACCTGTATGCCCTTGGCATACAATTACATGTTAATACACATAAATAAAAAAATTCCTTTTTAATTAAAAAACTTTTTTGGGGGATTGTTTTTTGATAGAAGGTTTCTCTTTTATATAGCCCTAGTTTCCTGGAACTCACTATGTAGACCAGGCTGGCCTTGAACTCACAGAGATCTGCTTGTCTCTGCCTACTGAGTGCTGAGATTAAGATGTGTGCCACCATGGCCTGATTAAAAAAATAAATCTTAAAGACAAAAAGGAAAGAAAGAAAAGAAGGAAGAAAGAGACAGAGGAGACACTGATTCACATCGGAGAACTCCTGGAAGATATACTGACTTCTTTGGGGCCTCCCATGGTATGGGGGCAGCAGGCCACTCACAGTTTTATTGGTGTTTTTCATTCTGTCCCAGCAGATTTGCAGTGGCTAGAGGTCATGGTGTATCAGGATGATAATGACTGAGAAAGACATTAAATACTTTGTGACTGTAGATCAACTGTATGTGTTAGGTTAGTTCCCTAACGACATGGTGATGCTCTCTTTACACCTTGAATTCACTTTACAATGAAAGTTTCTGATGCTGGAACTTGATGAGAAGATTTGCAGTGCTTGTTTTATATATTCTTTTTAAGACATTAGAAGATCAAAATACGTGTTCAAAGTATGAAACATCACCTGTGAACATTGCTAAGCGACAAGATTAAATTTCAGGCTGACAAGATGGTTCAGATTGTCTGCGACCCACACAGATACTGGAAGAAGAGAACTGACCCCCACCCCCTACCTCTGATCTCCACATCATTTTTTAAAAGATCAAAATTCTGGTCTTTTGTTCATTTTTATAGCTATGAAGATTTTTGTTACAACTAAAAACTCAAAAAACCAAGGAATAGAAGAAGCTTTGAAAAATCGAAATTTTACTGTAGAAAAAATGAGTGCTGAAATTAATGAGATCATTCGTGTATTACAACTCACTTCTTGGGATGAAGATGCCTGGGCCAGCAAGGTAAGTCTTACTTGAGGAGAAATAGTAATAAAAAATTCAAATTATGCCCTCCTGGGAGATTTTGATTGCCATCTGTCTTAATTTTTATCTTGTAACTGTGGATGCCTAAGAATACACAGTTATTGTGGAAACAGTTTCTTGCTCATTTGTTTTATGGGCTCCTTGTCACCTTTATGTATTTCCTGTGTTCCAAGGTGGACTATATAGCTATATAGGATGACTTTTGGTAGAAGGCTGAGGGTGTGCAGCCTCCCTTCAGGCTTAATTCTTACCAGGTTGAGTTGGTAGAGGACTTGGGATACCATACTTCCTTGGGTGGGATCATCGTCTTTTTTATGGGGTGCTTGTTGCCAGGTGACTTGAGAAAGACAGAGAATATGCCTATAATTATGCACTTGATGGAAGACTTGTCCTTAGTCAGCCTTTGATTAAGAGGAGTGTACAGAGGAAGCTCTCAGGACTTTTAGATGTATTGCTTGACCATTCTGTTAATTAAAATATTGGCCTTCTTGATTTGCCGTCTGGTTTACAGATCCCTTTGCCTTCTGTAGAAACTCCCTGTAGACTCCAAGGGGCGTCCATTGATGTGGATTCCTTTTAGAGCCTGTGGGTTGTTGTTTGGAGTTGTTGACACTCTGGTCTACTTATGCCTATGGCATAGCAAAGCTTCCAGATTTGGGGAAGCCAAGCCATTTTGCTGTGTACTTGCCTTAGAGAAGCCCAGGATGCGGGCAGTGGGGGGATGCCCCACCTCCAGGGTCTGGCTTTCCCATGTATGACCTCAATGCTGTCACCAGGGTTGTTAACAGACAAAGTGACTTGATAATTTGGCTTCCATCGAGTAGTTCTTAGAGCTGTTTTCTTCCAGGACCATATAAGGTAAGGTCAAGTTTGGGGCTGAACATCAATCACTAGTCCTCCCTCCCGCTGCTCAGAAAGCTAGTTTCGCTGTGCATAGTCAGTTAGTTTATTTTTAACTAGAGGTTATTTACAGAGGTGTTTCCTCATTGACAGTGTGGTCTTTAACTGGTTCAAAAATTGTATTTTAGGTTTTTATGATAATATCATCTTAAGTCTCTTATATTTGATTTAATTTTGCTCTTGCTTGATAACTTTCACTTCCCAATGACTTCTTTGTGCATCTTTTTTCTGTTGTTGTTCTCTTGTTTGTTTTATTCTTTTTCTCGAGCTTAGAAGGTAAGCTTTCTCTTGCCCTTCAGTTTCATTTTTGCTTAAAAAGAGAAAAAGCATGTCTGTGAGGTTTCCTTGTGCCGTGTGCCGTGTCTCATTTTGTGTGCCGGTGTGTAACACTGTGCTCGGATATGTGTCAGGAAATGATTTAATGTGGGATTCTGGGCTGTGTTGGGCAGACTGACTTCGGCTCTTACTGAATTGGTATTTTTGGGTGGGCGGGACAAAACAGAAAAGATGGCTGTGGCCTATCAGGCCATCTGTATTTGGTAGGGTGCTTTTGTCTCTTTGAGAAGGCCCCTAAGAACCTTTTTTTTTTTTTTGCCTATTCTATCCCAGTGACCTCGTTTGAAGGGCACGTTTCCCTAGGTAGCTGGGTTGGTTACCTGTGGATCCGGCTCTTGGGAAAGAAGACTTGAGGTGATGCCGGCTAGGTGCCTCTTCCAGCAGCCATCTTTGTAGGCCTTGACATTTTGCTTTTGGAGATGTATTCTTAAGGTTTTTACCTGTAGTGAAGGTGAGGAGGCTAGAGAGCTGACCTGCTTACACGACCAAAGTCAAAGAGGACAGGAGGCAAAGAATAGTGATCTGTAGTTTTTTTTTCTTACCTTGAGTTGGTGGCTTTCTGCATGTTCTGTTGCCTAGGCTGTGAGTCAGCTGTAATTCATCGATTTCATGTTCCCCTAACCAAATCTCTTCCCTTTGCTTCTGGCAGATGAGAAACTAGTAAGGAAGAACAGACACTTAATCGTAATGTTTCTCTGATTTGGAGGGAAAAATAATCTACCATTTAGTGAATACATGTTATTGAGTTTGTTTTGTGCTACTGCCATCCAGAAATGCTTCTTAAAAAGCAAGCAAGCAAACCCCAAATGAGTTTAGTGGGTTTTCAGTACTAGGATTATGGACTTGGGCAGGATGGCTAAGGGCGGTCGACCTGGTTGCCTCACCTGCTGTCTTGTGGCCGGCCCATATTCATGTTGCTCTGAAGGAAGCTGGCTAATTAGGATGATGCAAAACTAACTTCATCAAGAGTGAGAATAAATTAAGTTTGTTCGGCCAAAAGCAGCTCAAATACGTGGCATTAGAATGAACAAGAGGAATATTTTTATCCGCCTGCTTTTGTCATACGATTCCTTGGTTCAGAAATGAAAATGGAATAAAAAGATGCACATGACAAGTCCCTGCCACCCTGTCACCTGCCTGCTTTACCTCTACTAAACCCTACGTGTAAACTCTTTAGTAGTTGTAAGAATATTTAGAAAAAGAAAATTCACCCCGACAGTGGACAGTGGTAACTAGGGTATTGGCTTTTTTTTAAGTAGGATTCTGAATCCCTCTTTCCTGCAGGGTGAGCAGTCAACTCACCAGATCTGGGGTCTGTCTGTTGCCACCAGGTTCCCGTTCTGCTCAGTGCGTAGTGTCTTTGGCCCCTCCCGCCCTCCCGAGAAGTAATTAATGTTGTCTTCCCACACTTGTTTCATGCCTCCCCATTGGTGCAGTGCTCTGCTGGAGAGTGAAGGCTCCTCTAGAAAAGTGGGGGAAGAAAGTAAGTGGAACACATTCTCGGTAAAGATTCGCCTTCTGAGTAAGTTCCGAGTCTGACGAGGCAGTGCATCGCTGAATAGTGAACCTATAGTTACACCTCCACTCAACCTGCAGATTCACACATTTAATAGCAACTTTAAACATTTCATTTCTGTTGGAAGTAAAAGTTATCCCTTGACTCAACAATCATCGTACAGTGATCATTGAAGTGAAGCCAGCATTTTTTCTTGGGACAACGTTAAGAATCATAGGAACTTGAGTTAAATACCACTCGAACTCTACTCTGCAAATTAAGAACTCTACACTTAATTTTTAAAATATATTGATGTTACTTGTATCTTGATACATGTTGGGAGTAGAGAGAAAACTAAGCATTTCCTTGTTAAGATTTTTTGAGCCTTACAGAGGTAGCTTTTCACGTCCTTAGGCACTGGGATTCACAGTTGGTTATGGTGGTGAGTCTCCTCCTGCTGGGGTCTAGGCTGGTGACAGACAGCAGTGACTAACTAGGATGTCTTCCACTTAAGCTCTCTGTACTCTTTACCACAGAAGGAAATGCTGCTTAGATTGTGCCATCCGGTAACACCCTTACTGCAGACCATTGGGACTTTAGGGCTGAGTTTCATTTTGATTACTGTAAAAAGATTTCTTTTTGAGTGTTCTCAAGTTTTGTTTTAGCCACCAGTAGAGTAAGAAATTTATCTATAGGAGTTTGGCTCAATAGTTTAATTCAGGCATTTATGGTGTTCTACTCACCTCTTGAGGAAATCCTCAAATGCTAAAGGAATTGGTGTTTCCCATCTGATGTAGGTTTTCTTTAGCTGGCCCATCTGTGAATGTGCTCACAGCAGGCATAGTTGTTCGAGTTGTGAAGCTTTTATCAAAGGGGAGAAACCCAGGCTGGAGCAGGTAACTGTCTGAAGTGTTAGGACAAGGCGACTTTCTCATTGGTCAGTCTGTTCTTCCTGGAAATATCTTTGTTCAAAACATTGGCATGGTGCTTTAGAAATGAGATCAGAAAAAAAGTGGAATGGGGATATAAGTATTAGTAGAAGAAAGAAAAGGCTGGGCAATAGTTTCTTTGTTTAAAATTTTTTTTTTTTTTTTTTTTTTTTGGTTTTTCGAGACAGGGTTTCTCTGTGTAGCTTTGCGCCTTTCCTGGAACTCACTTGGTAGCCCAGGCTGGCCTCGAACTCACAGAGATCCGCCTGGCTCTGCCTCCCGAGTGCTGGGATTAAAGGCGTGCGCCACCACCGCCCGGCCTTGTTTAAAATTTTTAACTTAAAAATACTAGCATTGTAGGACTCTGCTTTCCATTTTATTTTATTTTACTTTTTTTTTTTTTTTTTGGTTTTTCGAGACAGGGTTTCTCTGTGTAACTTTGCGCCTTTCCTGGAGCTCACTTGGTAGCCCAGGCTGGCCTCGAACTCACAGAGATCCACCTGGCTCTGCCTCCCGAGTGCTGGGATTAAAGGCGTGCGCCACCACCGCCCGGCTGCTTTCCATTTTAAATGTATTTTATTTATTATTATTATTATTTTTTGAGACTGGGTCTCTCTATGGAGTCCTGGCTGTCCTGGAACTTGCTATTTAGACCAGGTTGGTCTTGAACTCACAGAGATCCTCCTTCCTCTGCCTTCAGAGTGCTGGGCTTCACTTTTCTAACTGTATTCTGAGGCCTGAACGTGTTCTTAGGAAGGCAAACATAGAGGGCTGCTGTGCTTTGCTGTGGATTTCCTTCCACAATGGCTGTGTGGGGGAGATGGCTGGGACACTGAAGTTTTGATTTTGAGTAAAACACACACACACACACACACACACACACACACACACACACACACACACGTATTCACACACAGATAATAATTTGGGGCCTGGCACGGTGGCCCTAATTTTGTAATTGTAATCCCAAGCATTCAGTCGGCAAAGGTAAGAGGACCTTAAGTTTGAGGCCAGCCTGGTCTACACAGTGAGTTCCAGTCCAGCCCAGGCTACTTGTTAGCCATTGTCTCAATAAAACAAAAACAAAATAAACAAAGACCCTAAGCTACAACAACAAAAACCACAAGAGAAATTGGTGTTGGCTTTTTTCTTTTCCCAAATTTGAATTTTTATGGACAAGAGTAAAGGTGCAATGTTTTCTCTTACACTTACTTGGCAGGGCTTAACAAAATGCTTTGTGGCATACAGTATGGTTGACCACAGATTGTGATTATTTTCATCATATATATATTATATACACACACTCATACATGTATATATTCACACTGACTTCTAGTCATAATGCCAAGGCATCTGTTTCTATCATGTCTGCTGCTAATGCACTTCTGTTCCTCATGACAGGATTCGTTGATTTCATCATAAACACTGCCTTTTAAAAAATACATGTGAGATTCTTCAGCAACAAAAATATATGTCCCTATAAAGACTTTGGTTTTTGATAGGCTTATTAGCTGCTGTGCTCCAGAAAGAATTCAAGGTCTTTTACGTGACTGTTCTAAATCTTTAGGACTGTTATAAATCTTTAGGATCACATGCTTTAAAAACTAGAGGGATAGAGAGTGACTCAGGGTAAAGGCACCTGTGACTAGTCTGATGATCTAATTTTGATCCCTGGGGCCCACACTGCCCAAGAGAATTGACTCCAGTGAATTGTCCTCTGACCTTAACACTTCTGCTGTGGCACACTCTCACCCAACACGTACACACAAAAAGTAAAACTACAACAACAAAACAAAACAAAACAACAACAACAACAACAACAACCACCAACCTAGAAACTAATTGAAATCCCCAGTTTTGAAAGTGCAGCTTCAGGGCTGGAGAGACTGCTTAGAGGTAAGAGCACTGGCTGCTCTTCAGAGGACCCGGGTTCAATTCCGAGCACCCACATGGTAGCTCACAACTGTCTGCGGCTCCAGTGCTAGGGGATCTGATGCCCTCTTCTGGCCTCCACAGGGCACCGGGCATGTGCATAGTGCACAAACATACATGAAAGCAAACACCCATATACGTTAAAAACATTGCCGCTCATTCCATGTTTGCCATTGGCCCGGTGTGTGTGGGGGGAGAACGAGCATCTGCTAATTTTCATTTCCTGGCGTTGTCAGATCTACTCAGAAGAAAATTACTCTCTTCCTGAGAATCATATCCTTTCTTCATAGTGAAGGGGCCATTTGAGCTTATTAGAGAAAAAGGAGCGATTTTCGAGGATGCCGAGTAGAGCCAAGCTTGTTTTCCCATTGTGCTTCCAACCATTTCGGGCTGTTGGGGAAGAAAGCAGTCATTTATGTTAGTGCAGATTATGAGTTTGATTCTGGAGCTTCTCTTGTGAGAAGCAGTAACTGGGGCTGGTACTGACAAGGTGAACATCCACTGACTGCTGCAGAAGGTCTGTGGCATTTTTTGGCAACTCTTTAGGAAAAACAAAAAGCAAAACAACAATAACATAACAACAACAACAAAAAAAAAATCGAGTTTTGTGTGATATAAAATAAGAGGTTGGCGTCAACAAGCTTAAGATCAAATGGTCCTAAGAGTGATTCCTTGTTTCTTACAAAATGATATTTAAACCTGAGATTCAATGAAGTAATTGGGAAAAAAATGGCTAATATAGAATTTACCATGCAGGAAATTTAATTAAAGTCAGCCTTCCTAACCAGTAGCCTTTACTGCTACATTAGTGCTAAAACATGTCTGACTTTTTGAAAAGATACCATTTTCTTTGGAATTTAAATTTTAAAATGTAGATATATGTCTATGGGTTTTCTCACCCCAAAATAAAAATATCACTGCTAGGTGGTGGTGGTGCACACCTTTTGATCCCCAGCACTAAGGAAGCGGAGGCGGTTGGATCTCTGTGAGTTCGAGGCCAGCCTGGTCTACAATGCGAGTTCTGGAACAGCCAGAACTACACAGAGAAACCCTGTCTCAAAAAACAAACAAACAAACAAACAAACAAAGGTATTGCAGAAATGTTTATTAACAGAGTTTTACATTTTACATGGACACAGTTCCTCTTTTCCAAGGTATGCACATTATTTCCCAAGAGAAATAAACAAATCCACACCTAGACAACTTGTTAAATCTTATAACTTAGGTAAATACTGAAAGCTGTCTGGTTAGTTCTTGGAGGTTAGGAGATACCCGAGACTCTTAAAAAGATATCTGTTTGGGCCTTTCTTATTTGGAATTCAGCCTCTGTGTTACTTCCAGGGGCAAGGTTTGCGGTATAAATTAACGTACAACAAAGCAGAAGAAAGAAACAGATTTAAACATTACTAGCAACTCACCTAAAGATACTCCTGTCCTATTTTACTAGTTATAAACGGACTTTGGGCTAGATCTTCATGATGCCGCCTTATCTTGGTAGCTGTCATAATTCCATGTAGCTTGGTAACTTTTTACAACCCTGCCCATCCCCGTAGCTTAGTTCACCTTTTTGTTGCTGTGGCTGAGAATAGTTAGAATGAGAGAGCTTTTTCTGTTTTTCTAGACGGGAAAGAAGGGAATCCTAAAGCGGAGAGTCTGTCTTTTGAGTAGGTATTTTAGAAATGCTGGGGGGTCCAGCTGCTGCTGATTTTAAACCTGTGACTGTTGCCTGTTCTTTGTGTTAGTGGTGGCCCTAGGTGACTTGGAACTAGGGATGTGCTTGCTGCCTCCTTGTGGAAGCTTGATGTACAACAGCTGTAGGATTGGAAATGAAGAAAGCTTAGGGATAGGGCATTGCTTAGACTTTCAGAGGTTAACATTATCCTTTGATGAGTTGACTCTGAGTGTCAGTCCTCTAGGGCAAAAAGGAGATGGGCTGTTTTTTAAAGATGTTAAGTGGAGACTTAGGAGATGGTCGTTCTAGGGCCAGTGGCATACATCTTTAATCCCAGAATTTGTGAGGCAGAAACAGAGGCCAGCAAATTGTTGTGATGCCAGTCTGGTCGACACAATGAGTTCCAGGGAAGGTAGGGCTACGCAGTTATACATGAGAGAGACAGACAGAGACACAGAGACAGTGTACCAACCTACCAATGCTAAAGATCAGCACAGGGATATTTGTTATATTCTTCTTTGCATTTTCACTTATTAACAATTGATTGAGCTGGGAGTGGTGGCGAATACCTTTAATTGGGAAATTTCTAAGAGTTCGAGGCCAGCCTGGTCGACATAGTAAGTTCTGACCAGCCAGAGCTATGGCGCCCCCCCCCCATTCTCTTCATTGACTGTTTCCTAGTTATATTTATCCTAGGAGATTGATTTTATGTTGGTTTTATGCTTATCATTATGACTCCTGGTTATAAGCAACACATTGAGACCCACATATTAGGGATGGCAAGAGATCTAAGTCAGTGATAGCAGGGAAGGCCAGCAGTATGCTTTTCTTGTGAAACTTTTAGTGGTTTATTTGGAGAACTAAAATAAAATGGTCACATTAACACCTTCTATTTATTTTTCCAACAAGTAATTCCAAGGTTTTTTTTTTATTATTAATTATATATAATGAAACATTATCCAGTGTATGTGTGTGTGTGCATTTCAAAACAAGAAATAAAAGAACCGTGCTTTGCAGCACCACGTACTAATGAGGCTTGCCTAAAGCAGGAGGGCTCTGGCAAGGCTTCAGCTGCTGGCTGCTGACTAGCGGGAAGGCTGATAGGGAAGCATGAGGCAACGGGGCTTTTTCCTGCTGAAGACATTAGACATGTTTTGGCTTGAGCAGTTTTTTAAGTTTTAGCAGTGGAGACACAGGAGGCGGAATAGAATCAGCTGGAGATTGCATGCAAGGTGTTGCATTTTGACAGACACGGGCATTGTGGTGTGATGGGATTACTGTAAGGCTGTTGTAGGACTGCCTTAGCTGTTGTGTGTTAGTGCGGTAACGACCTCTGTAAAAACTGAGACCGGGATACAAAACAGACAAAATAACTGTGGGGTTTCCCTTCCAAAGGACACCGAAGCCATGAAGAGAGCGCTGGCGTCCATAGACTCCAAACTGAACCAGGCCAAAGGTTGGCTCCGGGACCCCAGTGCCTCCCCAGGTAACCCTGCCGTTCTTCTTTTCTGAACAATAAACAGCTAAAATATGAACAAATGACGGAAAGGAATGAACCTTTGAAACCTCAGCATCCTGAGGTAACTGTAACATCCCATCAGAGTTCTTAGTAACCCAAACATTCCTGGGATAAAGGCACAGGCCTTTATCACCTCTCATCATGAACGAATAAACAAAACTAAGCTGGCATTCTGTGAAAGATGCCTGGCTCACCCATCCCCTGAATCAGAAAGGTAATTATTCTGAATAAAAGCTCTTTTTTTCTAGTTACAGTTGGGCAGACTACCATTGATGTCAGCAAAGTACTCAAGTTAAGCAGATTGTACAGTGATGTCTATAAGAATTAAAAAATGAACTTGGCTATATAAAGATAAGACCCAAGTAGGTTATTGAGCTTGGATTTTCTGATTTAATATTTATTCCCTTTTGGATTGTTTGAACAAGTGTGGCAAGCTTAATGGAAGTTGGAGGTGGCATCATCCTCATTCTTAGGTCATCCACTTGATATCTCTGAGCAGATATGGTACCAAATGCCTTTTTCAGCAGGGCCTGTGGTGAAAACCTCACCTCAGGGTTGGGAGGCACTCCATGCCTGTTAGCTGGCAGACGGAAGGCCTTCTATCAGCTGTCTGTTCCACTGGTCCATTCCTTCATGAATGAAATGATTGTAAAGTAACCTCTCTGAATAATTGATGTGCCTACAGTGTAGATACTGAATATCTCACTACTGCAGGGGACGCCGGGGAGCAGGCCATCAGGCAGATCTTAGATGAAGCTGGAAAAGTTGGTGAACTCTGTGCAGGCAAGGAACGCAGGGAGATCCTGGGAACCTGCAAAATGCTAGGGCAGATGACTGACCAGGTGGCTGACCTCCGAGCCAGGTAAGGTCCCTCTGCTTTTCCCAAACCAGTCGTGAATAACTCACTCCTAGTGAGGTGTTCAGGACGGAAGCCCTGCCACTTTGACTGAATTGTCTTTTGCTGATAACAGAACTGCAAAATATTCAAAGACTAGTAAAGTTAGAGTTCATTTTGTTGTTGATTTTTGTTTTAAAGTTTTTAGCTAGGTTTTTATGAAGAATAAGTGGCAGAGTTGAAGTCTGACCAAATTAGTTCTCTTTTATAAAAGACGGATGGGTAGAAAGAGACCTCAAAGAGTAACAACAGGACTGGAGATATATCTCACTTGGTAGAATGCTTGTTTAGGATGCATGAATCTCAGATAGTAGCACCCATCAACCAGGCAAGGATGGTATGCCTCGGATCCTAGAACTCAGGAGCTGGAGGCAGGAAGGTCAGAGTTCAGTGTTGTCCTCAGCTGCCTATTGAAGGCCAGCCTGAACCACATGCGATAGTGTTTTTTCATTGTGTGTTAAAATTTATTTATTTATTTATTTATTTTTTTGGTTTTTCGAGACAGGGTTTCTCCGCGTAGCTTTGCGCCTTTCCTGGAGCTCACTTGGTAGCCCAGGCTGGCCTCGAACTCACAGAGATCCGCCTGGCTCTGCCTCCCGAGTGCTGGGAAAAATTTATTTTTAAAACTGTTAATATTTTATTATTTTTGTGTACACACCTATATTGTCTGGGCCATCTCACAGGCCCTTGTAATTTGTTTTATCACCTTCTTTTTACCCTTCTCCAGTCTTGGTTTTTAGAATTCCCCTACTCCCAAATAAGTGTACTTAGTTTGCTGTTGAAATAAAACTCAGGTGAATAAAGATTTAAAAAAAAAATTCATCTATGCCATTAATGAGTATATTAGAGACATTGAGAAGACTGAATTGTGCTGAGATGCCTAGTGTAGATGAAGTTTAATTCAGCTTTGAGAATGTCCTGAAACTTCTTGATCATTCAGATACACATGTACATATGCATAGCATATATAACAGCACAGGAACGGACCTCAACATGCTCCATACCGTTGTGCTTGCTCCAAAGTACTCATCTAACTGAGGATTGTACAAGCACTGCTTTTGGAGCAGAATGAATTTTTATTCCTATGAAACCATTCATTTCCACTTAAAAACAATGCAGATGCGTGTACAATACCAGGCATTCTTTTTGTGGCATTGTAGATATAGAAGCCCCTCCAGAGGTGTATTTGAAGGGGGAGGGAACAGCTTAGATGTAGTCTCATGGCTCTCACTGAGCCTGGCTTCTGTTGAGAAGCAGACTTCCCTGTCAGAAGCAGCATTGCAGGAACTTTGTAGAAAGGACAAAAAGAAGTCTTGTTCCCACTTGGAAAAATGCCGGGGCAGTTGGACAAGGCTCTGGGCTCTTCTGAGTTTTCACTGCTGCCTCTTTGGTCTGCAGCCCTTTCACAGCTGGCAGGCAGTTTTCACTTGGAATTCTCAAAAACACAGTTGTGAATATAAGCAAAAGAATGAGGCGGTTGTATGGGAGAGACCACTAATCTGTTAGGAGAAAAGGCTAGACCAGAGCTCAGTAACTATCGCCCCCACTTCACACTGGAGCCTGTGTTGTCCTTTCATGACAAAAGACTAGAAAGCCCTCTCTTCCCATTGTGTTTTCCTGACACATACCCTGCTGTCTTCTCATTTTAATGGCTGGAGCACAGTAACTCTTTCTTCACTAATAGTCAGGCTTCTAGGTTTTAAGAATACATTCTTACCTGTGTAGAACTCAAAACTTTGTAGTTTGAATTCGGCCCATACATAGTCTTACCTTTTCAGTTAGATCCATATACTAGAAGTATTCCTCATGACTAATTGCTATATTTGAATGAGATAAAAGAAACCATGGGCAGTATTTCCTCAGTCTTGTATATTCTTGTCAGGTTGTGGGAAGGCCTCAAGTGAGGTAAAGGCTTATGTATACACTTGGCAGTACATTTATGGAGCTCATTACCTACAGTGTTAGTAGAGATGGACTTTTAAAAGGAGGGCAGAGGGGTTGAGCAGATCATTCAGTCAGTAAAGTACTTGCCAAACAAGTGTGAAGCTCCTTAGAAGCTACGCAAAAACATCAGACCTCATAGCATTCTGGGTCTATATCTCATTGCCAATGAGGTAGAGACAGGCATGTTCCTGGAGCCCTAACCGACCTAGCCTAATCAGCAAGTTCTAGACCAGTGAGAAACCCTGTGTCACAAAACAAGGCGAATGACAACTGAGAAGCAACACCCATACCCTGGCATACACACGTGGACACAAACATGCATATGTACACATACATGCAGAAAAAGATAGACATGGGACTGGAGAGATGGCTCAATGGATAAGAGCACTGGCTGCTCTTTCAGAGGACCTGGGTTCAGTTCTTAGCACCTACACAGTAGCATACAGCTGTCTGTAGCTCCAGCTCCAGAGGATTCGATGCCCTCTTCTGGCCTCTACAGGCACTGCATGCACATGGTGCATCAGCATACATGCAGACCAAACACCCATACACATCAAGTAAGAATAAGTGCCATCTCAAAAAAATTTCTTTTGAAGATAGGTAATAGATTCATTTTAGAAGCTCAGATTAGGATGTATCATGTCATTCTTTAAAATGATAAAATTGTCACACTTATGATTGGTTTTATTGGCCTAGGTGGATTAAAATAATCTGAGTTTGGAAAAAGATGGCAAGTCTTACTTTGTGGCCTAGAAAGTCTGTTAAAGGAATGGTCTCTATTTCAGTCCCATCATTTTTTTGCAGTAGTAGAATACCATTTCTGAGAGAAGGAATTATATCAGTTCTTTAAAGACTTCATAGGAAACAGTGTGCTCTTTTTGTACCACA
Source organism: Peromyscus maniculatus bairdii (assembly GCF_049852395.1). Taxonomy (NCBI): domain Eukaryota; kingdom Metazoa; phylum Chordata; class Mammalia; order Rodentia; family Cricetidae; genus Peromyscus; species Peromyscus maniculatus. The sequence continues at coordinate 39,640,415 of NC_134860.1, read as the reverse complement.
GTACTAACTTGTTACATAGTAATGGAAGGTACACATTAATATTATTGTTGAGGGGTTGGAGGGATGGGTCAGCAGTTAAGAACACTGGCTGTTCTTCCAGAGGACCTGGGTTCATTCCCAGCAACCACATGGCAGTTCACAACTGTCTGTAACCCCAGTTCCTGAGGATCTGGCACCCTCACACAGACCAAAGGTAAAATACCAAAGCACATAAAAAAGAAAGAAAATTAAGAGAGAAGTCAGGAGATATTCCACATTGCACATTTTTCACTAGCCCTTTGTCTCAGAAACCCCATGTCAGACTTGCTTCTAAATGAAAGCTATCAGCCAGGTGGTGGTGTATGCCTTTAATTCTAGCATTCAGGAGGCAGAGGCAGGTAGATCTCTGTGAGTTCGAGGCCTGCTTGGTCTACAAAGCAAGTTCCAGGACAAGCAGAACTTTACACAGAGAGCTGTCTTGAACACCCCCTTCCCCCAAAGAAAAGATTGTTAGGTTCATCGTAATAGCGATGATAGTTTAGTTACATTAGTAGTTTATAAACTCGTATTCTCAGAGTGTTTTCAAGTATATTTTTTCTTGCTCATTTTTTCCCCTTTCCTTTCTGCTACCCCCCTGCCACTTGGCCTGGCATGGGGGACCTGCCCCCACCTTTTACCCCAAGGTTCTCTTGAGTAGTGAGGGATAAGAGATTCAGATAGAAGGATAGAGGAGAGAGAAAAAGAAACACAGGATAGCCTTGGAAGGGCCTGGATCCTTATCCACTGGCCCAGAACTTTATTCAAAAGGGCTTTTTATAACAATGCCAAGGGGTGAGACAAAAGACCTCCCCCTTGCTAGATACAACCAAATGTAGACCCTTCCAAACACCTGGTACCCAGTCCCATGGTCCAATCATCCTCTTATGCATTCTTGCTGATAAAGCAAGCTCAGATCTCACTAGGAAACCTCTGTGGGCTCCCACAGGACCCTCTTCTTAATATTTTAAAATATTAAGCTCCCCATGAAGAGCTTGCAAGTAGCTGTAACAACCACAGCAATCCTCATAGCTGCCACACCTTCCAGAGAAGGAGTAGAGGATGATAAAGATGGAATGGACATTTTGAACGGGTCTGAGATGTCTATAGAAGTCTTAGCTGCACCAGGCCCTTTTTTAAATCAACAAAGTCCTTATGCAGCTGCATCAAATAAATCAAACTCCGGATGCAACTGCATCAAACTTAAAGACTCCCTTAGCTTCACCAAACAAACAAGTTAACATAATTCTAGCATAAATATTACTATACATAATTAAAATTCTCTTAAACTTACATCCAAAAGCAAACTCTTAATAGAACCATTAAAATTTAAAAACTTTAGTAAAAATACACTTTTAAGCAATCTCAATAGAATCATTTGCATTTCTTGCTAACAAAACATAGGATAAACTTCTGATGCAGTCACATCAAACTTAAATACTCCCTTAACTTCGCCAAACCATGGTGCACCAATATCAATAGGTTAACATAATAACGCTAACACAATTATAATTCCTACAAACCTACATTCAAAAGCAATACTCTCAATGTAACCATTTACACTTTAAAAACTTCAGCAAACATCCAAAAGCAATTTCTTAATAGAACTAAATTAAACATACAGTATATTGACACAAGTTAACATCAGTCTACTCAAGGGACAAGAAAATATTTTTTTTTTTTAAATTAAGGTGAATAGACTGAGGAATATTAACACCCCCTTTTCTTTATAATTTTTTAAACTGCATCTTGAGCTTAAGTAAAAAAAAAAATCTAAACACACAACCAGTTCCATAAACAGTTCTATTTTTAACACAAAACATTTTGTGAATCACCACAGTTAATAGAGTCTATATGAGTAGGCAAAGTAAAAATTGTCACATTGCAATGGAATCATTCTGTTCCATCTCATTTTTTTTTTTTTTTTTTTTTTTTTTTGGTTTTTCGAGACAGGGTTTCTCTGTGTAGCTTTGCGCCTTTCCTGGAACTCACTTGGTAGCCCAGGCTGGCCTCGAACTCACAGAGATCTGCCTGGCTCTGCCTCCCGAGTGCTGGGATTAAAGGCGTGCGCCGCCGCCGCCGCCGCCGCCGCCGCCGCCGCCGCCGCCGCCGCCACCGCCGCCGCCACCACCACCACCACCACCACCACCACCCGGCTCCATCTCATTTCTTAAGTCTGAAAAGTTCAAAAAATGAGTTCTGGTACCCGTCTTCCAAATATAAAGACACCCATAACCAAAAACTTTTTGTTTGCAATTAACAATTCTAGTTCAAACACACGTCTCTGAAACTTTTGTTTTCAGTTATAGCAGCATCATATGGCAGTCTGTCCCTAGTAACCTTGCCCAGAATTTTATTCAAAAGGGCTTTTTATAACAATGCCAAGCAGTGAGGCAAAAGACCTACGCCTTGCTAGATAGACCCTTCCAACCACCCGGTAGCCAGGCCTGTGGTCCAGTCATCCTCTTATGCAATCCTCCTGGTAAAGCAAGCTCAGATCTTACTAGGAAACCTCTGTGGGCTCCTACAAACTGGGAATTGAACTTGGGAGCTCACAGATTTAGGCAAGCTGTCTACAACTATGAGCCATACCTCAGCTCTGATGTATATTATCTTTACAGTTCCTTTTCCCCCTTCCCAGTGCTGGGGTCAAACCCTTATGCTGTCTAACAGTGTACTAATAAGGCATTTCCTGTTAAAGTATGCTATTCTGAAGTTACTTTGTTAAGTTAGCAGGGCAAATACTGTATTGTTACTTACCTTCATTTTATGTTACTTTAGTTTTATAAATAAGAAAGAGAAGCTGCCAGGGGTGTGGCACACCCCCTTAATTTCAGTACTTGGGAGTCTGAGGCCAGCCTGGTCCAAGTAGTGATTTCCAGCCTGTGCTACATAGGCAGAGCTGGTTTCAAAACAGAGAAAACCCCAAAACTAAACACATTCTAAAGCCCAAGAATGTTAAACATTAGAACAAAAATGCCACAGGGTCAAAAGGTCAGGATTTAGAAATGCAGGTCTAATTGATTTCACTGTGGTATATTTTCTCATACTATATACACTATGTTCTGAAATAATTCCAAAGTGTGTGTGATTCAGACAAGTTAATTGGCTACTCATTTTAAAGCACACATTTCTATAGTAACAGAGCCCTTTATAACAGTGAGAGCTCCAGCAAAATTTCCTACTGAAGTTTATGTTTGGTTCTATATCTATATATATAGATATATAGTCAAGAATAATTATCATCAAAATTTGCAAGCCTGGCTCCCAAGTCATTTAGATAGTTCCCTAACAGTAATGATGAGTTGGACATGGTGGTGCATGCTTATAATTCTGGCCCTTGGGAAGAAGAATTTGGAAGATGAAGTGTTCAAAGCTATGTAAGACTTGATCTCAAAAATTCAAAACAGGATAAAAGCATGTGTTTTTGAAAGAAAAAGAGAAAGTAGGTAGTGTGGATGTTTTTTCTTTGTTCAGTTTTCTTGTGGCTGTCTGAGCTTACTGGAGAAATGAGAAAGACACACTTGTTAATAAAAATGACATGTGCTGGGTAAAGGAATATTTGTTATTACATATCTGAGAGGACGTAATGACTGTGTCTGTCATTCTGAGTAGAGGACAAGGAGCCTCGCCAGTGGCCATGCAGAAGGCCCAGCAGGTGTCTCAGGGTCTCGACGTGCTCACTGCGAAAGTGGAAAATGCAGCTCGAAAGCTGGAAGCCATGACAAACTCAAAGCAGAGTATTGCGAAGAAGATCGATGCTGCCCAGGTGAGGAGGGTCCCTAAACAGCCCCTTCTCTTCCTACACTGCCCTCTGCCGTCCTCTGCTGTGGGTGGATAATGGATGCTCCTTAGTGATGACCGATTCCCAGCAGTTTCCTGTGGTAACATCTGTACCATCATAGTTGTAGACTCAGGTTTGTCTACATTTTGAATTAAAGGCCTTAATTTTCAGTACTTCAGCTGGTAAAAGGATCTCTGAATATGACAGAATCGTAGATTTTGAAACTGTTTCCTGTCTTACAATTCACTACTATATTAGGTCATAGTGGTATTCAAATTTAGGATTCTATACCTTTCAAAGCATTTTACAAAAACAAATGCTTGAAAACTTGGGGGAAAAATGTCTGATTAATCCAGGACAGGATCCAAAACCACACAGAGAAACCCTGTCTCGAAAAACAAATAAGCAAACAAACAAAAAACCAACAACAACAAAAAAAGTCTGATTAATTTAAAGATGGGATAAAGCTTATGAAGATATTTTATTCCTCTTTGTTGTTGTGTATCTTTGTTCTTTCTGTTTGGGTATCAAACTCAGGGCCTTGTGCATGTTAGTCAAGCCAAAGAGTAATTTTAATGGAAATCAACGGGGCTGGTAGCATAGCTCAGTGGTAGGAGTGTATGGCTGGGTTTGATCCCCAATATTTGGGGTGTTTGGAGATATGACATGATGGTACACAGACAAGAAAAGATGGAGTGATTCGATTTCACCTGAGCTAAGAACCTCTATAAAACAATTAGAATTACTGCTCTAAAAACGATGGCCATTATGCCGCGAGACGAGAGCTCTTCCTGGTGATTTGTAAGTTTAAATGTGGTTCATGAGTAAATGACATTGTCCACTTTGGTGTGTAGAATTGGCTTGCAGATCCAAATGGTGGACCTGAAGGAGAAGAACAGATTCGAGGGGCTCTAGCTGAAGCTCGGAAGATTGCAGAGTTATGTGACGACCCTAAGGAGAGAGATGACATCCTACGCTCCCTTGGAGAGATAGCTGCTCTGACCTCTAAATTGGGAGATTTACGAAGACAGTATGTATTTAATTTCTTAGTCCCACATTAGTATCTCTCTATCTCACCTCCCACACACTTTCTCTTCTGCTCTAGGAGCATGTAGAGTTGACTCCCCATAGCTTAAATGCATATATAATCCCCAAAGTGTAGATCCTTGGACCCTTCCTCAGACATAATGTATGGCAAATGCATGTGGGATCCCCATAGGCTAAAGAGTTAGTGACATGGCAAGGTCAGAGGTTGCCTCTGTGTATCAGCGATGTAACTGAACTTTAATAATTGACAGCTGGCCATAGTTTCAAATGAGAACATTTAGCCTGTTGAGAATTCATTTTTTAAGTTCTATTTTCAGTGTTTCTAAAGTAGGAATTTCCTTGCTATATTGTGTTGGTTGCAGGTCTGTCCTAGACATGAGGAAAATCATTGTTGTCGTTAGCTATGAAAAGACTCCTGTGTGAATATGTGAGGGAGACAGGAGGCATACTTTCTCCCTTCCTCAGCAGTGTGATTTCTTGAGTAGCAGTTATATAAAGGATTCTTAAATTACATTTCCTGGATGATTGTTCCTATAATAACATCCTTGCCACAGCTTCCTTTCTTAAAGGCTTTCATCATACCTACTTTGAGTATATAGAAAAGAGTTATTCTTTTGTTCTGACAAACACATTGCTGTCTTTAAAACAACAAAACAGCACCATGGGCTGGGGAATATAGCTCAGTTGGTAGAGTTCTTGTGCAGGGCCCTGGGTTTGATTGCCGGCATGGCATAAAACAAGGCATGGTAGAGAAGATGTCTATGATCCCAGAAATTGGGAGGTAGAGGCAGGAGGATAAGAAGTTCAAGGTCTTCTGTGGCTCCATCATGAATCTGAGGCCAGCCTGGGCTCTGTGAGACCGTATCTCAAGAAACCAAGCCAAACCAAACTGAATTGGCACCTTATCCTGGAATGCTCTACAGGGGGATGTGAGGAGGGTGGTCTGAGTTGAGTACCCTTGTCCTCTCTCTCTGCTCCCTGTGCGTCTCTCCAGAACAATTGCTTTGTCCCAGAGGATGGTCTTCTCTGACAGCTGGAGGAGAACTGAGCTTGGCCAGGGGTAGAGCACAGTGGCTACACTGCCCAGCCAGAGCCTCTCAGCATGCTTTCGGGAATGTTAAGGAAGGGAGGGATGGCGAAGAAGAAACGGCTGTCTTTTGTTCCCTAGTCCTGCATCACGGTTCTCTAAGGATAACCAAAGTCACATCCCACTTCTTCCACCTAACTTATAGGTTCTATTTCTGTTCTTCTGTGAGAAAATGCCTATTCTTGTCTTCCCAAAGTAAGAGATTCATTAGAATCCTGACAAAGAGGCCACTGCTGCCTAAGAAAGCAAAAAGGCAGAGAATCCCTAGGACCTGGCACACTCCATTGCAGAGGTAGATACTCGTGACTAGTTTTCAGACGACAGAGAGATAACTACTGGTAGCGATGGTAACAGTAGATGTTTATGTGTGGCCGCTAGGCTGCCATCGTAGTTATCATTGTAACATGAACAGCCGTGTACATAAGCTGCCGGCAGCTTAGTCAGGTGAAAACCACGGTAAACACTTTCTTTGTCTAGCTCTGTAAGAGGGGAGGCTAGAGAAAATAAGAAGTTTTTACAATTAGTCATTCTGGCAGATGGGCTGATATTTTCATTTTTATAGATGAGGCGGATGAAGGTATTTCTGTGACCAAGTAGTCTCTAGATATAAAATTTAACCAGATTCTTTGTATTTTCTTTCTTTCTTAAGTTGTTACTTTATGTTTCGTGGGTGTTTTGTCTGTCTGTATGTCTGTCTACCACATGCATGCCTGGTGCTTACAGAGGCCAGAAGAGGGTGTTGAATCTGGAACTGGAACTGGAGCTGTCACGGATGGTTGTGCTGGGAATTGAACCTGGGTCCTCTGAAAGAGCAGCCAGTGCTTGTAACCGCTGAGCCATCTCTCCAGTCCTTACTTTTTGTTTTCATAATGGTTAGAATCACATCTTTGGAATTAGTTCTTTCGGGTCAGTTTATATTCTTTTGTTTGTTTGTTTTGAGACAGGGTTTCTTTGTGTAGCCCTGGAGCCTGTCCTGGACCTCGCTCTGTAGACCAGGCTGGCCTCGAACTCACAGAGATCCTCCTGCCTCTGCCTCCTGAGTGCACATGACGTGTTTTTTTTTTTTTTTTTTAAATTGCTGTGCGGCTACACTTGTTTAGATTCTTTTTTTTTTTCTTTAAGATTTATTTATTTATTTATTATGAACACAGAAGAGGGTGCCAGATCTCATTTCAGATGGTTGTGAGCCACCATGTGGGTGCTGGGAATTGAACTCAGGACCTCTGGAAGAGCAGTCAGTGCTCTTAACCTCTGAGCCATCTCTCTAGCCCCTACACTTGTTTAGATTCTTTGGCGGCAAGGAACTGGATTGAAAATATGTAGAGGCATCTAATGGAACCCCACCTCGAACTGTGGCCAAATCTAGTAGCAGCTAGAAGCCCTCATGTCCCCCTTCAGCATCTTAGCTGCCGGTGGGTCCTGTATGTTCGTTTATTCTCTTTGTGCAATTTACTGGGGCTCTTCCTTTGGTCTGACTATCCACGCCCCAGCCTTAACGCGACTGTCTAGCTCCAGAGCCACCGCTGGTTCACTGTGAGAATGTTTTTGAAGTGTGTTCCAAGGATTACTTGAAAATTTTGTTTAAAATATGGACCTAGATATAATTTATCAGCGTCTCTTTGGATGACTGATTTAACACTCGGTATCTAAAAATAGAATCCCAGATCACTTTGATTTGCCTTGTACTGAGAGAAACACTAGAGTCTAATTAAATGTCACTTGTGACTGCAGGTGTGTTTGTTGTCTTTGAGGGGAAAACCCCCCAGTTCAATCAGTTTCGGCAGAGAATAGGAATTACGGGGTACTGACATAAGATAGAACAGGTGGTCGTTTAAAAGGGAGCACTCTAAACTCAGAGGGCCAGATTTGAACCCAGACTCCCCCAGATTAAATAATGGGGTCTTGCTCACCTTTGTGTGTCAGTTTTGTGTGTTAGCTGACACCGTTCTTCGCCCCACAGGACTGTTGTGTTCAGTGCTGTGAGGGAGAACTTGGCAGAGGGAGAACTTGTGGCAGACCTGGAGAGATCAGGGCTCAGACACGGCATCATTACCAGTTGTGTGACCACTGTCACCAGTACTGCTTCTACTACGAACATGGCTGTCCAGGCACCCCTGGTTCCACAGGGAGCTTGTGGTGTTTTTGCTGTTGTTTGTTTTTGTTTTTTGATACAGGGTTTCTCTGTGTAGCCCTGGCTGTCCTGGAGTTCTGTAGACCAGGCTGGCCTTGAACTCACAGAGATCCGCCTGCCTCTGCCTCCCAAGTGCTGGGATCAAAGGCGCCAACCACCCGGCTGGATCTTGGGGTTTTATATGTGGCAGACTAAGAGTACGGGCAATCTAGTGGTGAGTGATTAGACCTGGCTAACATACCTTGTAGTTGTATGATTGTGTAGACTGACTCAAACTAGGAGAAAATAATGTGAATTTCAATTCTATTTAAGGGCTAAATAAACATTCATTTCAAGTCAATTTGATAATCGTTAGCGATTTTCTTTCCCATTAACATGTTATTAACAGTTAAATTACCTCAACATAACTGTGTCTACGATGTAAATTATAACTGGATGGTCGTTTTTATTTCTGTAGGGGGAAAGGAGACTCCCCAGAGGCGCGAGCATTAGCTAAGCAGGTGGCCACGGCCTTGCAGAACCTGCAGACCAAAACCAACAGGGCTGTGGCCAACAGCAGACCTGCCAAGGCAGCGGTCCACCTCGAGGGCAAGATCGAACAAGCACAGCGCTGGATTGATAATCCTACCGTGGATGACCGTGGAGTCGGTAAGGGCTGGTCGGGAACTGTGCGGGCCACTGCCACGTGTCCCTTACGGTCAGTAATAAGGCGCTGAAGGGCTCTTGAGCCGATGAGAAGGCGCGTTCAGTGCATCTCCAGATGCAGCCGGGAAAATCGCTGTTATTAACCAAGTATTAGAGAGTAAATGATTGTGCTGTGGACAGACAGAAAGAGCTTCATAATTGAAACTTTGAACTGATTACTACCAATCCTATGTATGTTTCGTTCTATACTATGTATAGTATTCTATGTATAGTATTTCTCTTTTATAGTCCTCACCAAGTACTCAGTTAAATATAGTTTTTGAAAAATGACAATAAAAGGTATTTGATGTCCTTGCAGCATCCTGTAGAAGTTGAATCTTTTTTTTTTTTTTTTGAGACAGGGTCTCTCTATGTAGCTCTAGTTTTAGCTGTCCTGGAACTCACTATGTAGACCCAGTTGGCCTTGAACTCAAAGAAATCCACCTGCCTCTGCCTCCCGAGTGCTGGGATTAAAAGCATATGCCATCAGGCCTGGCTGAATGTTGAAAATATTATAATCTGAAAGTTTGATTTCTAAGAAGACCTAGAAATAGATTTATATGATTTTATTTCATGATTGCCTAGCACATCTGCTGAGGCTGAAAGATACCCTCTCCTTTCCTCCATTCCCTGGTAAGATGAGTGTTTGAATTTTTGATGTCTAGTGCCGGTGAGGGGCCAGAGGATGGGGCAGATGCCTAAGCCGGTACAGGAGTGAAACACACCGCCCTCTGTTCTGTGCTCAGTGTGTTCAAGTGTTCGTACCCACTGGGCAGCCATTGGGTTGTTAGGAGTTTTTTCTGTTAATTTATTTCTGAGGAGTTCCTATCAGAATGATGTAAACAATGTGCATATTATTGCAATACCTAGCAAACAGTAAAATAGTTATGTTTATTAAATTATAGCCTATATTTTTAGGTTATGTTTTTGGTTTTGTTGCTCTTGTAGTGCTAGGGACAAACCCTAAGACTTGGGTGTGCCGGGCAAACAGTCAGAAGGAGATTTAGTTAAGTGAGCAGTGCTCATTGTAAAGGAAAGGAGGAAGGAATACGAGTTAGGCTTCGGGTGTCGGTCAGTATTAGATAATGCAGGAGGCCCTGGGTAAATCCCAGCACTTCCCCAACTTCTGAAAAGTTAATGTATGGTTTGTTTCTTTATACGTGTACCGTGTGTCGGAGAATCCTGTACTCCTTAAATGCTATTTAAAAGAATCTGGAGTGACACCACAGCCCCTTCCCCACGTCTGTGTGAACTTACGTGTTTCCCTCTTGGTTTAGGTCAGGCCGCCATCCGTGGACTTGTGGCTGAGGGGCATCGGCTGGCCAATGTCATGATGGGACCCTATCGCCAAGATCTTCTTGCCAAGTGTGACCGTGTCGATCAGCTAACAGCCCAGCTGGCTGACCTGGCTGCCCGAGGGGAAGGGGAGAGTCCTCAGGCGAGAGCACTTGCTTCCCAGCTCCAAGACTCCTTAAAGGTAGACCTCGGTCTATTCTTTGATGTCTGTTCGTCTAAAGAAACAGCGAAGAGAAGAGACTTTTGTACAATGTGCACGTGCGTGTGGAGGTCAGAGGACCACTCAGATGTCAGGCACCATCTGCCCTTATTTTCTGAGACAGGGTGTCTCATTGTTCCAGAGCTTGCCCAGAGAGTAGGCTGGGCAGCCAGGACCCCAGGGATCTGCTTGTCCGCACCTCTCCGGTGCCAGCACTTTTTCGTGTGAGGTTGGGAGCTCAAATGCAGGTTCTCCTGTCAAGGCAAGCACCTCACTGACTGAGCTGCCCCACCACGGCCCGAGACTTGAGATTCTTGGTGTAGGGAAAATTAAAGCCACGTGACCAAATGTATAAGGAGATCAGAGCTTATTAGCAAAAAGCTGAGTGGCAGCAACTAACGTTTTTTCTAAATTTCACTTAATTAAGAGAGCTTTCATGATTTTGCTCTGTGCCTATATCATTTCACTGATATTTAGTCAGTGTTTATTTTTTTTAGATAGAGTGTCTCACCGTAGCCCAGGCTGGCCTTGAATGCTTGGCAATCTTCATAGTACTACCTTCTGAGTACAATGATTATGTGCATATTCCTGGAGGTTATTGATTTTCTTTTAGAAACCTTATTTTATTTATTTATTTATTTATTTATTTATTTATTTATTTATTTATTTATTTTTTAATTTCTTTTGAGGTAGTAAACTATTTAGAAATTTGGTACTGTGTTTTCCAGACAGTTAATAAAGTCATCACCAGGCCTGGCTAGAACTGGGAACAGTGAGGAACTCCAGTTCTCCTTAGAGCCTCCCTGTGGTTCTCACTGCCATTTCATGGTCTCTACCAGGAAGGGAGCCGTGTGTGCCCCTTGACTAGGTACCAATGTCTTAGAGAACAGAATTCGTAACTAGGTCTGTTCTAGCTCTGTGCTTCGTACATATTTGCTATTCAAGAAATAGTTTTGAAAGTGAATGAATGAAAGACAGAATGAATGTGTCAGTGAAGTGAGCAGCTATGCCTTCCGGGTGTTGCTGTCAATTTCATTTGTAAACAATCTTTTTAAGGATCTTAAAGCTCAGATGCAGGAAGCTATGACTCAAGAGGTGTCCGATGTTTTCAGCGATACCACAACTCCCATCAAGCTGCTGGCGGTGGCGGCCACAGCTCCTCCTGATGCACCCAATCGGGAAGAGGTGGGTATTTGAAGGACATGGATTGCTTGTGGAGGCAAGATGGAAGGGCAAACGGGAAATCTTCCCAGGAGTATCAGTCATGTCTGCCTGTGCGTGCTAGCTGCAGCATATCTGACCATTGGATTAGAGCAAGCGGTATTGCTTTTCATCCCATAGCAAGGAGCCCGACATGAAAGGAAGTATCTTTGGCATTGACCCAAAAGGTAAAATCTGGCTTCTCTATGTTTTTCTTGGTGTTTTTCTCAAGGGAAGGTATCACTCCAGGCAGGAAGAAATGAGGGATGAGGGTCACTCCAGCCACAACTTTCAGAATAGGGCATTTTAGACTCAGCCCAAATCAGGACACTCCTTTAAACTCACTTGATGTAATAATTCTGTGCAAACCTTTCCAGTGACTCCTCCCTCCCCCAGAGTGAATCCAGAGTCATTACAGTGAACAGTGGGCTAGTGATGAGCTGGTAAGCCAACTCTTCAGGAAGAAAGGTCCCCAAAGGCCTGGTTTGTGAGTGGGTGTTGTTTGGATCTTCAGTATGTAACTGCTCAGTGTGTTGTATTGGTTTTGTTTTTTGAGACAAGGCCTTTCCTAGCCATTAGTTAGCCACAGAGGGAAAGTTGGACGGCCACCTAAGATGTAGTAATTTTGGGTCAATGTTGCGATTTTACTTCTTAGCAAACTCTCTTTCTGGCCTAGGTTAGGAGATGGTTCAGTTCATAGTCCCCTAATGCTAGGGCGATTTGCTACTTTTCCATCCCGGCCCTCTACATCTCAGACCCCCTAGACCCAGCTCTCTGATTGTCTTGTGGGACCCAGATCCTAGATGCTCCATATGTGTTCTTAGATGCACGTGCTGTTCCTCTTCGAAACTGTTCCCTAGACCTTCACACATATTCATCTTATATCACCAGTAAGTCTGGATCCTTTTGATTGTGTTGCCACAGTTTCAATTCTGATTCTTGGTCTTGGCCTCCAGGGTGGTCGCTTAGCTCTGTTGCCTTTGAATCATTCATTAAGCCACCGAACTGGGGAAGAGACAAAGTTCCTCCAGCCTTGTGCTTCTCCTGGTTAAGCCGCTCAGTGGGCATCAGGACAAAGCTGGAGCTTTGTGCTGTGGCTTTGTTGACATGTTTCTTTGTTGTTCATGTACCCCAGGCTGGCCTTGGTCTTGTTAGGAGGCTGAGGATGGCCTTGAGCTCCTGACCCTCCTCAATGCTGCACTCAATGCTGGGCCCTAACACCTGACTTGTGGGACCCTGGGAGTCCGACTCAGGACCTCATGCATGCTAGCAAGCTCTCTACCAATGAGCTGTGTCCCCAAGCTGCTGTGGTCTGGCTCTTAGTATTCTTTCCATGTTGGTTTCGTACAGGTTGCTGTCTCTTATCCCACGTTCCTGCACTAGCTAGTTGTGTGTGATGTCTCTCGCATCCTTGGCCCTCTATGTCTTTGCTTCCTCTCTCTACCTTATGACCTCTGGCTTCTTTTCTGCCTGGTTCCTCTTTGTCCTTTATTGTGTCCTTTTGCTTTGTGGATAGATGAAGGACCTTTCCTTTGACTCCCCTAGGATTGCTGTGTGGCTCTGCTATTTCCGTAGTGACGCACCTTATTACAAATGCCTGTTGCTGGGCTTCCCGCTAGGTTGTGAACCCCTTTAGGTGCACACCATTATTTTCTCCATTTTTAATCTTTTCAATACCTACCTTAAGACCAGGCAAATAGTAGGCAGTCAGTAAATTTTGACTGAGCTCAGAGAAAAGCAAGCTAATGCATCAGTTAGAGGGAGAACAGATACAGCCTGGGCTTGAAATGTCCACCAAAGTAGGCAGCAGACCTGTAAACCTATAGTGTGGGGATCGGCGAGAGCAGGATACCCTGTGAGGCCAGGAGAACAGGACTGGACCAACTCTTTGTCTGGAGTGTGAGCCTTACCTAATTGGAACCCAGGAAGCTGAATCAGAACAGGAGGTCAGGACAGGCTGACGGCAGTTGGTGAATGTGGAACACTGGCATGAGAATGGAACTTGCTGTCCAGTTGGAGACCTTCAGAGATTGTCCAACTTGAGTCAGAGTTGGTACCAAGTACGGAAGTAGTACCCTCAGTGGGGTGTAGAAGAGAGGTGTTCTGCCAGGCTCCTGGCATGCTCAGTGCTGTTTGTATACCTTCTTTTCTTTCCACTTACCGATCCTAATGGCACCCAAGAAAATAGGAAGCCTTTTGTCCCTTTAAGTTAAATAGTTTCTTTGATGTTCAGCCTCTCCTGATACCTGCAAGGGAAGGAAAGTTAACTTTTTAAGATTCAGAGACCCAACTGAACAGTTAAGTAGATGGATTTGCCTTTGGCACTAATAATATCGCCCATCCCTGCCCTTGTGTTAGTCTAGTGTGAGCACCAGCTATCATTTTCCCACTGAGGTCAAGGGCAGAGTTTTTACAACATTAATGGTAATGGGATATGTCGGGGGAGGCTGGAGCTAGGTGAGGACTCTTTGTGGATACTCAGGGGCTTGTAATGCACCCAGCTGCCTACAGTAGAGCCTGGAGTGGGTTTGTCTGTCTCCTTCAAACTAAGAGCAAAGCCCTTTGGGGAATGAGATAATTTAGTCTTCATTATTCTGTGAACTTGTTGCAAATTGTGTAATTCTGTGTGTGTCCTGCTTGTTCGTGGTAAGTAAGCTTGAATGAAGATTCAGGGAAGTGTCTCTGTGTGTGTCCATGATGCTTAAGACTGAGCCTCTGAGGAAATCTATAAATGTCAAGGTTTGGCATTTGACTATTGTTTAGTAATAAGACTGGATGTCATCTCAAATTTTTGAGCAGTTGCGGAATCAGATGAAAAATGTCTTTTCTCAGACTTCCTGGTGTGTATTGCATTGAGATACATTTCCTTGATGTCTTTATTTTTTTCCTCCAGGTCTTTGATGAGAGGGCAGCCAACTTTGAAAACCATTCCGGAAGGCTTGGGGCCACCGCGGAGAAGGCGGCTGCTGTTGGTACTGCCAATAAATCAACGGTGGAAGGCATTCAGGCGTCAGTGAAGACAGCCCGGGAACTCACTCCCCAGGTTACACTCTCCTCACTCTTCATCTCAGTATCATCATAGAGCATTTACCAGATGAAATTAATTAAAGCTGCTTTGTTAGGATCACATTTAAAAAAAGTACGCAGAGGGGCTGGAGAGGTGGCTCAGCAGTTCGGAGCCATCAGAGGTCCCTGGTTTGCTTCCCAGAGCCCACGTCGTTTGGCTCACAGCAGCATGTAGTTCCTTCTCCTGGAGATCTTACGCCTCTGACCTTCATGGGCACCTGCACTTGCGCACAAACCCACATGCAGCATACACACCTACACATACTTAGACATAATGAAAATAAATCTCAAAGACATGTATATGGAGCTAGGCAAGTAGCTCAGCTGGGAAGGTGCTTGTCACGTGATGATGTGGACTTGAGTCTGGATCCCCAGAACTCATGTAAAAGCCAGCCACGGTAGGGTATGTCTGTAATACAGTGCTCCTAAGGCGAGCTGGTGGGTGGAGACGAGGAGAATCCCTGGGAACTCACAGGCCACCGAGTCTGGCATACACGGTCATGAACAACAAAGAGACTAATGTCTCCAACAAGTTGGGAGGTGAGGACCAACACCAAGGTTGTCCTCTGACTTCCGCACTCACAAATGCTAGCATGTGCGTGTATATCATATATAGACACATCATACACACATGCCCATATCCATATTTACATATTCATTGGGTCAGACTCTAGGATTAGAGAGGACTTGGACCTTTCTATGTTTTTGCATTGTTTGCAGTTTTAAGTAGTGGTCAGTCTCATTTTGAAAGCAAAACCAGGCTATAAAGCAGCCCTCTCCCATCATACATATGTAACTAACCGTCTCTCTGAGGAGATTGAGAAGGATAGCTGTTTCTGTTGCTAGTTTTCCTTTTCTACCTAACCGCATAACTAAGGTATGTAATTAATTATGTGGCCAAAGTATATCCAGGAAATTTGAGAACAAAAGAAGATTTGGAAATGAGAGAAAACAAATTGGAAAGAATTAAAGTTCTAGTAGGTCAGTCTGCCTCCCCGCCCCCCCTTTTTTATCTGAGGGAAGCTTTTGATTTGTAGCCCAGGCTGGACTATAACTATTTAATGATAGAATTATAGGTGTGCAGTAGCATGCCCACCTAGCTTTCTTTTTCTTTTGGTTTTTTTCGAGACAGGGTTTCTCTGTATAGCTTTGTGCCTTTCCTAGAACTCACTCTGTAGTCAAGGCTGGCCTCGAACTCACAGAGATCCGCCTGGTTCTGCCTCCTGAGTGCTGGGATTAAAGGCTTTCGCCACTGCTGGCCGGCCCGCCTAGCTTTCTTAAAAAGATCAGCTGCTCAGCATCATTTAGTGTAATGTTTGTGCAGGGTTGGTTTCCCCTTCTCCTCTTAATATATAGTAAAATTCATTACATTGATTAAGTGCCTATAATGTATATGAGATTCTGCTAGGCTTTATAAAGCTGTCATTCTCACTTTTGTGGGAAGTTCTCTGGGGAGGAGAGGGAAATGGTCCATGTGTGTCTGTATTGCCTGTTAAGACTTTAGGGTTTCTCTGTCTCCCTCCTCTACCTCTCCCCGCTCCTTGGAACTCAGGGCTGTATACATGCAAGGCGAATCCCTCACGTCACCACAGAGCTACATGCCCCAGCCCATTTGGAGAAGTCATGTTCATTTAACTTAAAAACAAAAACAAAAAACAAAAAAACAAAACCAGATCTTGTTTGTGAAGCCCAGGCTGGCCTTGGACTCACATCAGTGCTTTGAATGATGGGACGACAGGCATTCACCCACTGTGTGTATCTTCATCCAGCCTTTTTAGGAATTTTTATAAAATCTGAACATTCTTACTTTAAAACAACAACAACAAGATCCTTCCATAAAACATTAGACAAAACAATTTCAGGATAAAACTGAGATTTTAAAAAACAAAACAAAACCCCCAGAAGTGCAGAAGTTTAAGGACTGTAGCCATATGGGCAAGTAAGTCTTCCTGCTTTTCTGAAGTGTTCAGAGACACTGACCCTTCTTTACTTCTTTCTCCCTCTCTCCTAACAGGCTTTCCTGAACTCGTGGGCTCCCCCCATCTCTCCTAACAGGCTTTCCTGAACTCGTGGGCTCCCCCCATCTCCCCTAATAGGCTTTCCTGAACTCGTGGGCTCCCCCCATCTCCCCTAACAGGCTTTCCTGAACTTCCTCCAGTATTTTGGACTTCCTCTCCTCCAAAGCGTCCCTCCCTGCCATGTGACCAATTGTTGGTCACCTGTCTGCCCCCACGCCAGTTTAAATGCCTTTTTTCCTTTTCTCCTAGTTCATCTCCTCAGGCAGCTGCTGATTTCACAGCTTGCCTACCCTGTGGTTTTCCTTTTAAACTCTAATACAATTGTCCTTGTGCTTCCAAAACAAAACCAACCCAGAAAACAAATTTACTCAAATTTTATTTAGAATAATATTAACTAAAACACCTGTTGAGTTAACAAACTGAAACCAGAAAACTTAGACTCAACACTCCAGTCTTGGAAAGAACGAAGGCTGTAGAGACAGATCTGGACTCAAATGCATTCTAACTTTCTTACTCCATGAAGTTATTCCTTCATAATGCACTGTTTTGAGGAATAAAATCATACTTGCATGGGCTGTGAATTACCAGCTACTCAGTACATCTTTCCCAAACACTGTCACTGATAAGATGCTCTAGAGCATCTTGATTTTTGCATCTTGCCAAGTGAAGGTGTTAACCTGCCCCACCCTTCATGAGGTTGATGTAAATTTTCAGTTGTGTGATGAACGTGAAAGCAGTTTGTTAACTCAACAGGTGTTTTAGTTAATATTATTCTAAATAAAATCTGAGTAATTTTTTTTGTTGTGAATAGGTGTTTTAATCCTTATTCAAAAATCACATCTGAGTAATGTTTTATTTCATGCTAATATTTTATTTTATAGACAGGGTTTTATTATGAAGCCCTGCTGGCCTAGAATTTGCCAGATTGATCTTGAACTCACAGAGATCTCTTTGCCTGTCTCCCCAGTGATAGGATTAAAGGCATGCCTACCATGCCAACCTTTTCTCTTATTTTTGAGATATGGGTCTTGCTACATCGATAGTCCAGGTTAGCATTAAATTTGAAATCTTTCTGCCTGCTTTCACCTCCCGAGTGCTGAGATTATAGGCAATATACACTTGGTTGAATTTTTTTTTAATTTTTATTTTATTTTTATTGTTAAAGACACTATTTTGCCCAGGCTGGTTTTCAACTTTGTTCCTGCCTCAAGCTGGGTGGAGGTAGCACATACTTTTAATCCTGGTACTCGGGAGGCAGAGGCATGAGGATCTCTGTGAGTTCCAGGCTAGCCTGGTCTACAAAGTGAGTTCCAGGACAGCCAGGGCTGTTACACCGAGACACTCTGTCTCACAAAACAAAACAAAACAAAACAAAACAAAACAAAACAAAACAAAACAAAACAAAACAAAACAAAACAAAACAAAACAAAACCTCCTGCCTCAGGTCCCCAGGTGCTGAGATTGCAGGATTGAACTACCTTGCCTGACTAAATTTTTAGTTTCTTTTTGGTTCTTTTTTAGATGAAAGGGTTGATATAAAGACATCATCTCTTAAATATGTCAGCTTTATTGTGTTCTTCTGAATTATTAAATGAATGTTCATTTACTTTGACACCTTATTTTTTTTCTTCAAACCAGCCTGTGACCCCAAAGCCTTTGTGTGAAGGGCCCACTCTGGGGTCTGTTTGTGGCACCAGACTTAATGTGTTCAGCCTAGAGAGGCTTGCCAATTTTGGTTTTCTGATGCCATCTATAGGTAAAATGTGGATTTGTGTTTGGAATGTGCTCGTGCCCTGGTGTGTGAAGGCTGTTTTGTCACTAACAGGTCATCTCTGCTGCTCGAATCTTACTGAGGAACCCCGGAAATCAAGCCGCTTATGAACATTTTGAGACCATGAAGAACCAGTGGATTGATAATGTTGAAAAGATGACAGGTAGAATTTTGCAAAGTTTGTTTGGTCTGATGCACGAGTTCTGAGGAGCAGTTATATCAACTGTAATTGGCTAAAGAGACGGTCAGGGGCTCGGCAGTGTGCTTGGCCCTGCTCAGGCTGCTGAGCGGTGGCGGCTTCTCATCCAGGCTTTGCTGCTGTGCTGGAAGAGAGACTGTTGGTCTCTTTTATTTGACGGCTGCCCTCCGGTGTGATGTTCACTGTTACAGGTCCTATCTTCCCTTTGAATAGCGTCTTGGCCCAGTCCCAGCGAGAGTTTGGTTTCCGAGGCTGGGAGGCGGCGTTGGTGGGTACAGTGAGTGGCCTTGTCATTTTCAGAGCGATCACATCTCACGGAACCACAATAGCTACCATTTAACCCAGCTTGTCTCAGAGTTTCCTCCAACTTATCAACTACATAGTTCCAAAAAAAAAAAAAGGAGACACCCGTGTCTGTGCGACTGAAGAAGAGCCCCCGAATCTTCCCTGGTGCCTGTGGAGGGATAGATAGGACAGAGGGCAGAAATGAGGAGCGTGGGCTCTTTGCCGCCCTGTAGAACCTGCTGTCAGGGGTTTGTGGCAGCCGGAGGTGAAAGCGGAGCTCCCGAAGTGTCTAAAGAGAGGTAAAAGAAACGAGACGCAGGCTGTTAGGGTTACGGAGTCCTCGCGCGGCTCGTCTTAGGCGCGCCAAGCTGCCAGCAATCAGCAGATGGCCGGAGAGGGAGACGGGAGGGAGAGGATGGCATTAGCAGATGATGGGCTGATGCTGTAGTGAAGGATTCAGACGCAGTCCTTGCTCCCTCCTGATGTCTTTGCGGCTCTGGTTGTCTGTGGTGGATATAAGAGGACCAGTGACCACGGTCAGTATAAATCTCCAGTCTAAATGACCTTCTGGGCTGTGGTTGCACTTCTGGTTTTTAAGCTATTGTATTCACTTGAAAGCTTTCAATTTTGTAGGGAGGGCTTTGAAGTGAGAAGAGAAATTCTGAGTGGCAACAGACAACAGTGTATTAGAGCCTTTATTCTTCTAAAACCAAACTCAGTTCCATTTCTGTTTTCTTGACAGGGCTGGTGGACGAGGCTATTGATACCAAATCTCTGTTGGATGCTTCTGAAGAAGCAATTAAAAAAGACCTGGACAAGTGTAAGGTAGCCATGGCTAATATTCAGCCTCAGATGCTGGTAGCTGGAGCAACCAGCATTGCGCGTCGGGCCAACCGGATCCTGCTGGTTGCTAAGAGGGAGGTGGAGAACTCTGAGGACCCGAAGTTCCGTGAGGCTGTGAAAGCTGCCTCTGATGAATTAAGCAAGACCATCTCCCCAATGGTGATGGATGCCAAGGCAGTGGCTGGAAACATTTCTGACCCTGGTAAGCAGCAGTGCATGGCGCCTTTCATCCTACCTGCAAGGCTAACTCGGCAGAGATGGGAAAGGAGTAGGCATCCACAACTACCGCATCCAAAACCTCGGAGTAAAAGTATAGACAATGCCTGGTGTGGTGCTTTCTTCTCTGATCGCAGCACTCAGGATGCTGAGGCAGGAGGATAACTGAGTTTCAGGCCAGTCTGGGCTATTTAGCCAGTTTGAGGGCAGGCAGGGTTATAGAATGAGACCATGTCTCAAAAAACCCAAACAAAAAAACTGTAGACATTCAGTTTGAGAATGTTGTATTAATCTTTCCTTCTGTTCAGTTTTGTGTAGTATTGCCAGGCTTGCCGATGTCTGGATCGGTATCTCTCTGCTTTCTTCACATTGTCTGGCTTCCTAGCCCAGTTCATAGTCATTATTTTGGAAACTTAAAAAAGCAAACAAACAAAACAACCAACAAACTAACTAGCTACCCACCTGCCAACCATTTAGTTCATGAAGTTGGTATGACTTCTCCTCTTACAGACAATGACCTCTCTGTAGAGAATCTTGTTTTTGTCAGATCTAGAGTGCCTAAACTAACTCGGGTTTCTTAGCCCTACATGAAAGAATTTGAGTTTCCTTCAGCTCCATTTAGATTCTAGTTTCAGTATCACTAGAGGAGATCATAACTGCAGCCGCTCGTGTGGTTCCAATCGTGTCTATTCCTTCCCCTTTGGAAGCCAGCATTTCCCATCTCATGGGGAGAATCTAGGCTGCCTGACTCACTACTGACCTAGGCAGAATCTCTCTCAGATTCCCAGTCCACCATCATTGTGGGTGCATTTGATCTTTGCATTGGAATTTCTAAATATTTTAGCAGATCAAGATAAGGATTAACACACTGAATGCCAACTAGAGCACAGACGTAGAAAGGTGAGATGTACTCTAGGGAGCTGCAGCCCCAATCTGGAGCTGACATCTCCACTCAGTGACTCTGCACTCAGCAGGCCTGTCTCATGACCATGCTTCATCATGAGAGAAGCGATGGGTACCACCTGAGCCTGGCTCCCACCCAGGATTCTCCCAAGCACTTGAGTTGTACCATCAGAAGGCACGCTCACCGCTGTAGGAACAACTGCCCTGGGCCACCTCCTCAGGGCCTCTGACCTGCCCCACTTCCCTGTCCCTGCCCGTGATTCCCACTGGCAGCTTCACATCCAGCCTCGTTAATGGGAACCAGTTCTTCTGCTGGACGGGCAGTGCCTTGGGCCCTGACCTGGCCGGCTGAAAGTGAGAGTGTGTTCTGTTTAGGCCTGCAAAAGAGCTTCCTGGACTCAGGATACCGGATCCTGGGAGCCGTGGCCAAGGTCAGAGAAGCCTTCCAGCCTCAGGAGCCTGACTTCCCGCCTCCTCCACCAGACCTTGAACAGCTCCGAGTAAGTAAGCTCAGAGATGGGGGGATTTGAGCAGCCAGGGGTTGAGCCTGCGCGAGAGGCAGATCTGCTTTTACCTGCTCCAGGTCCAGGTGGCTTGTGTAGCTTTCGTGTGGTTAATTAGAGACAGACCTTGATTTTCATTCCTGAATTGCGTGGCATCATAACCCAGCACTTCCTATGTCCTTAACGTGACGCTAGCCTGTGTGACAGGGTGAGAAGGGAGCAGGTAAGTGCAGTTGTGGTAGGTGATGAGGGACGAGTTGTAGAAGAGTTTGGACATTTGATGGTGAGGATTTTGCTAAGAGGGGGATTGCAGTATTTGACTCTTGTTAGGTTCTTGCCTTTCTCTCTTTTTAGTAACAAAATTAATACTTGATTTTAAACATATTAAAAAATTGTGTGTGTGTGTGTGTGTGTGTGTGTGTGTGTGTGTGTGTGTCTGTGTCTGTGTGCGTGCGCGCATGTGCAGGGGCATATGCAATTTGTGCTTGTGCTTGTGGAGGACAGAGGGCACCTTCAGGTGTTGTCTGTCAGGAGCTACCCACCTTCATCTTGGAGCCAGGCTTGTCTCCGCCTCCTCAGGGCTGGAGTTACAAGTACACACCACCATGCCCAGTCACTGTTTGGGGGTTTGGTTTTGGTTTTTTGAGACAAGGTTTCTTTACACAGCCTTGGTTGTTCTGGAACTCACTATTAGACCAGGCTGGCCTCAAGATCTCACAGAGATCTGCTTCCTCAGTGCTGGGATTAAAGGTGTTCACCACCACGCAGGCCACTGCTGAGTTTTTTACTTGGGTGCTAGAGATCAAACTGGGGTCTCCATGCTTGCGTGGCAAGTGCTCTTCTACCACCCCAGACCAAGAAGAACTCAGATTTTTAAACAGTTTTTTATTTTATATGTACGAGTGCTTTGCACTGCTTGCATGCCTAGTATCCTCAGAGCCCAGAGGTGGCATCAGGGCCCCTGGATTCAGAGTTAGGGATAGCTGTGAGCTGCTTTGTGGGTGCTGGGAATTTGAACCCATGTTTTCTGGAGGAGCAACAAGTGTTCTTAACTGCTGAGCCATCCCTCTAGGCCCTCAAATCTTTTTGTAATTCTTTCCCACTAAGTACCACGAATATAATTTTCCATGGTTTACGAATAAGCTAGTTGAGTAATATCCTAGAAACAGAAATAGTAATGATCATATGCAGATATCTACTTCAGCTAACAGTTTAGTAATATGCTGATTTGGGAAAAGCGTATCAAGACAATTGTATTTACTGCCTTTGGTCCTTCAGTATGTTTTCTTTTTTTTAAAATTTTTTTATTTTTTGGTTTTTCAAGAGAAGGTTTCTCTGTGTAGCCCTTGCTATCCTGGAGCTTGCTCTGTAGCCCAGGCTGGCCTCGAACTCACAGAGATCCACCTGTCTGCCTCCCGAGTGCTGAGATTAAAGGCATGTGCCGCCGCCGCCGCCGCCACCACCCACCCGGCTATGTTTTCTTATTTAATGTCAGTAAATGAGGTCAGGTTGGTTAAGGACAGAACTGGGTCACTACACATAGGTAGGATCAATGGTTTCCCAGTTTTCAACATTTCTTTACACTGTCCAGTGAGGCTCTTGATGGGAAGAGCCACACAAGAGTGACGTTCCTGGTAAGTGGCTCCTTTGAGTCATGGCATTTAGAATTAGTGATGTAGAGATCCCGTGGCAGATGCAGAATTTGAAGCTCCAGTGAGAAGGTATTGCCTCCCATTTGCCCTTTGACAACCAGAGCCAGAACCAGATCCAGGCCTTACATCTTCTATGGGGATTGGCTTTGGGATTGTTGATCTGGTAATGCTATCCATGCCTCCCAAGGTAGACGACCAACACACAGCTGTGAGTTTCTTGTAGAGAAGAAAAAATGTTTTTTAGTGAGACCACACAGATGGGCCTGATGGCTGGGTGTGGGCGGTCTGACATGGAGTCAGTGTGGGCAGGTTTTTCTAGACTGGTTTTTGGTAGTAGCTCCTAGGACTTACGCTGACATAAGCCTGCTTTTTCACACTTGCAGCTAACTGATGAGCTTGCTCCTCCTAAACCACCGCTGCCTGAGGGTGAAGTCCCTCCACCCAGGCCCCCACCCCCAGAAGAGAAGGATGAGGAGTTCCCCGAGCAGAAAGCTGGGGAGGTGATCAACCAGCCCATGATGATGGCCGCCAGGCAGCTCCATGACGAGGCTCGGAAGTGGTCTAGCAAGGTAAGCTCCGAGACGTCCCTCCTCAAGCACGGGAGTCTTCCCAGCAAGGATGGAGAGCCGTAGCCACAGCCCAGGAAGAAGTCTGTCCGGAGTCACCTTCCTTCTTGCTTACAGCCTGTGTTTCAGGCAGTGTGTTGGTTCTTTTCACCAGGGATTCAGAGATGTAGTATTCAGTCTGTAGTAGTTGATGGCTTGCCTCTCCTTGGGCAAAAGTGAAAACTGGGGCGTCTGTGGCTAAAGAAGGGTTTCGCCTTCTTTTTCCGTTAGTGTCAGCTCTGACTCTTGACATTTGGGTTTTTTTTTTTTTAGAAACTTGATCTTTCTTGGATTATTGAACATTTTCCGATGCTCCATTACTAACAGGCAAAACCTCAGTTGGGAAAGTATCTTTCGTGGACTTTGCTGGATGAAATCTGTTCTTTTCTTTCAATTCTTGCATTAAGAAGCAGGCAGATCGGTGTCTCAGAAGCAGTGTGTTTTTGTCCTTGCTCGGAGTCATTCTGTCCCTCCCACTTTGCTCAAGACAGCTCCAGGTTAGCCTCAGGTCAGCTAGTTTGAAAGTCTAAATATTAATGGTGTGGGTGAAAATCTGGATGGGAGTGCGGTCCTGCCTCCCTGTCCCGCCTGTTTCCCTGAGCGCTGCAAATGACTGGTAGCTTTGCTTGCGTAGAGAGAAATCCTTTTGCTCATTTAGCAGTGAGATGTGGTTCTCAGCTCTAAACTGTTTCTAATGCATCCCGAACTCCAGCCCTTCATTCCCACTGTATTCCTCAGTTTTACATCCTCAACTGAATGTGCTTTGTGAGGGAACTGGTTGGCCCACCCCTCCAGGCTGAGAAATTGACCTTGGTTTTTAATCCAGTGTTAGAACTGTTAGCTGGGAGTCCAGGTTCCCAGGAGTGGAAACCTTGCTAGTGCTGGACCTGACCCGTGGAATTATTTATGATGGTGTCTCTCCAACACCCCCAGGATCATGTAGCACAAATCCTACTCTGCATGGAGAATGGGAGAGAGTGGCAATAGTGTTGATTTTCCTCAAAGAAAATATAAATGTAACTATAGTAACCCACATTTATTTTGAAGAACACAAAAGTACACGTGGACTGTAAAGGTGGAACTTCAGAGGGTCAGGCAGTGTTTGCCCCGCTCTGCTCAGTGTCTTCAGAAGTCCAGGCCAGAAGGTCTGATTTCATGACTTCACTGGCTTTTGAGCTGTGTATGAAAGGGGAAGGAACATGTGTTTGTATCTGTCCGTCTGTCTTTGTGCAGCCTGTCACTCTGAACCGTAGCAACAGCAAACTGCTCTTCTCTTCCCAGGAATCGGGTGAGTCTTGGTTGAGACGGTTTAGGAGAAAGGACAGGTGGTGCTAAACCCCTCCCTGGCCCCGTGTTCTCCACCTTCTTTGCACTCTTTGGAGATGGCTTTTGTATGTAGCATAAGAATTTTTATTTTTGTTCTTGTTTTTTTAAGGATTATTTTTATTCATGCCTATGGATGTTTTGCCTGCATCTGTGTCTGTGTACCACATGGGTGCAGTGCCCACGAGAGCCAGGAGAGGGTGTCAGGTCCCCTGGAACTGTAGTTACAGATGGTTGTGAACAATCATGGGGGTGCTGGGAATTGAGTCCAGGTCCTGGAGTAGACTAGTCAATGCTCTTAATCACTGAGCTGTCTTCCCAGCCCAAGGATTTCTACTTTTAATATTTAAAAGTTTTTCTGTTTTTTGAGACAGTCTCATGACTCACTGGTCTCCAGCATGGTCTTCTGTCTCTGCCTCTGAAGTGCTAGGACTACAGAAATGCACTGGTAGGAATTAGACTTTTTGGAACTTTTGATAAAATTCCATAAGAACACACATTTAAATAAAATTCACTAGA
The DNA here is from genome assembly GCF_049852395.1 of Peromyscus maniculatus bairdii. NCBI lineage: Eukaryota > Metazoa > Chordata > Mammalia > Rodentia > Cricetidae > Peromyscus > Peromyscus maniculatus. The sequence goes on along the minus strand of NC_134860.1, from coordinate 39,615,069 downwards.
ATTCCATGTGAACACTTCCTGGTGTAAACCTGTATTCATCAGTCTTTATGTAAATGGCTTGGCTTCATTAGAGCAATTCCTTTTCTTCCCATTACAGCTTGTTCTTAGCTTCTGTTCTCTGTATCTCCCCAAGCCCTTACAATTCCCACCTTTGATATAAAATTCATGTTCTTCCCCTCTTGGTCCTGTTCTTTCATAAGCACCCATTTTGGGTTCATATGAGGGCTCCTCAGGGCTTAGCCTCCTTTTGTTGCCAAGTCTGTGTGCTACCTGATCTGTGAACTAGTAAGTTGAGTTTGGGCTGAGTGAGAAGCTATTTTCAACAAAAGAGAGAATTAGGTTGTATCCAGAAGGCAGTGCTTTCAACTGCCACAGTAAGCAATTGTGGAAGCTTTGTCTTTGAAGATCTTTTTACGGAGAAAGAGGCTGAAATATGTAGGTTTTTCATCGTAGGAACTAGATGAGGTGTCTTCTCAAGGCTCCTTATAGCTAGCTGGGCAGTTGTAGGGTATTTGGTAACTCCTTTTCATGCACCATTATGTTGATTTTCTTGTCTGTTTCTTGGTTTGCTGTTACTTTTGACATACCATTTCTAATCTGGGACTTGTAATTCCTAAAGGAAACAGTGACAGCTGCAGAGCTGCATGTTCCAGGATGATGAATAGTGAGTATCTGATTGAGGAGGATGCTCCGTTTTCCTTTTCAAACAGCGCATTTGGCTGTGTTTACTTGTTCCCTCTGGATTTCTTTGAAAGGTAATGACTACTGGGTTGTTTGATTCCCCAGACGTGATTCTGGTCAGCTTTAACTTCAGCAACAAGCATATATTGCGTTCTTTGGAAACCTTTCACTAGAGCAAATTTCTTTCCTTATTTCAAGGTGACTTAGGCTGGAGGCCGAGTTCCTGTCTTTGAGCCTTGGTTCCCCTGGTTCCTGGAGAGCATGCCATTTTCTTTCCCATTCCAGGCAAGCTTTGGTTACTAAACTAGCTGAAGCTCCGTTTCCCAAGTCCTGTTGTTCTTACTAACACTATCCCTATTTTTCACCCTTCCTGCCATCGACAAAGCCGGGTACCCCAGCCGCTCAGGTGGGTATAGGAGTTGTAGCTGAGGCAGATGCGGCTGATGCTGTTGGGTTCCCTTTTCCCTCTGACATGGAAGACGATTACGAACCTGAGCTGCTGTTAATGCCATCTAATCAGCCGGTCAACCAGCCCATTCTGGCCGCGGCTCAGTCCTTGCATCGGGAAGCTACCAAGTGGTCTAGTAAGGTACTGATCGGTACCCCCAGTTGGGGGCTGCTCCAAATGCATCCGGCCATGTGCAGCCTTGACACCTTGCATCACTCATTATCTGTGCGGGTCCTGTGAGTCTTGAGCCGGGCGGGCAACTGTCTGTCTGCACCTTGTTGTTAGGGCTGGCTTCACAAGTTTGGTAGGTTTGCTAATATCCAAATGAACCGCATTTATGTTTAGGGAATAAAGAGAAATGGGGTCACTTTTCAAAGGATTCATTTTCTTCCCATTTTTGTGGCCATTGTTGGAATTATAAATTCCTTGGGAAGCTGTAGATGCATCTCTCAGTGACTTCTAGGTCAGGAGCCCTTGGGGACCACTAAAAGTTCCCCTAGCTTGACCACCGAGCTTTGCTTGGCTCCCACTGACCTCTCACTGATGGCTCAGGCAGAGCTGATCAGGGCAAAAGCAGCCTTATATGGCAGAGTCTCTGGGGAGGACTGCTTGCTGCCCTGCACCTGGCTGTGACAGATGCCAGCCTTTGTGGGAGCCCACAGGGAAGGGGTGTTACTGCTTTTCCAGGTGTCTCAGAAGGGTTGGAAGTGGCCACAAGGAAAGCTGAGGGCCATCAGCTAGGTGACAGAGCCTTGGGTACTGAAGGACATTAACTTGGAGAGTTCAGGTGTAGATGGGATCACCTTGTTTGTTTTCCTGTGTAAAGATGGCATGTTGCAAGAGCCTGAAGATGGCGGGTAAAAACTAACCCTGGCACTGTGCTGTCTTCTAACCAAAGTCATGGAATCCTAAATTATCTCCGGTCTACACTGCAAGTTTGCCCAGAGGGCTTCAACTAACACATGCCTGTCCTCATGACCCCCCCAAACCTGTGTTCTTTCTAGCCTCAGTTGATTTCCTGTGACATGTGCCTTCCGCATCAGTGACGAGCTGCTTCCTGGTGCCTGCGGAGCCCTTGCAGATCACCGGGTGGCATGGTTTGTGTGTGTGTGCCTCACTGCACTGCGGAGAAACGGAGAAGCACGAGGGGACAAATGAGTGGGGCCTGGCCATTCAGTTAGTTTCACACTGCAGCTGCTGTAATTTTAGGTTGTTAAGGACATACAATAAATTGCTTAAATATTTCCTCATTATGATCCATGAGGATTTTAAGTGTGCCAAATGCCAAATCTCAGACAAACTGCCATCAATGAGAGGGGGTTCCTTTTATAGCCTGATTCAGGTTTATTTATTTATTTGATTCCTCCCTCAGCATCCTCCTAAGTGAACATTCCTTAATTGGAAGCTTCATTTAGCTGATAGGACTAGAGAACTGATTTGTGGAATCAATTTTTTTTAAAATGTGGACTGATTAAAGTAGTGTGCTTTTTCAGACCAACAGGTCAAGAGGCAGTAGAGGGAGACCAAAGTAGAAAATGCAGAAAATGTGCATTTCCCCCTTTTTCTCTCAGGCTGAGACTCATCACATAAAACGTTCTAGTGAAGTAGTGCAAGTACTTGGCTGCCGTTTACAAGAGAAAGATGAGAGGATGCTTTCAGCATCTGGAAAGCCTCCTCTGTGTTCTGCGCTGGCCAGCTCAACTGCTTTCTCCCCTGTATAGAGATGAAAATGCCTGTGTGACCGACTCCTTGGCTCTGGCCCTATGTTATTGACACAATTAACCTGGAGACGCTCAAGTGCTTGTCAGTGCTGTGCCTGGGGCGCCCACGTTGCCCTTTCAGACTAATTTCTGGGTCTTCTTTGTTTTCATTCAGGTTATTCTCTCTCACTGAGTGCAGGGGCAAGTGCCCTCTCTGCTGCCTCTCCAGTGCTTTTTCTTACACCAAACAGTACTTTCCCGTCTCCTTAGCTGCTAGAGGCTTCCAGAGGCTGCTAGAGCAGCAGGCTTCCTCCTGTTTTTCTTTCCTTAACTTGGCCAGTGTATGGGCAGAGCTCACGCTGTATCTTTGCTTCTCTCTAGGGCAACGACATCATTGCAGCAGCCAAGCGCATGGCTCTGCTGATGGCGGAGATGTCCCGGCTGGTAAGAGGGGGTAGTGGTACCAAGCGGGCACTTATTCAGTGTGCCAAGGACATCGCTAAGGCCTCTGATGAGGTGACTCGGCTGGCCAAGGAGGTTGCCAAGCAGTGCACAGATAAGCGGATTAGAACCAATCTCTTACAGGTACTTGGGGAAATAGGCTCGTGTGTGTGTGTGTGTGTGTGTGTGTGTGTGTGTGTGTGTGTGTGTGTGTGTGTGTGTGTATTTAACTAGAGGGGAGGGGAGGACAGGAGAGGAGGGGAGGGGAGGGAAGGGGAGGGGAGGGGAGAGGAAGAAAAGAGAAGAGAAGCACCTGGGTGGGAAGTGTGACTGACTATGAGGGAAAAGGCAGAGAAGCAATTTGGTGAATTGGGAGGAAGAGGCACTCATGAAAGAAAGGCACCAGCAGCGAGGCAGTGTGTGGGTACTTGGAAAAAATAGACTCGAAGTTTATTTCTAACCCAGTAGAGTTTGAATGCCTCCATTTATGAACCAATGGGGTCAGAACTGACCCTAGGGATAAAAAAACAAGTATAAGTGTGCTGCTCATTTATTGAGTACTTCTGCATGCCAGCGACTGGGAATGGAGTATATTTGCCTGGGTATATTTGCCTGGAAGGAACTTGGGGCAGACAACCAACAACCACCAAATGAAACTTTCTCTGTAGGTATGTGAGCGAATCCCAACTATAAGCACCCAGCTCAAAATCCTGTCCACAGTGAAGGCTACCATGCTGGGCCGGACCAACATCAGTGACGAGGAATCCGAGCAGGTATGTGCTGCTGCTCCGGCTTCCGTTTCTCTAGCTTCTTTGCTGTTTAATTTTAGCTTTAGGACAAACTTACCTCTGAATTAAGAATGCAGCAACCATCTCTTTCTTATCTTGCCTCTGGTGGGCCTGCTCTGAGCCACACTCCCCATTTTCTTATGGTAGAGAGCACATGTTGGTTACTTGTGTACAGAGGACCCATCATTATTTTAAAAGTTAAAACGAGAGAGACAATCTTTCCTCGTTAGGGAACTCACGAATAATTGGGGAGCCCAGCTGCTTCTGACTTGTACAGAGGCTAGGGGCTCCATTGAGGAACACGGAGGACACGCTTCCTGTCACCACAGCTGCTTACACCAGGTTATTTTAATCCAGCAGCTCTCACCTCCCCTACGATGGGAGCTTTATCAACGTCCCCAACTTCCAGGTCTTGCAAGTGGAGTTTGGTACTGGGTTACTTTCCTCAGTGGGATGTCTTCTGCCTAAAGATAGGTGAAGCTGGGAAAGGAAGGGTCAGACTGCGATTCATGCTAACGCACATCAAGTTAATTAACAATGCATGGTGAGCCTCTGTGAGGTCCATTCAATGAAAAAAGGTAGAAAGCGCGTGGCTGAACGGAACAAACAAAGGATACAGATGAGGAGTATTGAGTAGGACCTGACAGTTGTGAGTTTTGCTGGCAAGGCTCCAAGCCTTTCTGGGCCCATGAGCCTTCATAACAACAAGATGTTAGGAATTTAGACGACAGATACTTTCCTTAGAGCCCTCTGAAGTTTATGGACACATTCACTCATGTGACACATTTTTCTGGGGAAACTCTACAGCCTTCATTAAGTCCTCAAAAGACCTATAACTTAAAGATAGTATTACTGCCCTAGAGAATCAATGAGTTGTCTGTCTATGAGTAGATTTCTTGCTAGATTCCTGTCCTCTGAGTTTGTGTGTTTGGAAAATTAATGTACATACACTTATAAGGTAGTTGGTTGCTTGGTTTGATTATTATTATTATTATTATTTTGTTTTTTGAGACAGGTTTCTCTGTGTAGCTTTGTGCCTTTCCTGGAACTCACTGTAGCCCAGGCTGGCCTTGAACTCACAGAGATCCCCTTGCCTCTGCCTTCTGAGTGCTGGGATTAAAGGCGTGCGCCACCACTGCCCGGCTGGTTTATTTTCATTCGTTGTTTATTAAACGCCTCTTGTCCTTAATAGTGGAGAGCAGTGAACAAAAGTAACAAAAATCTCTGTCCTATGGAACTTAAAATTTAGTAAAGATAGATAAATCAACCCCCTCCCCTCAAAAAACCAAAAACAAATGCCGAGTAAAACAAAATCCATCCCCAAAACAATGTAGGTAGATATATAGCATACCAATTAGTGATAGATTTTATGAAGAAAAAGAATATTCTGAAGTGAAGAATGCTAGTTTAGGTGGTGTGTGAGTTAACACAAACAAAAAGGAAGGGTTCCCCTAACGTGACTGCTTAGCAAAGATCTGAAGGACAGTGGAGGGAGAGCCCTGGGTTACTTGGAAGAAAAGTGTTGCAGGTAGAGGAAATAGCAGGAGTCCTGAAAGATCACCACCTTTGGAAACCAAGATCGAGTACATGAAGTCATCCATACAAGGATGCAATGCACAGTCGATGGTGTGTTCTGTTTTGTTTATACAGTTAAAGCATCAGTGATGCAACAAGTGATGGACACCAGTACAGCTGGGGTTAACTGCAGTCAACGCCTGGCTTCATGGTTTCTTGAAGGCAGCATTGCATTAGGGACTGCAGTAATAGGGTGCTTTTTATTGCAGGCCACGGAGATGCTGGTTCATAATGCCCAGAACCTCATGCAGTCTGTGAAGGAGACTGTGCGAGAAGCAGAAGCAGCTTCAATCAAAATTCGAACAGATGCTGGATTTACTCTGCGCTGGGTCAGAAAGACTCCCTGGTACCAGTAGGTGCCTAGCCGAGCCTGGCTGGTACATAAGCCTCTGCTAGAGAGAAGAAAATGATGAGTTCCAGAAGCCATTCAGAGTTGCCGGGAGTAGAAATCAGTTCCTGGTCTCACACACCAGAAAGGAATGGGGGCTTCTTCACATAGAAAACATTTACACTCTTGTCATGGACACTTTGAACTGTGTCTCTGTATGAACCCTGTACTCTCAGTTACTCCTGTGCACAGTCACCCAGTAAGTGGACTGGGTCTCTAGCCCATGGATTTTACATAAGCTCAGAATAAGAGTGAACACTAGCTGGAAGCCCTGCTCTGCCCCAGGGAGCATTTCCCTCTCTGTTTACGGTTCACCGACTCCCCTTTTCCCCTTCAGGCCAAGACCTAGAGCCGAGGCAAGTCAGTTAATAACTGTGCTTCCAAAAGTTATTTTGGATTTTCCATGTTGCTGCTGACTCTGCCTACCTTCCCTGGGCTGTTTATCATTGCTGCAGGATAAGGTGATTTCTGGGGAGGGCCAGCTTATGTGGCCTGGATTCATTTCCTGCTTTCCCCTCATGTAATCCTAGTTCCTCACAATGTAAAACCAACTTTCATTGTCGGGAGGAAATCACTTTCTGTCTTTACCATGCCCCTGAGTAATATCTGTGCTAGGGAAACTTCCTGTCTCACATCCTGCCTTGCTTGGTTGCCAAGGTAACCATCCAGCAAACACACTGGTGCTCTCTGCCACTAGAGGGTCAGAGTAGCTGGGGTGTGATCCCGCCCGTCCTCTTAGTGGGCCACTCCCAGGTTTTCTATGCTTTGTCACTGCCAGTAGAGGTCCCTGCTGAGGCCTTAGCATTCATTCTTAGCCCCCCTTTTTTATTTCTGAGCTGAAATGCTGCATTTATTTTTAACCAAATCATCCAGGCTTTGGCAGTCTTCTATAACGTTTAAACAAGACTTTAAAGATACATAGGTATGTGTTTGTCTGTAGTCCCCCAGCCCACTTTTTTTTTTTTTTTTTTTAATTTTTGAGACTGGGTCTCTTTATACTGTGAGGCTAGTCTTGAACTTCTGGGTTCAAGCAATCTGCCTGCATCAGACTATTAGCACCTACCAACCACACTTGGTTTCCTTGTAACTTTGGAAGGTCCATTCAAAATTAAGTACTAAAAATTAGGGCTTGCTCCTTAAGAGACTTGATGGAAAGGCAGTCCTGTCTGAAAGACACTTCTTGTGTCAGGGAGACTAGCATTTGCAGATTACGATGCTGGTGCGGCTAGGGATAAAACAATAGAAATTATTATAATTCCTAGTTGCTTTTAACCAACTACAACCAAGTCTTTTTCATCCTCTCCCAAACATTCAAGAGTAATGAGTAGGATATCTAATTATCAGAAAGGTATGTTTCTTATCTGACAAAGTCAGAGAAAGCAACTTCCCCTTTTCTTATTTATCCCACAAGCATTTCCCAGGACATGAATACTTATTTCAGAAGTCAAGACCCAGAAGAATACAGGAGTGAGACCCTTTCTTGGATGTTCTTCCCATACCTATGTGTTCAGTCCCAACACTGAATGTGTACACCTTCAGTTGATCCTGTATACTCAGGCTTCCTCTCTTTCCTTTCAGCTGGTCATTTTCAAAGCTCTCAGCCTATCTTTATAGTTGCTTACCTGATATAAATGCATATCAATGCCTTTAAAGTATGACTCGATGCCAAAGATCACCTTTTGTTTTAAAGATCACCTAGAGGAACTCTGAGGAGTCACGTCTGCTCTCTCTCCGAGTTCCTCCCGTGCTGGGGAGGTTCACCCACCCGCCCGCCCGCCTGTCCGCTAGGTGTGCTGCGTCTCTCCAGTGTCAGTGCTTACACTGGAGACGAGGAAAACAGTCTCCGAAGAGTTAGAGATGCCACCACTAACAAACTACATTTATAAGCTAGGATTTATTATATACAAATATTTTCTGCCTCTTCTTTTGTTCTGTTTAAAACAATAAAATACATTTATATGAATAACGTTCTGAATGATGGACATGCTATTTTACTAACAACTTTAGGTCAGACTCATTTTTGAAGAATATAGCCAATGAAACTAAGATTGTGGATCTGGATTTTATTAATAAAAAAACTAAAAATTTTATTCAATCCATAAAGGAATGGAAATTAATAGTGTATTTATGTAAGAGGGTCTATGAGATAAAGGACAATCTTGGCAACTAAACATTAGAAGGAGCAGAAATCACAACTTACCAGTGGGCAAAGCAGCCAGATGGGGTTTACCCCTGATTGATGTAACTCTCATTTTAGATTTTTAGCTATTACTGGAGACCACAACTGTCCCTTAAAGAAGCTGAAGTTGTGAAATGTGAGGGGCACTTTTGTGTGTTTCAAACCCCAGTATAGAAGAGTTTTGTCAGGATCCACTAGGGCTGTGAGGCAAAACTATCTTTGCTTGAGGAAACACTGATTAAAACAAAAACATGTTTTTGCCTAATTTTCTAGAACCGGGAATGGGGGAAGTTATGTATTACTGCAGGATAAAATTTATCATTGCGCTGACTGAGAAGTTCCCAACTGTAGAAGTGGATCACAGCCCGTGTCCAAGGCTGCGGAAGAAACATAGCCAACACTGTAGTTGTTTTTTTCTAATCGTTGCTTCTAAGGACAACAAAACCAGCATATTCCCAGGTTTCTTCTGTAGCACCATTTAAGGAATGAACCCACCAGCTGAATTCTGTGTGTGTGTAGGGGGGAGGAGGGATGGCGCTACCTCTTGCAGAAAATAAGTATCTATTTTATTTGCTCTTAGATTATGGTTCCTTAAGAATATGGGGGAATATGCTGGATCAACCAGAACTCCAGAACTCCCATGTTTTAAAATCTTGGATCTATATGGGAAGTGGTGATGAAGATAGCTTTGGTCACTTTTACCATTAGTCTGTGACCAGAAAGGGGACACATTAACAAGATGAATGGCTATGAATGTGCTCTGCTTACGAAAAGGCCTCTTGTATGTTCTTCAAGCAACTATAACACAAGATGCCTAAAACAGTCTGGATATGAGAATGTTCCATCAACAATCAAACTTTAAAAAAAAAAAATCAGTTTGTTGCTTTCATATTTTTATTGACATGATAGCCAGAACTAGGGACAGGACTTACTGGGCTCTATCAAATTAATAAATACAATAACTGTAAAGGAACACAGTCTGTTTGGCTGTTTTAGCAGAAATTATTAGAGATGAGGGACTCTTGGTCTATGTTTTACTTTGATAGACAAGACTGCACAGGAGGAATGTTGGACAGTCTAGGTATGGATGGTGAGACAAAGGATTGTGAAGAAATTCAACTGTTATGATTGTTTTTTAGGTAAAAGAACTAGAGCTAGATAACCAATCTTAGTCAAAGGGAATAGATATTTTGCATTTTGACTTAAAGCTGCCAATCTAAGATTGGTTACTCAAGAAATTTCTATTTGAAATTGCAAAACTGGCCTTTCTCCGTTGATGAGGGCAACAGTAACTGCTCCTGTTACTGAGCACTCTAACAAGGAGTGACATAAGTCATAAAGAGCATGGTAAGGGAAAGATGAAAGAAAATAATGGGCCACAGGACAAGAAAACCAACAGTCTAAAGAAAAGCAAGGGGAAATGTCACAGGTCACAAGACTATGAAATAGGGAGAGCAAGCACTTCTATCCTTTCAGCCTTCCTCCATTTTCTTTATATCTAATGAGGCAAAGTCACTGTGTAAGGATTTCCAAGTGAATGATGCCGAAAGGAATGAGTCATAGGCCGACTTTCCAAGCTAACGCTCGACTGGTAGAAATCATCACCGAGGATGCTGTCTGTCCTTCAGTTGAACGTTCTTCTGTGTCCATGGCACAGCAAAGACACTGGAGCGCTGCAGTCGCGCTCTGACAAGGTGGGAGGTTTGGGAAGGTACCTATCACAACGGCCGTGGATACACATACTATGAAGAGGAGCGCCTCCAGATGCAGGGCACTCCAACCACATTAGCACAGAAAGATCACACAGTGAAGGAGAAAAGGACAACAGCAGTGAAGCAGATGGATTTTCCTCCTCTTGCTCAACTAGTGCATGAGGTTTCCAGGCTAAATAGGTTAGAGTGACATTACATAAAGCTTTAATAAAACATGAGAATGGCAAAGGTTTTGCTTAATTTTCTTTTACTACTTTAATTTAAAAGCACAAACACTTGTGCCTGCATTAACTTCCTAAAAGCAGAAGTAGTGTTCCCTTTTATTCTCTTAATAAAGTATTTGCCCCTTTGATGCAAATGATTTTGACTGTGCTATCTAGCAGCTGAACGGATGGCTGATGGTATATCTACTGCAGCAAGGTCTTTGTAAATCAAAATCTGAGCTTTACATAAAAATCTTATTTATAAAAAATATAATACAAGTCAGTGAGAATGGAGCACGGAGCAGCAGTGCTCCCTGCCGGGCCATGTGGAAGTGGCTTTGCTACAGTGCGTGCTTAATGGCACAAGTGAAGAGCTGAGTAAGGCAAACACTCGAAGAGGCAGTTTTCTGTAAACTTCTTGGGGCGGGGGAATCTCCTCTCGTGGGACAGACACTGATTTGAGATGGCTAAGATCAGAAGGTGTGACACTTGGCTGCACCTGACACATCCCGGCTGAGACAGTTCCTGCTGGTGGATGAGACCAGGTCACTGGCTTTGGAGAGAGGCTACTGCTCGCTGTAGCCTTCTGCCTTTACTGTACAATGTGCAGCATTCAGCTGGTAGCCCCCTTGGAAGAAATCATCTAAATCTTTTCCCAAGTGAAAAGATAGAAAATAAGCTAAGTCTTTTGAAAACTTTCCTTAGCTTAAAGCTCCTTAAGAACCCTACATTGATACTAAGCAACTTTGTTAGCAGTGTAGCCTGACACAAATGCTTTATATGTATTCCCACCCACTTGGTACCTAGTAGTAATAAACTGTTATGACACTTGAAAAACAAACATCTTGAGGAATTCTGGCCTCTTCTCATGTCCTCACTTGAAACTTCCCAGCTTTTGTGACATATTTGACTCCTTTAAATGGCTTGTATTTCTCCCCATACATGTCCAAGCGGTTCACCTTTAAACCTGTGTCAAAAAAATGAAACAAATCATTACTATCCCAGTAATAATGCAAGACCTCTTTAGCAATGAACACTGCCCTCTAGATGTGACACTGTACAGTGCTCCATTCTTCATTTTGGAAACAACGTCCTTTTTCTATCACCATACTCTGGAGAGTACAGCTGATGTCTCTGTGGCCAGAAAAGATGCTCGTGAAGCTAGCTAATTCTACTTCCTACGAACACAAATGACTGCTTCTCTGGTGCTTAAATGAAGGTGGAATGGGGCATGTGGGATGAAGACTGAAATAAGCTGTTCCCAAATTCTTGGTGCCTGGAGACCAGCACCACGGTAGGGAATTTGGAGCTGCTACTCCTTCTAGGGTGGAACTGTCAGAACTCTTCCAAACTCCTAATTCCGATTTCCCCTGGACACACAGCAAACTTATCTTTACCTGAAATAGCAAGCTGCTGAATCTTGAACTGTATGTTGAGGCTTGGATTCTCTTCTGGCTTGGGTGCTCCCGACTGTAAATTTACTAGTCCTTTAAGACTCGGGAGCTTTTGTGGAGTGATTTTCCCCACATCCCATGCTAGTACCTTCAAAAGACAAGAGAAAAAAATCTGAACCATGTGTTGAAGACATGCTCCTACACAAAACGAAGCAGTGTTTTGGAAAGCAGGAGAAGCCTGGAATAGACATCTGACTTCCGTTACTACCATGAATCACCTGTGTGGAAACTGAGCAGCAGAGGAAAGTTCGGCTGCAGCTGGGGTGGAGAACCAAGTTGTGGAACTGCCCTGCTTAGACTTACACAGTCCCTGGGAAGGTTCTGGATTCCTTAAGATGTTAGCTGTTCTTTTTAAATTTTATTTATATGTACATGTGTGTCTATGTGGGGCTGTGTATGTGAATACAGAGTCCATGGAGGCCAAAAGAGGGTGTGGGATACGCTGGAGCTGAGGTTACAGGTAGTTGTGTGCCTCCAGTGTGGTTGCTGGGAACCATATTTGAGTGTTCTGCAACAGTAGTGCATGTTCTTAGCCACTGAGCTATCCTCTCAGCCCCAAGGTTAGAAGATCTTTTAATGCTGTATGTGCGGTGGTGCACACCTTTAATCCCAGCACTCAGGAGGCAGAGGCAGGCGGATCTCTCTGAGTTCCAGGCCAGCATGATTTACATAGCGAATTCCAGGTCAGCAAGGACTACAATGAGAGACCCTGTCTCCAAAACAAAACAAAAACCAAAAAACAACCACCCAAAAAATGCTCTATGAAGTTATTCAAAATTACACCTCATCTAGGTGTGGTGGCACATGCTTTTAAATTTAGAACTCAGAGGCAGGCTCTGAGTTACAGGCCAGCCTGTGCTACATAGTAAGACTCCCATCTCAAACAAAACACACCTCATTTATGAAGCACTCAATTATTCTGTAGAATTATTTTCCTACCTAAGGAAGCACAGCAGCTGAAAGAAAGTCATCTTCCATAGTCCTCTGAAAACCCTTAGCTCCAGGCCTGTGTAAGCAAGGCAAGGCCACTGCTTTCCTAACTACTGCGTCCTCCACCCCCAGCAACAGAACAGATTGCAGAACACTTGCTCACTCTTGATCTGAAGTGGCTGTACCTTGGTTACTGGATCAAACGTATAGCTGCCTTGTGTTGGTGTCAGGTTCATATTCAGCACAACTTTTGGCATGTGCACAGTCACTGTGATTCCTTCGATAGTTTTTCCCATATTCTGTTTCGGTCCAATTGTTATATCAAATCTGCCACAAGAACTGTTTTCCTTGAAGCTGATACTGTGTTTCACATACACTGGTATTGCCACTAGACTAAAAAAGACAGAGAAAAAGATATAAAAGTACAAATGTACACGATGAAAGGTAAGGGACAGCTGCAGATGCAGTATGTGCTTCATGCTGTTTGTAACTGTGCCACAGGGTCATATGCCCTGGTAGATGCAGCCTCTGCATTGGGGTTGTTGAGGACAGCAGTGTCTGTATGGGCTGATAACAAACACATAAGCCCAAACAGAAATCTGGTTTAAATACAGTATAAACAACTGGGGTGGAGGGAGGGAGGGAAGGAGGGAGGGGAACGAGGAGGGAGAAATAATTTTTCAGAGAAAGTTTCAGTTTTGTTACCCAAATGCTTTCTGATATTTTAAAGGGACAAGTTGGCTATAGGTGACAATGTTAAACTGTTTAAAATTCAATGCAAGTTGAGTGTGGTCACACATAATCCCAGCACTCAGGAGGCTGAGGCAGGAGGACCCCGAGTTGGAAGCCAGCTTGGGTTACAAATGAGGCCCTGTCTTAAAAATAACCACCCCATACTTCCCCAAACTCAATATGGAGAACAGAGACTTGAAGCAGGTAGCTGAGGGAATATCTTAGGGTGTGGCTATCTTGTTAGTTTACAGATCATAGTAGGATTAAGGCACCAAGTTCATGGTTTGCCCAGGTCATTCATAATCCAAAGGCTTGCTTTTATTACAGATTTTAACCTACTCTCCCTCACTATTCTACACTTTGAGGTTCAGAAACACTGTCTGTCTTAGGTACACATTATCACCAGTTCTCACTAGGTTTCCAGGTGAGCCATGGCTAAGTAAGCCATGGTAAACTCAAGAACTAAACTGTAAAAATGAAAGAAGAGCAGGGAGATCTATTCAAATCATTTGGCTGTGATGGCAAATTCTTGCGGATGCATCAATTTACTTCTGTGAGCTGACACGGTATGATATGAGTCGGAAATTCCCATCTGGAGGAATAAATGACAAAACTCTTTCAGATTCCCAACGTTTGAACCGGATGCACGGGTGGAAGCTGACATCATCTAGAAGCCTTGGGTTCTGTCAGGAAAAGAAAAAGCCATATGCACAGAGTATAAAGAGTATGGCAACAATATTTACATATTATGATAAATTAATATGCTCCCTAAATCATAAAAGCAGTGTAAAAATTTATTGTGAGCACATAAAATTAACCTTATAGTTTCTTAAACTTCTAAAGTTTGCAAACATTTTATATACACTACTTTACTTGAAGTTTACAAACTCTGGGGAGAAAAAGCAAGTAGCATTATCTACATTCCACAGATGAAAACTGAGGTTGAAGAAAGTCAAGAGAAACTGTTAACAGACAGAACAAGAACATGTTTCTCCTAGCTGTTTTAGCAGTGTGTCATGCTGAATCTAAATGATGCCCCTTTACACAAGCAGAGAAGACATCTGGTAAAAGTGACAATGGAGATACAAAAGCTAGACAGCAAATTCTGAGCCACTTGTAACATACTCTAGGTAAAAAGCTCCCTTCGATCTTTCCATAAAGGCCATATTCAACGTGTCAGCTCCTGTCTGGAAAGCCGTGCTAAGAATATTTCTGAAACAGCCTTTTGTAACCTAATATACAAACTTCCAGGAAAGGCGCAAAGCTACACAGAGAAACCCTGTCTGGAAAAACCAAAAACCAAAACAAAACCAAAAACCAAAAACCAAACTTCAGGGCTTAATGGGTAGAGGTGCTTGCTGCTAAGCCTGAGGACTGAGTTTGATCCCTAGGATCCACATGGTGGAAAGAGAGAATCAATTCCTGGAAGGTGTCCTCTGATCTTCACATGTGTGCCCTGATAAATACATGCCAACCCAAATACACATAAATACAAAATAAATAAAAATTCAGATACAATCTTATCTCAGTAATTATCATATCATTTAGCACTTCAAATGTATTAGGCATGTAAGGGACTATAGAGCAGATCAAAACTTACCATGAAAGAGAGAGAGAGATCAGGCATTCCAGAGAGCTTAATGCAAGCATCAATGACACCCTGAATTTCTGCAAAGACTGTAGATCCTAGAGAAAGAAATAAAGATAACCTTAATAGAACTGGTCTTCTCTAGAGCTCTCACTGTATCTGGAGTAAAGGAAACACACTCTGGGTGTCAGAACTACAAAGCTTTGCACCTCTAACAAGTTAGTGGACAGAGGATCTATTACACTAGTTCTTACAGCATTTCTCACTGGCTACATCTAACTGGCTAGAATATAATTCTAAGTAAGGAAGATCAAATCTTTAGAGAGTCAATCTTGTACTTATTTAAAATTGATTATTTTAACAGAATTTAAAAATGAAGGTTTCTCATGAAATGGACTAAGCTATAGGCTACCTTTTAAGGAACAGGAGTCATGATTTATGGTTCTGTATGCCTGAAGGTTATAATGGAAAGAAGACAAGGTAATAACTTATCCACAGTAAGTCATTCTCAAATATCAACTAGTATCATGTTGAACAGGTTATGTTGTCCTCCAAGTCTCAGTTGCTTTATGTACAAGTGTGAGGAAGGGATGAGAAGCTTTATGATTCTAGTATTTACCACCACTGTCTGTTCTGTTAAAAGCAACCAGAAGGAGCCTTTAGCTGAAGCGCTGTACACAATATAGGGAAGAACATGAGAACACAGTTACAGAATACCTGTCAGATGAGTACGCTTCAAGAGGGACTTACAAACACCTGGCACTATCTCAATCAGTGGTTACAATAATTATATGCAAGCTTTGGCAGAATAAAAGGATTTATAAATCATTAGAAAAACGAATGACTTTCTGCTGAAAACCACCCTGCCTGGGGATTTCAGTTTTCAATTCAAATACCAGTGTCAAATGAATTGTTTTTTCCCCAGAGGACCACATGAACACAATTACCTGATTTATCTATAATTGCATCTATTTCTTCAACTACATCAAAATAGGCCTCATTGTTTGTGTACTTCACTCCCGCTCGACGCCATGGGATGTTGGATAGCTGCCCAGTGGGGAGTGTGTCTCCAACATTACTACTGCCTAGAAATGAGAAAAGAAAGCAAAGGGGATGTGTGTAATATTATCAGAAAAGCTATTAGAAAGGAAAATGGATGCTTCAACTTCTGCCTTCCATTTGGATCTCCCTTCACTGCAGCTGAGGATAGGCTCTAGAACTGCTGGAGACATAGTCCATACATGACAGAAACAGGCCATGTGTTCCCATCTACCTGTTAGACCAAGATAAATGCATTCACTTCTTCTTTGCTTCCTGTGTGTTAGCAGTAACCCAAGCTAATTCCAATGGCTCAGCAACAGAATCTTGTTCTGCTGCCAGCAATGAAAAAGAGGCGTGGCTGCCGAAGAACCTAGTGGGAAGAAATCTCCACTGAGAATACACAGTCCGAACCTGTGTCTTTGGTATTCAGGGGAATTCTACATAAGATACTGCCAAGTTGGCCTCTGTGGAGTAACGAGATAAAGGACATTGCTTATTCCCATTTCAACATCTGCAACCATTAGGAATGTAGCTCTATAGTACAGCATTTGCCTAGCATGCACATGGTTCTGTGCTTTATCCCCAGTATAGCAAAAACAAAACAAAACTAACACCTTTCTTAAGGTCAGAATACCATTTTGGCTGAATTATGACTAATATTCATATCTGGCTAGCTTCTTGGCAAACTGCATATGTATGGTTATCAAAACAGAAACCCTTCTACTGTGACTTACTCAACATTTTGGTTAGTTTACATTTTTTTTTCTTTTTTTTCTTTTTTTTTTTTTTCGAGACAGGGTTTCTCTGCATAGCTTTGCGCCTTTCCTGGAGCTCACTTGGTAGCCCAGGCTGGCCTCGAACTCACAGAGATTCGCCTGGCTCTGCCTCCCGAGTGCTGGGATTAAAGGCGTGCGCCACCACCGCCCGGCTAGTTTACATTTTTAATTCAAAAGTAACCCATACTGAACAGCATTAAAAGGTAGTAAGTTCATAAAACATTAAAAAAAAAATCTGTTTTCTACTAACATCAGCTACCATTAACATTCAGGCAATATTTCTTTAAATATTTTCCCCATAAGTAGCATTACCACTCTTTTTTTTATTTTGTTAATTGTTTCCTTCCTTCCTTCTTCCCCTCCTTCCCCCTCTTTCTTTTATAATCCCAGCACTTGAGAGGCAGAGGTAGGAGGATGGCAGCAAGTCTGAGGCCAGCCTGGTCTACATAGTGAGTTCTGGACCAGTTGGCTACACAGCAAGACTTGATTGACAAAACAAAACTGTCTTGATAAAAACAAATAAAAAATTAAAACAGGTTGCAAGACAGGCAGTACTCAGGAGGCTAACTAAGGCAGGAAGACTGCTGGTTTAAAGCCAGCCTGAGCTGCATAGTAGGACCCTGTCGCCAAAAACAAAACAAAATATACACAAAACCACCCCAAACTTAAGCAAACATAAAATATGGTTTCAGGGCTGGGGACGTAACAGGCAGAGTGCTTGCCTAGTATGCATAAAGCCCTGTGTTCAGTTTCCAGCACTGAATGGTAGAGCATACACTTTGACCTCAGCACTTGCGAGATGGTGGAGGCAGGAGGATTAGAAGTTCAAGGTCATCTTTGGCTACACAGCAACACAATAAAAACAAGGAATGTATGTAGCCCAGGATGGCTCAGAACTAGGTGTCCTCCCACATCAGCCTCCTGGGTGCTGGGATTACAGGCATGTGTTACTAAGCTTGGCTAACAAGGCTGACACTCATTGTATAGTCTATATATTGCTGGTGTTCCTGTCTCCAGCCTGTTAATTTCCAAGAGATTAGAAAAACACTGCTTTAATCATATTAATTTCCTGTTCATAAACATTTATGTTTCCTACTTGCTTCTGATAAAAGCTAAACGTTCTGCTTAGTCCTAGGAACAAGTATTCTCCCATTTCAGCTTCCCACATCACACTGAGCCTAGTCTTACCTAGTGTCCCTTCAGTGTTCAATTACATAAAGCT
This sequence comes from Peromyscus maniculatus bairdii, assembly GCF_049852395.1. Classification (NCBI taxonomy): domain Eukaryota; kingdom Metazoa; phylum Chordata; class Mammalia; order Rodentia; family Cricetidae; genus Peromyscus; species Peromyscus maniculatus. The sequence continues at coordinate 39,597,211 of NC_134860.1, read as the reverse complement.
CTTCTTCTGCAAGAGGGGCAAATACAACCCAGTCTTCCATTTTATGTGCACTTCCCTCATAAATGCTCTTATTTCTGTCTTATTCTATAATCTACTGATTCTGCAGGGCTCTGTGTTAGGGCCACCTGGTAGTTCAAGAGAGATGACTTCATCCATTGACCCAGTCTTTGGTATGTGAGTATATGTGTGGTACCAGGAAACAGAGTCAGGGCCTTAGTATAATAAGCAAGCCTCTACTAACGAACTACAGCCCAGATGTATTATATTTTCTCACTCTGTACTCTAGGCTAGCCATGAACTCACAACTGTTCTCCTTTAGCTGCCCTAGTAGCTGGGATTACAGGTATGCACTACCACATCCAGCCTGAACCATTCTTTTAAACTTTATCAACCCATGCTATAGTTTTCATTATACATTAGTAATTTTTTCCTATTAAGTACATTTTTTTGAAAGTTAAAAACTATGACGTAGGTTGGAGAGATGGCTCAATGGATAAAAGTGCTTGCTATGTGAAAATGAGGGCCCGAGTCCAGATCGCAGCCCCACATGAAAAGAGGGGTGTGGCTGTGCACACCCCTGCGTCCCCAGCACTGTGGGGATGAGACAGGATGGCTGGGGCTTGTTGGCCACCAGCCTAGCTTCAGGTTCAGTGAGAAACCCTGTCTCAAAAGAAGGAATCAGCTGAGTGATAGAGGAGGATACCTAATGTCCCTGTGCACACTCTCCCTCTCTCTCACACACACATCTAAAAATGTATATAGAGCAGGACACCTAAATGTCCCTGTGCACACTCTCCCTCTCTCTCACACACACATCTAAAAATGTATATAGAGCAGGACACCTAAATGTCCCTGTGCACACTCTATCTCACACACACACACACCCCTAAAAATGTATACAAAGCAGGATACCTAATGTCCCTGTGCACACTCTATCACACACACACACACACACACACCTAAAAATGTATACAGAGCAGGACACCTAATGTCCCTGTGCACACTTAAACACACACATCTAAAAACGTATATAGAGCAGGATACCTAATTGTCCCTGTGCGCGCTCTCTCTCTCTCTCTCTCTCTCTCTCTCTCTCTCTCTCTCTCTCTCTCTCTCTCTCTCACACACACACACACACACACACACACACACACACACACATCTAAAAATGTATACAGAGCAGGATACCTAATATCCCTGTGCACATTCACACACATCCATATCTAAAAATGTATAAATCAAAAATCAAGTTGTTTTCTTAGCTAGAGATAACTAATGTAAACATTTTAGAAATTTTTGTTGTTTTGTCTTTTGAGACAGGGTTTTTCTGTGTAACAGCCCTGGCTGTCTTGGAACTCACTCTGTAGACCAGACTGGCCCCAAACTCAGCGATCCGTCTGCTTCTGCCTCCTGAGTGCTGGATTAAAGGCATTATCACCACCGCCTGGCCATTTTAGGATTTTTATCTTTGTAAATATATATACAATATACATATATATAATATACATATAAACTCATAAAAGTTTGTAAGCTTGTGCTGTTTTTATTTTATTTTTTCATTTTGAGATAATGAGAGTTTTCTGGTGCCTCACTACAATGCCCTTGAAGTACGGAATTGCTCTTTAAAATGTTTAGATATTTAAACTATTTCCTCAGAGTGTAATTTCCCCTGATGGTAAAGGATGACTAGAGATGCTGAGTGTGACAGTGTAGTTGGAGTGGCATGTAACATTCCATAATAATCTTCCTCCAGAAGACTTCTTTTTTTCTTTTGGACACAGTCCTATTATGTAGCTCTGGCTGGCCTGGGACTCACTGTATAGACCAGGCTGGCCTCGAATACACAAAGATCACTCAACTTTATCTCCTGAATGCTGAGGTTAAAGCTTTGCCCCCAAGCCCACTCTTTCTAGAAGACTTAAAACCTCAAAAGATTGTCTGAGTACACTTACTTTCTAGGAATGGTCCAGAATAAAACCCACCTGGAAGCTTGAAACAAAAGCAGAAAGCCTACTATGCATGAGTTCTACAAACAACAAATTTCCTACTTATTTTACTAGTTTTGCTTTTTTTGAAGTATTGGGCATTGATCCCAGTAATAGCCAAATGCTCCACCATTGAGCTATACCTTAACCCTAAAAGTCCTTTGTTATGCCAAGACTGAGCCTCTTTTAATAAAAGAATTCTGTAACACAGATTGGCTTTGAACTTAGCAATTCCCTACTGAGTCTCCTAAGTGTCCTAAGTGCTATGATTACACACGAGTTACACCTGACCTCATATATCTGTTTTTGTTAATGTTCTTGCTCGATCTCTCAAAAGAAAAGGGGGGGGGGGGGGCGGCCAGATAGATCAGTGGGTAAAGGCATTTGCTGCCATGCCTCAAGACCTGACTGAATCCCTAGAATCACATGGTAGAAGGGAAGAACCAACTCCCATAAACTGTCCTCTGATCTCCATCCTATGCTATGGCATGTATGCAGGTATGCATTTGTGCATAAGCATGTACACACACACACACACACACACACACAGAGAGAGAGAGAGAGAGAGAGAGAGAGAGAGAGAGAGAGAGAGAGAGAGAGAGAATGAGAATAAAAAAGAAAAATGCATTTATTTTAACAGTATTGGTAACTGTAATTTTTGGCCAAATTAGACTACCCTAACAGTCTGTCATATGAACTAACTGAGCTAAAGTTTCAATGGATCAGGTCCTAGCAGTGTTTTCATCTTTCATACCTGTGATAGAATTGACGACGGAACGTAGAATTGTTGGTGGTTTAATCAGTTCTTTCAAAATGTTAGATTCAGTAGCCAGTGGAAATCCGTTGTCTAGCATTTCTTCCAAGAGCTCATATACTATGACCACATTATCCTTAATTGCAGCCTCTGAACATTCACCAAAGTAGTCCTAACAAAATATTCATAATATTGAACAACAGAAAGCATGAAGGAAGGCTTGCTTTTCTTTATAGTATCCTTTGCTCTGAAGAATAAACTAACGTAGCTTAACCCATGGTTTAAGACCTTAGAAATACATAGACATGAAAAATTCTCTAAGGCCTAATATTTTTCTTCAATATTTTCTAACTGTATTTATAATGAATTGATTCCTATTATATAGCATGCTAGAAAGTACTGAAATGTGTGCTATAAACTTCATTAGCCCCGATAAACCTACCTCCAAACACATATAAAGCTTTAAGCTATTTGGTTTATTTACTAAAACAAGAGAAAATAGAAAATGTAAATATAGAAGAGCTCATGATCAATAAATCTTTGTGATGATCCAGAGAATTCTACATGGAGGACACTCTTGTTTCCTGATGATACAGTTTGCCACACATATAAAAAACAATGAACAGAGCAGCAATGTGTGCGAGTGCATACTCTAAGTGTTTATGAGATTATGTTTATTTAGAAAGAAAAGTCACATTGCACACATCACAAACCTAAGTAGCAAACATGAGCACGTCTCTCCTTGAATTACCTTGGGTGATTTAGTTACAACAGTTGGATGGATACAAACCTGAAAAGTGTCAGCAACTCGATGCAGAAACTCAATGACAAACAGAGGTGGCACTTCTGTCTGTATGACAGACACAAAGAAGAGCTTGTCCCGGTAGATACTAATGAGGTAGTGGTGAGGTGTTGGAATGACAGGTGGCACATTTTCAACATCAGCAGCTTTCTCCTGAGCTTCAAAGAAATAGTCACAGACAGACTGGCTCACCACACTCTTCCAGTGTTTTTCTAGAAATATGTCGCCAGAGCAGTTGATGAGAAATAGACTGTGGATCATTTTCTGTGAAGGGAAAAAGGGACTTATATTTATTGTACATTGAAAATGCAGAGTTGTAGTAGATGGTAATAAACAGACTCACAAGTGGACATTGTTGAGCAAGTGAGAGACTTTGGAGTACTCAGCCCTAAATAGGATGTCTTTATCACTCCCCTCTCAAGACTCAGGGGACTATGGAGAAGAAAAGGCAGAAAATTTCTAAGAACCAGAAAGGGTGGACAACTGCAAGGAAATAGCATCTTCCAGACACAACAGGGCTGATGCACATACGAACTCACAGACACTGTGACGTCGCATAAAGACCCCCACACTTCAACCAGACAACAATCACAGCACAGAAAGGAAGGTGACACCAAGTCCCATCCCTAAGTAAAGGGCTATTTGCAACCAATACCTGCTAGGAAAGAGAAAATCATTCTTCTCCAACAGAGCACCGCGGGGTTTATTAAGCACAATCTAGGGCAGACCCTATGCATAGGCGTAGCTGGCCAACACAAGAAGGATTCCATTGTGTGTGTGTGTGTGTGTGTGTGTGTGTGTGTGTGTGTGTGTGTACTTTTTGTTTTGTTATTTTTTGTCTTATTGTATTTTTATTTTTTCTTCCTTCCTTCCTTCTTTCCTTTCCTTCTTTCCTTTCCTTTTTCCTTTTTCCTTTTCCTTCTCCTTCTCCTTCTTTTCCTTCTTTTCCTTTCCTTTTTCCTTTCCTTTTTCCTTTCCTTTTTCCTTTCCTTTCTCCTTTCCTTTCTCCTTTCCTTTCTCCTTTCCTTTCTCCTTTCCTTTCTCCTTTCCTTTCTCCTTTCCTTTCTCCTTTCCTTTCCTTTCCTTTCCTTTCCTTTCCTTTCCTTTCCTTTCCTTTCCTTTCCTTTCCTTTCCTTTCCTTTCCTTTCCTTTCCTTTCCTTTCCTTTCCTTTCCTTTCCTTTCCTTTCCTTTCCTTCTTTTGGAGAGAGAGAACATGAAGTTGTGTGGGTAGGGATATGGGGAGAATCTAGGTAGGGGGAGGACAAAGAATATGATCAAAATATATTGTATGAAAAAAAAATCCTTGTCATATTGTCCTGACAGAAAAACCAGACAAAGGCAAGCTGCAGATCAGTATCACCCAAGAACACAAATGGAAAAGTTTCAAATTCTAGAAAGCTAAATTCAGCATCAAATTTTAAAAAGTATAATTTATTCCACAAATCCCAGTTTGGTGGACTACAGGACACTTATCAATGCTATGCACAGTAAGTGCCAGGAAGTTCTGCCAGCTTGACACCGCTGAGGCAAATCTGGAAGAGGAAATCTCAACTGAGAAACTGCTCCAGCAGACTGTTCTGAGGGCATATCTGTTGGCCATTTTCTCCACTAACAACTGATGAAAGAGGACCCAGCCGCCGTGGGTGGTGCTACCCCTAAGCAGAGGGTTCTGGGGAAGATAAGCTGAGCAAGCCACTAAGCAGTTTTCCTCCACAGCTCTGCCCCGACTTCCTTCCAGTAACAACTGTGATCAGGATGTGAAAGCCCAATAAATGACCATGGTATTTATCATGTGTGTTAACTAGCAAGTTTGATGTTTGCATGGGACACATGACACCATGTCTTCAAAACATAGAGAAACAAAACAACAGAAAAATATTTGTCAACTATGCAACAGGGGGACAACCAATAACTGTGTAACCGCGTTATCTTCATTTTATGACAAATGTTGCAGAAAAGTGAAGTCAGTTGTCTAAGACCACACAGTGTCAGATATAAGGTCCGAACTTAACAGTTGAATTCTGAGCTCCTGCTCTTAACTTGCCTCTTATGTGCTAATTACCAGGCACATATTTGAACACAGTGCTAATGAGGTTTTCAGCAGCTAAGGAAATGTCCTTTATTTGTGCTGTCCAATAGGGTAATCATTGAATACGTGTAACTACTGAGTATCAGATATGTAGCTAATGTGAGGCTGGGGGTAGAGGCACACACCCATAAATCCCAGCACTTGAGAAATGGAGGCAGGGAGACCAGGGGTTCAAGGCCAGCCTTGACCATGAACACAGTGGATTCAAGTCACTTCAGGATATATGAGACCTTGTCTCAAAAAAGAAACACAACAAAAATGTAGCAAAGACAACTAAGGCACTGAAATGTTAACTATTTTTTGAGACAGTCTCACCATGTAGTGCAAGCTAGCTTGGAAATTGCAAACCTGGAATTTGTAAATTGCAAAAAATGCTACCTTTTACAGCTAATTTGAAGTAATTTAAATACATCTGGTTGTGATACTACTAGACAGTATAGTCAATGTGCTGTTCTGGCTTGATTTAAGAGGAAGAGTTGAAGCTTCAATATATAAACCCAAACATGTTCTAGTTTTTATGCTGAGAGAGTTTAATAGATTAGAGTAAAAATAAAAGAGGTGATAGGTTATTTCAAACCAGCAGCCCTATGGAACACAGTGGCACTGCATTATCACAACACTCTCTAAGAGACTTGCCTGTTCTTGACTAGTTTATTTTAGAGCTACATTTCCACCCATTTTCTTAAGCTGGTGAAAAATTCTTTCCAGGAAAGTTTCCACCAAAGTTGTTTTTATTGGCAGCAGTTCAGGTTTCAAAATACAGCGCTGTCAAACCAACCACTGGATTTCCTGTGGTTATCCTCTGTGCTGAGAAGAAAGCATAACATTCCAGCACTCAACAGCACTCAGCTTTCAAAGCCATCTTAGCCTTCTCTAATAGGAAAAGAGATCTTAGTCTTTCTATCTGTATTATGACTGATTGCCTAATGCATATAATAATGAAGCAACATCACATGAGGCAGCAAAAATTAGCTCATTTCTTTATCACTTATGCTTTTAGTAGTTATTTTGTTACTTATTTTATTGAATTTTCTTAGAAAACTGCATAGGGATCACCATAATCAGTGTGTGTGTGTGTGTGTGTGTGTGTGTGTGTGTGTGTGTGTGTGACTTTTGAATCACAAAACACTCCTAGTTTTGATTGTAGCTTAACTGCTTCATGAATCCTTTTTACTAAATGTGCATTCATCCTGAGGTCTTACAAGCAATACAATTACAATAGTTAAGATATCTTTGGAAGTCAAGTGTCTAAAACTCAAAGTGCATTCTGTTTTTCTTTTTAGATATGGTCTTATGTTGCTGAACTTGGCTCAAGTAATCCCTTGCCACAGCCTCTCAAGCAACAGGAACAAAAGTCATTCACCGCACTTGATGTTCCTTCTGCACAAAGCTTAATGGCCTAGAATGGCCTACATCTAAAATGAGAGAATGGGGGATGGGAAGATGGCCAGGTCAGTAAAGTGCCTGCCATGTAAGTGAGAGAACCTTTGCATCCCCAGCACCCATAGAAAAACAGGAGGTGGTGGTTCCTTTCTGTAACCCTAATAGTGGAGTAAGGGTCGGGTTGGGGGTGTTGGAGACAGGCAGATCCTCAGAGCTTTCTGGCTAGCCATTAGCCAGTCAGTGATCTTCAGGTTCAGTGAGACCCTGTCTCACAAAACAAGGTGGAGAAACACAGAGAAAGACACTCAACTTAAGTCTCTGGTCCCACACAAAGGGGGACCTCTGCAGTTACATGCACCTGCACAAATACTTAAACACACACGCACGCACGTGCGCACAAATGAAATAATGATGCCCAAAAAGAATGTAGCTCCTCTGATTCTTAACCAGAATCTTGCCCATTTCCCCTCCATTCAACAAACTGTTCTGTATTTTATATACTAGGCATCTGGGGATATGAGGATGAATAAAAAATTTCTAAACTTACAGTATTCAGCTGCAAATACAAATACAATAAAAAAACAAAAAACAAAACAAAACCTACTATAGGGGCAATATAGTGAGCTGCAGGAATCTTCACGGTTTAGAAGTACAAAGAAAACACATGAAAGAAATCCAAAATAAACTGTGCAACTCTTAAGGTGAAAGAAGTCCTGGGATAAAAGGTAAGGATATGTAAACAGCCACTGGTCACGGGCAAGGCTAACCTTGTTTGTTGTTCTTAGTGTAATGTAAAGTCATCTGCCAATTTTATTTGTGTATTTTGAGGGGAAACATGCAAATCTGATTTACATTTCTAGAAAGATTACACTAATTACATTGTGGAAATTGAATAACAAGGCAGTGAATTAAGTGACACCAGTTAAGATGAGTGGTAGTGGGGCTGGATGGCTTGGAAGTTCAGAGCACTGGCTGCCCTTTCAGAGGATCAAGGTTTGACTCCTTACAACCAGTGGTTCTCAACCCTCCTAACGCTGCCATCCTTTAATACAGTTCCTCGTGTTGTGCTGACCCCCAACCATAAAATTATTTCCATTAGGACCATTACTTCATAACTGTAATTTTGCTACTGTTATGAATCATAATGTAAATATCTGTGTTTTCCAATGGTCTTAGATTCCAAAGGGGTCGCAACTCACAGGTTGAGAACCACTGTGTACTGCTGTCTGTAACTCTAGTCCCCAGGACTAGGAGGTTAACAAGATGGAGTAAAATGAACAGGCTTTGAGTAAAAATGTATTTAAGTTTGGATATGCTGTGTAGAAATAAGATGAAAGCTGATGTACTAAGATCTAGCCATACATGATTTAACCCAATTCGTAATATGTTTGATTCAAATAAGTATATTATTCAATCACTATATATAGGTATGGTGCTTCAAAGAGACTGGTAGGTTGTTAATGGGAATTACAAATATAAAAAAATTATATTCAAAGAAATTATGTGCATAGTAAGAAACATACATGAAATAAGAAACAGTATTTGAGTAGTACATGAGCAAAGGAGGTGGAACTAAAAAGAGACTACGATGCAGTTGAAGGGGCAAGGGTGGTGGAAGATTTTCAGTAATTAAAGTATGGTAATGGATTTCTAGAAGAATGGTACAAAGAGGTCAAGCTGTGTTTTTCTTCGGGTTGGAGAGATGGCTCAGTTGGTTAAGAGCAAGTACAGAACACTCAGATTCTGGCTGAGAATCTGAGTGCACACCTTTAATCCCAGCACTCGGGAGGCAGAGGCCAGCCTGGCCTACAAAGAGAGTTCCAAGATTACATAGAGAAACCCCATCCTGGAAGAAAAAGAAAAGACCCAGATTCAATTCCTAGCACCACCAATGTCAGGCCGGCCCTAACTGCTTGATCTCTGTGGACACTGATTGCACTCATGTGCACATACCCATGTGCACACAATTAAAAGTCATAAAAATAAATCTCAAAAATGTCTTACAGTTTTCCTTTCCTCACTGAGGACCTTTTTAAACTCTAGTCCCTTACTCCTTGTCTAGTCATACCACTCCCTAGAAATCATTTTTAGAAGATTTTTTCATTAATTTAAGTATGTGTATTACGTATATTTAAGTGTGGGTTTCTGCATGCAATTGCAGTGCCCTAGAAGGCCAGGAGAGGGCAGTGGATCTCCTTAAATTGCAGATACAGGGGCGTGGGATTACTGCTTTTGCAGAGGACCAGAGTTTGGTTCCCAGCACCCATTCCAGGCAGCTCATAACCCAATGTTTTTAAAATTCAGATTTTTTTTTTTTTTTGTGTGTGTGTATGCCACATGAGTGCAGGTGTCTGGAGAGGCCAGATCCCCTGGAGTTATAGGTTGCTGTGAGCCATCCAGTGTGGGTGATGTGAACTGAACTTGGGTTTTCTGCAAGAGCAGCAAGTGCTCTTTACTGAGCATCCTTACCATCACCCCCAGACCCTGCCACACACATTTAGAAAAAAAAGAATATTGTAGTCTCATGCATGAAAAAGGGTACAAGTTTTGGTGCCTCACACCAAGTAGTTTTTTTTTTTCCCCTTTAAATTCTTATTTTATGTGTATGGTGTTTTGTCTGCATGTATATCTGTGCACTGTACGTGTGCAGCACCCAAGAAGGCCAGAGGGTCGGATCTCCTGGGACTGCAGTACAGACAACTGGTAGCCACTATGTGAGGGCTGAAAATTGAACTTCGGACCTCAGAAAGTGCAGCTAATGTTCTTAACCAGTGAGCCATCTCTCCTGCTCCAAGAAGTAGTTTTTTATCCACACCGAGACTATATGATTTAAGGTCAAGTGGATATCGACAATCTTGGTTAAGATAATTTTAGTGGTAGCTCTGTAGGATGTTGGAAAGGAGACATTGCATTGTGGTCTTAGATAGAAATAGCAAGTAGGTAGGTTAAAAAAGGGGGGTGGGTGAGATAGCTCATCATGAAAGAGTGTCTTCTGCTAAGCCCAAGGACTCAAGTTTGATTCCCAAGAACATCAGGAAGGAGAGAAGTGAGCCCCACAAGTTACCTTCTGACTTCTACATGTGCATGAAACACACATACAACAAACAGGTAAATGATAAAAAAAAAAAAAATTTTAAAGGAGGAAACCGAGAAGCAGAAGATAATATCACTGGGAAGGTAGTTGAAAGAACTTGTCCTTTCTAAGGAAAAGGGACATTTTCTTCTTTCAATAGAAAGGGGACTGGTATATTTGGCTGCAATGAATTCCTTTTTTTCTGTGTGATGTGTTTCCAAGTCAAAAACCCCAAATGCCGCAAAACAAACAAACGAACAAAAGAAAAAAAAACCACTTCTGTTCCTGTGACAACGCCGGATTTTACAGTGACTCAACTTCTCAACCGTGAAGTTAAAAGGCTGCAGGATCAAACAAACCCATGACAGCCACTCGGCTCCAAACTCTTTACGTTGCCGTACTCGGCCCCCTTCTCAGTTTACAGCTGTCACCTATCTCTTGAGAAGCCGCAGCACCCTCCTCACCGGTTCCCCATCCCCGGCTCGCTCACCCAGACGCCACCCTCCAATCAGGACGTTCTCTTAGGTTCATCAGGGGCTGTGCCCTCCAAGGCCAAACCTGGGGGCTGGTGAATTCAAGTCGTCGGTACTCCACCCCACGGCAGAGGACAAGACCTCGTTCCCGCGCCTGGGGTCCAGGGTTCGAGAACCCTGCGTGGCAGGTGCACCGCTCCCTTCCGGCCCAGCCGGCTAGAAAGCCCGGAAGGCCGGGCGTGGGGGGAGGCCGGGCCCTGGCCCCCGGCAGCAGGGACGCTCCTGGAGCCCAGGCTAGTGCTCCGAGCCCGAGCTATGCGGTCTACTCCCCGCCTTTTGAGCGGTCTCCAGCCCGCGGACTCCCCGCCCTCCACACTCACCCCGACACCTGGGCGAGTCAGTGATTCGGTGCCGGGTCCTCTCTGGACCGAAGCTGAAGCAGCAGAGAAAGCCGCGAGGACCCCGCGCTCGGAGTGCCCAACAGATTGCCTGACTAGCAGCCTCCGAGACGCCGAGGAGGTCCGCAGGACTAGAAAGAGAAAATGGGCGGAAAGGCGTTCAGTGAGAGGAACCGTGTCTCCAGAGGTTGAGGATCTGAATCCTCTACATTACTCAGGCTCTGGAAGACCGGGGAGGTTGGCACTCCCTGAGCGCAGGCGCTCACCCGCAGCCTAACTCCGATTGGGGTCCCTTACCGTAGTAATCGAGGTCCTGGAGGGACGGGACATCAGACGCGCGTTGAGCCAATGGCTTTGGGCTCGAGTCACGGATGGGGCGGAGCTAAGAGGGGGTGGGGCTTAGGAGAAAGGGGGCGGTGACGAGCTGAGGGGGCGGAGCCACCGGGCTGAGGGGCGGGACGCGCGGCAGAGCCAAACTAGGGTGAGAGTGTGAAGATGGCAGCTGCCGAGGAGCCGAAGCCCAAAAAGCTGAAGGTGGAAGCGCCACAAGCGCTGAGGTGAGAGCTGCCCGACGTGGGGAGGAGGGAGACGGCACTCGTGGCGAGCCACGGCCCACGTGGGCTGGCGCCGCTGGATGGTGTTGGCGTTCGTGGGGCCAACCAGCGGGACCTGCGGCTCGGGGAGTTGCCCGCGTGGCTGGCTGCTCATTGCCCTCTTGGTTTGGACCATGCTCAGGTGCATTCCCGGCCCTGGCAGCAGCCATTGGCCAATCAGAGCAGCCGGCCCGGGGGCCGAGCCTTCCGCTGGCGCCACGTGCGGGTCCTCGCGGGCTGCGCTGGCGCGACCCCAAAGGACCCGTCCGGAGCTGCATCCTTCCCCGGGGTGTAGCGGGAAGGAGCCCAGTGCTTCCTGGACCCCGGGGAAAGATACAATTCTTGGGATTTTTTTCGGAAGGCGTTGCTGTAGAGCATTTTGACTTCTTTTTTTTTTTGCCACCTCTCTGAAATCATCTTTGGAGACCCCCACGCCCCCGGGACCGGAATCACCTCTGAGGCTTTGGCTGGGGTAGCCTTTGGCTAAATGGTTAGGAAAGTTTTTGTTTGTTTTTCTTTGCTTATTTGGCAACCGCGGAGAGAGCGCTCTCCCAACACCTGACACAAGTAATTGATGTTTGTAACTTTCACTTATAAAAAGCCGTTTGTTAAAAAGCATTTCTCCCTAATAAGTCCAGAGTGCAAATTTTGATGCCTTTGAAGTGCTCATCGGAAGGCAGCGGTTTTTCTATCTAAAAATAGACGCATCAAACTGATTTAAAACTGTGGGGCATAGCCGGGCGTTGGTGGCGCACGCCTTTAATCCCAGCACTCGGGAGGCAGAGCCAGGCGGATCTCTGTGAGTTCGAGGCCAACCTGGGCTACCAAGTGAGCTCCAGGAAAGGCGCAAAGCTACACAGAGAAACCCTGTCTCGAAAAACCAAAAAAAAAAAAAAAAAAAAAAAAACTGTGGGGCTATCACGGAGCGTACAAGACAAATCCTATTTATTTCAACATATCTTCTCCATGTTCAAAAGAATAATTTGTTCACAACTGAAAAGAAAAGGTTAGATAGGAGCTCCGTATCATGTTCCTTGTTGAAATGGGTGATGACCAAATCCTTTCCAGTGGCTTTAAAATATGGCTACTCTTCTTAGAGGTTATTGTGCATGTCTAATACCACGAACATAAAAAAAACAAACCCAAACCTTGAGGATGTTTTATTTTAAATTTTAGATTATCTGTGCCAGTGGGATGGCTCAGCAGATAGAGGCATTGGCTGCCAAGCCCGATGACCTGAGTTGAGACTCCAGGACCCACGTGGTGGACTGAGTGAACCTTTTCTTCTGTTGTCCTCTGCTCTTCACACAGTGGCCCCCCCCCCCCCCCACTAAGTAAATACTAACTGTCTCCTTAGATTTCCTTTTAATAAAAGCAATACTTTATATATAATGGTGATCCATTTTAACAATATTTACAATCTGTAGTAATGATATAAAGAAGGCTCTATGAAAGAAAGGCAGAGATTATTCATATTTTACAGGTGAGGATATTGAAGTTCAAATGACATTTAAGAAAGGGAAATACGAACCCAGGGTATCAGGATACAAGTTTATTATTTGATTCTAGTGTGTTTATACAACATCCAAGGCATGCCTCTGTTTGCTTATGTGTCTTTAAAAATGATCCATGGTAATGTTTGGCATATATATGTATATGTGTGTGTATGTATATATCTGTATACACACACACACACACACACACACACACACACACACACACACACACACACACACATATATATGCCAGGCACTGTTTCTGCATTCTACATGTTTTAACTCAATACCATAACAACCCGATAAGGTAAGGTAATCTCTATTACTATCTCAATTTAACCAAAAAGGAAACAGGCACATATCTGTTGTTTATGTCTATTTAAAACTTGTAAATAATTTAGATGAATAAAATTCACCTTACTTAATGCTAACCCAGTGCCATGTGCAGAGATGAAGTTAAAAGATTAGGTATTTTGACTATGGGGACAAATCTCTGTAATTTTATGCAGGGATCTTTGCTGTTGACTTCCTACTTTTATTATACTGTATTAGTTTACCTTTCAGGATTGCTGTATGATAATGCATTTAGAGTGAATTACTGTATGATTTGCTTGGCGGTTAAGAGATTTCTACCAATTTTGTTTAACTGTTAAGGAAAGTGACTTACAAATTATTAGAACAATTTAATGTATAGAATCAGTCATTGGGGAACAAGTAAATTATTTATAGATGTCAGGGAATTTGGGAATCTGTGAGAAGTTCAGTTCGCTTTAGAGAAATAATTCTTATATGTGTATGTTGGTGTGAATGTGTGTCATTTGTATGCCAGAAGAGGGCTTCGGATGCCCTGGAGCTGAAGGTAAAGATAATTGTGAGCCACCCAATGTGAGTGCTGGGAACCAAGCTTGGCTCCTCGGGAAGAGCATATGCTCTTGCTTTTTTTTTTTTTTCTTTTTTTTTTTAATTTTTATTTTAGGTGCATTGCTGTTTTTGCCTGCATGTCTGTGTGAGGGTGTCAGATCCTCTGGAACTGGAGTTACAGACAGTTGTGAGCTGCCATGGGGATATTGAACCCGGGTCCTCTGGAAGGGCAGTCAGTGATCTTAACCGCTGAGCCATCTCTCCAGCCCTGAGCATATGCTGTTAACCATTGAGCCACCCTTCTAGCCTAGGAGGTGTTTTTTAAGTAGGGGGAATTTTATCTTAGAAGAAACATTTGGCAAAACATGGTGATAATTTTGGTGGAGTGGGGGAGGAGAGTAAAGTTTAGAGATGCTGCCGGAGGGCTGGTGAGATGGCTTAGAGGTTAAAGTGCTTACTGCCGAGCCTGACAACCCGTGTGAATCCAGATCCAGGACCCGTGTGGTGTGTACTCATGCGTGTGCACACAATAAACAAACAAATAAATGTCATTTCAAATAAGCAAAAAGCTAGCATGGTGTCCCATGACTTTAATCCCAACAGTTTGGAAGCAGAAGCAGGCAGATCTCTGTAGGTCTCAGGTCAACCAGGGCTATATAGTGAGACCCTTTGTAAACAGCAACATCTGAAACCTATAGCAGAGATTTCCTTGTTTTGCCCCCTCATGATGCTCCCCCATGTATTAAATGATCAGAAGACGCCTCCCTATGATAGAGATGATCAGGCCAAAATTATCGGTATTGTTGAGAGTGAGGATTCCGTTAGGGAGACCATCTGACAAGAGTATCTTCCTATCTTATTCTTTATTGTTTTTTTAGACCGATTGCTTTTTAGGGCATACTAGTTAATAAGGTTTCAAAGAAAGAATCAGACTGTAACATGTTTCCAGGTAGAAACAGTAATTGAGTAGCAGACATTTATACAAGGACTACTTAATTTTTTTTTCTCTCCTTTGGAAATGTTATTCAAGTTCATTGCTTCAGCGGTCACCTCTAAGAAGACACAACACCTTCCAAGTAGTGTTGAACACATGCCAAGTCTGTTCTTTCAGGCTGTCTTTCAAGTATGTGCTATTTTAGGCATGGTGCTAAAAACTGGGTATTGAGAGAAAGAAGAAGGTAAGATCCAGATGCCACTCTCCTCCTGGAGACTAAGTAGAATTTGGGAAAGTAAAATCTGAGCATTAGTAAGACGATGAGAAATTAGCCAGGTATGAAATAAGGTATCTGCCTTTATAGGAAAATTATTCTGGAGGTAGGTCCACTGTTGGGGATTGAAAATGAGGCCATTTGATTTGACTGGAGTAGACAGTAATAAGTGTCTAGGCTTCTTGTTGGGCATCTTCCTATGTGATATTTCTGTCTATGTGTTCTCATGTAGCCCAGGCTGGCCTTGAACATGATTTGGAACCAAGGATGACCTTAAACTTGTGTCTTCCTGGCTCCATCTCACCAGTGCTGGGATACCCAGTGTTCAGAAGCTAGTTTTAACTGTTGAATATCCCCAAGTGCTTTGCTGATCTCTAAAGTCACATACATGCAAGCAAATCCATCTCTTGTCCTAAATCTGGGCTTTCTCCCATGGCTCCTGCATCAGTCAGGAGCAGTGCAAACCTCTCTTTCTCTGAAGTGTAGACTTCATCTTGGCTTAGTTTTTTCTTAGCTTGTTAGCTAGTTCCTGTGCCTCCAGTTTCAAGCTCTGCCATATCAATTTTAGATGCAACTCTACTTTATCATCAGAGCAAATATTTGTTACTGTGGACTTGGTATTAGGAAAGATTGACTCCTGAGAGCCAGTTATCATGACTCCTTCTGACATTAATGATTAAAGAGTGTTCAGAGGGTCTGGGGAAGGATGGGTCAGTGGGGAAGGCACTTACCTTGCAAGCAGGAGGGTCTGAGCTTGATCCCCGGAAGATGTGAACATGCCAAGTGTGGTGGTGCACTTCTACCTAGCGCTGGCAGGGCGGAGACACAGCACCTTAGGCCAGTTGGCAAGCTCCAGGCTAATGAGAGACATTCTGTCCAAGGAGGTGGACTGAATTCCCAAGGATGACACCTAAGATTGTCTCCTGGCCTCCGCATAGATGCAAACGTGCACCAGCACACGTACGTGCACACTTGAAAAAAGGTTGTTTAAGGGTCATATCTTTCCGTATTACTTAAAAAGAAACAAAAAGCAGTTTTCTATTCAGCAAACACTGAGCTTTCCCCAAATACTGCTTCCTAAGCATTTCACTCCTAAACCCCTATTTTTCTTTTCCCCAGTCCCCTACATTACCACACACCCTATGTTTTAAAATTGTATTATGAACCTAAAAACAAGTCTGTAAGTATGACAGGTGATCAGAGAAGAGTTTTAGTAATGTCTTACAAAACACATTTCCCTCCCCCTTCAGAAAACAGTGTGGAGGACGAGAACAATGAGCATGTGCTTCCCATAGTGGTCTGCTAAGATTAACTGAGGAAAATATGTTCAGACTAAAAAAGCCCGCTGGTGTATTGTACAATGTCTGGTCACAATAACTGTTCAACTCAAGTCTGTTGTTGTACAGAGTAGGACTGATAGGTACTCTTCCCTGCTTCTAAACCCTGTCAAACCCCATACTTTTATTAATGTAGCCTAAAATCAAGTTTGGCAGTTCTAGTGATGATAAGCTTTTAACTTATATTTACAGTTTAATCCTTTAAGGCATTAGACTGTGAAGGAATAGAAAGCAAATTCTTCTAGAGACAGTTTGTATAAGATCCTTTTCTGGGATGCAATAAATGTTGGGTTGTGGGAGGGTGGAGGGAGAATGAGAGACAGACTGTGTGACTAGCCTGAGTATTAGAGGACAGCCCTGGAGGTGCTTGAGCTCAAGGAAAATGGAAAGGGCTCTAGGGAAGACTGGCGTTGAAGACTGCTTCTGATTTTAATTATAAGGCCAGACTCAGTAACACTAAGCATGAGCTGATGAGCTCCCCACCATCCTGGAACAAGGCTCCATTTTCCTCCTTGGATTAAAATCCCATCTGTGTGCAAGATGCTCACAATTGGGGTGGGAGGCAAAGGAAATGGAGGTCTAAAGAGCTTTCCAGTCAGGGTGGAAGGCAGTGAATTTCTGGAATCAAGACGTGGTGTGATTCCTGTTCCTAATAGCTAAGGGAAGACTGTTTACTTGCTTTGTGCATCTTTTCTCACATGTTGAATGGATTTTGGAAGAGTATCTACCTAATGAGATTGTTAGCTATTAAGAAAATAGACATAAAACATAGTAAATGTTGAATAAATCTAAAACAATAAAAGTTGAATAGCTGCTGTTATCATGGTATTGCCTATCTTGTGATATCGTACTCAGTTCCAAATTCTCCACAAGTAAATTTTAAAGAGGAAAGCAGCAATACTTAAGAGGTGGGCTTGGTGGTATATACATGTCATAACAGCACAAGAGAGTCTGAGGCAGGAGGACTGTAAGTTCTGGACCAGCCTTGGCAATGTAGTGAGTTTCGTCAGAGGAGTCTATGCTGTGGAACCCTTAAAAATCAAATACGCCCCCTAAAATTAAAAAAAGATAAACATCTCCAAGGGATGAAGTATCCAGTTATAATGTGGGTTCAGGAATTGGTGGAAATAACTTGGCGGGGGATCTGAAGCCACATACCCTGGGTGAAACAAGGACCTGGGCTGTAGCTGCCTGAGAAGGCTGAACTCATCTGCTCTCCACTGTTGCTTTAAAAAGCTGTGGACCTGAAGTGCAGACAGAAAGAAGCCCACTGCCAGATGGCTCAGCCTCAGGAGCTGTAAATTCCCTACTGCCACCTAGTACAAGAGCACTGGGCTTGGAGGTCATGGGTTCCCTAACTATAGTGACCTGCCTCGAAACTGCCGGGAGAAGAAGGAGAAAGTCTGAGATTGTGGAAAGAAGGAAGACCCTCAGAAGATTGATATAGTCACCAGGAGATAAAGTCACTTAAACTCAAATGGAAATAGTAGAATGATTTCAAAATGACTAGTCTAAAGATCTATAGAGACAGAAGTGTTCATCAAAAAACAAGATGTTCCTGGGCGGTGGTGGCTCACACCTTTAATCCCAGCACTCGGGAGGCAGAGCCAGGCGAATCTCTGTGAGTTCAAGACCAGCCTGGTCTACAGAGCGAGATCCAGGACAGGCACCAAAGCTACACAGAGAAACCCTGTCTCGAACCCCCCCCCAAACAACAATAACAACAATAACAACAAGATGTTATGAATAAGAAATATGTAAACATAAAATTGATGGATTTAGAGATGGGGTTTTTAGAACTAAACCCACACATGAAAACTAGACTCGGATCAGATGAACTTGAAGGGAAAATGAGTGAATTAGAGCAAAGTCCTTGGAGTGGTGGTACAGCTCAGTAACAAAGCTGTGCATGGGGTTGGGGGTTCAGTGTTCTTTTCCAGCTTGAGAAAGAGAAGCGCGAGAGAGACTTGGGGGTAGAAGTAGGATTATCAAGGTTTTAAGGTCCCTGGGTGTGACAGTACACACTTTTAATCCCAGCAGGGGTGGAACCAAGGCAGGTGGAGCTCAATGAGTTTGGGGCAAAGGTCTACATAGTGAGCTTCAGGCCAGCCAAGGCTACTTAGTGAGACCCCGTCTCAAAAAAACAAAGAATAAGCCGGGCGGTGGTGGCGCACGCCTTTAATCCCAGCACTCGGGAGGCAGAGCCAGGCGGATCTCTGTGAGTTCGAGGCCAGCCTGGGCTACCAAGTGAGCTCCAGGAAAGGCGCAAAGCTACACAGAGAAACCCTGTCTCAAAAACCAAAAAAAAAAAAAAAATAACAAAGAATAACCAAACAAGAGTTTATGGTTATCCTCAGCTATACAGATTATTCTGGACTAATATAATGGACTGTCTCAAACAAGATTTAAAAAAAAAGATTAAAAAAATAAAGAGAAATTTCTGGGAGGTGGTAGCACATGCCTTTAATCCCAGCACTTGGGAGGCAGAGGCAGGTGGATCTCTGTGAGTTCGAGGACAGCCTGGTCTACAGAGTTCCAGTGAGTTCTACACAGAGAAACCTTGTCTTGAAAAACAAAACAAAGGAAAGAAAAAGAGAAATTAAAAGATAGGAATATAAATTGAAAGGTACCAATTTATATATATTAGAAGTTAAAAAAAAAGTGATATGAATGGCAGGAAACCATATTGGAAGAGATGAGTGCATTAGACTTTTAAGAAAAGCCAAATTCCTCTGGTTGAAAGTATGTTCAAACTGGTGAAAACAAAAACAAACAAAACAACCCCAAACCTCAAAACCAAAAATTTCCTAAGGCTGTAGACATGTTTAATTTTAATTATTTTAACCTGTATAAAAAATGAAAAATTGGTTATAAATTTTGGTTAAAAATTGAAGTAATTGTGATTACCTGGGTTATAGTATGGCACTGTAGTCCCAGCTACTTGAAATGCTTAGACATAAGGATCACTTGAAACAGGAGTTGGGGGCTAGCCTGGGCAACATAAGGAGCATCATCTCTTTAAAATTAACAATGATAATAGTTGTGTCTATGGGGCTGGAGAGATGGCTCAGAGGTTAAGAGCACTGGCTGTTCTTCCAGAGGTCCTCAGTTCAATTCCCAGCAACCACATGGTGGCTCACAGCCATCTGTAATGAGATCTGGTGCCCTCTTCTGGTCTGCAGTCATACATGCTGTATATATAATAAATAAATAAATCTTTAAAAAAAAATAGTTGCATCTATGTAAAAGGATTGTGGGGTTGTTGGATTGTGATGGGTTGTGTGTGTGTGTGGATTTTAATTAAATTTTTTTTTTCTAATTATATTGAACATGAGTTATTAGTCAGGATTCAATAAAGGAACAGAAATGAAAGAATGAAAAAAAAATATAAAAGGGATTTATTAGAGTGGCTTAGAGGCTGTGGGCCAAGCAGTCCAGCAGTGAATCTTCAGGCCAAGAGTCTGGTATTTGTTCAGTCCACAAGGCCAGAGGATGTCTCAGTAGTCCCAGTCTGGTACTGGAGTCCCAGGGAAGTCCTAGACAGCTTTCAGTCTTCAGTGCCTGTCAGAATCCTGGAAAAGTCTGTTTTAACACCTTGAAGCCTCTGGAACAAGACAGCTTGCCAGCAAGAGTGAAGGCAAACAGGCAAAAAGCATGTCCTTTTGTATAGACTGTCACCAAAAGGTGTGGCCTGCTGGTAGGTCTTCCCACCTCAAATGATCCAATCAAGAAAATCCTTTCACAGGCTGCCCAGCTGCTTTTGTTTTAGTTGACTCCAGATATATATAGTCAAGTTGACAGCCAACATGAGCCATCAGACATATTTCTTAGGACTCTTTGAGTTTAAGCTGGAGAATTTGATGTTCACTGGCCAGGTGCTGAATGGCCAAATATCACCATTACATCTTGGGACACCAAATATATCTGAAACATAGTAAAATAATTATTATGACTTTATTGTAGGCTGTAATTTTTGATCCATATTTCTGAAATCCCAAAGCTCTAGAAACTGGCAAAAAAAAAAAAATTTAGAGTTGAATGTCTTAGTTGAGGTTCCTGCTGCTGTAATGAAACATTATAGGAAGGGAAGAGTTTATCGGATTTACATTTCTCAGCACTCTTCATCATTGAGGGAAGCCAGGACAAGAACTCAAACAGGGCAGGATTCTGGAGGCAGGAGCTGATTTAGAGGCCATGGAAGAGTGCTGCTTACTGACTTCCTCTCCATGGCTTGCTCAGCCTGCTTTCTTATAGAACCCAAAACCATTAGCTCAGGGATGGTACCGCCCACAATGGGCTGGGCCCTGCCCAAGAATCACTGTTTAAGAAAATGCCCTATAGGGTTGCCTACAGCCTGATTTTATGGACACATTGTCATAACTGAGGCATCCCTCTCTGTTGACTCAGGGTTGTGTCAAGTTGACATTAAAATGGCCAGCATATTGGAAATGAATCAATTTGACAGTGAAATGAACTAACATGAAGCTCTGTGTAGCTGTGGGAGGCAAATGTGTGTATTTTGTTTTGCACCTGTCAAAAGTGTCTGTTAAATGGCAAATTGAATGGGTTTCTTCTGGGGCATTTTATAAACTATATTAGCGCCCCCACTGTGTCAGTCTTCTTGCAATCTGTAACATTCTGAATTCTAAAACATATCTAGCTTCCAGGATTTAAGACAGGGAGGGTGGCCCTTTATTGAGCATTAAAATAGTCAACTGTGGAGTATTTGAATTGGTTAAAGGATCAATAACTTTTTATAAGTCAGTTGCTATTATTTTGTTTCCTATAGCCAAGGCTAGCCTTGAACTTACTATGTAGCCAAGGATGACCTCTTTAAAAATTTGATTTGTGGGATGGCAAGATGGCTTCTTCCACCTGAGTACATGGAAGTGTACACTCCATGAAAGGAACAGATAGTCAAGCCAGACCTGGCAAAACCTCCAAAGTAGTGTGGGAGGAAAGAAAAGAAATACCAATAATTAGCAAAATAGAACATCACTAAACAAATTCATAGGAAATAGTAAAACCCTTTCCATAATAACTTTAGATGTAAATGGCCTCACCTTACCACTAAAAAGATGTAGACTAATGGACTGGATTAAAAAGCAAGAACCAAGTATATGTTGTCTTCAAGAAATGTACTTAGCCAGCAAAGATATCAAAAAACTCACTATCAAAGGATGGAAAAAAAAATGCCAAGCAAATGGAAGCCCTATATAAGCAGACATAGCTGTCCTTATATTAGATACAGTGAGCTTCAAGCCAAACCTAATTAGAGAGAGGGGGGGCATTGCATATTTATAAAGGCAGCATTGCATGAAGAGGACATAACACTTGTAAATATTTGGCCAGCCTTGGGTACATTCTTACTCCCACACCCATCTGGGTGGGTGCTAGTGTGTGTAGGGAGTCAGTGAGTGGAGGTGGTGTTCGTATGTGTGGGGGAGCAGGAGGTAGTCTTGAATGAGACAGTGAGAGTCACTACTACCAGTATCTTGTAGAGTGACGTGGTGTCATCCTCCTAGCAAGAGAAAAAGTTACATAGTGTGGCACCTAGAGACACTGTGAAGACAGCCCTGTAAATCAGTGCATCCAGAGAAAGCTTCATTCTTCCAGGTCCAGTCATCTCTGAAAATCTTTACCACCCAGTTTGCACATGGCTCCTCTGGTGTTTGAACTTTGGACCGTGCTTTATTGCCTGCGCAGTATTTGTATTTTATTTCACCCATTGCTGCCTGAAGTCAGCCAACTAGATGAGCAGCCCTCAGCCCTCCTACCTGCTCCCTTCCACGCAATTGAACAACATGTGGTTTATGGGGAATTAATTCTTAAGTGTTTTAAAAAATTCGCCCTCTCCACCCACTCCCACGTATTTGTGGTGTTTTGTGTGTGTGTGTGTGTGTGTGTGTGTGTGTGTGTGTGTGTGTGTGCGCGCGCGCGCGCGTGCGCACATGCACGTGCATTTGTGTGGTCAGGAGACAACTTTTAGGAATTGGTTCTTTGTATTATGTTGGTTCCAGAGACTAAACTCAGGGTGAGCCAGGGCTAAATAGTGAGAACCTATAAACAAACGAAAATAGCATTTAAGGGTTTATTTATTGATTTATTTTTGCATTCAGCAGTATAGAATGGATTTTTGTATTAGTTTCAAATTCTTACCTATTTGACAATAGATAGAACCTTAAAGTACTTAATGGTTCCATGACATTTTACCTTTTTTTGTTATACTGAATGAACTTGTGTACAAAACCAATCTGATACTAGAAGGTGATATAGTTAAGAAATTCATTTCTTGGATTGAATTTCTGGTTTGTTTAGAGACTAGGAAGCTTTTGACTCTGGCGGTCCTTTCTTGCATTTGTCCACAGGGAAAATTCCCTCCAGACATACCTACTTCGATGTAGACAGTAACTTTATTAAAGCCCCATGTTAGTGTTTTCTTTTCTTTTTTTTTTTTTTCTTTTGGTTTCTCGAGACAGGGTTTCTCTGTGTAGCTTTGCGCCTTTCCTGGGACTCCCTTGGTAGTCCAGGCTGCCCTCGAACTCACAGAGATCCACCTGGCTCTGCCTCCCGAGTGCTGGGATTAAAGGCGTGCGCCACCACCGCCCGGCAAGTGTTTTCTTTTTTAATACACTAGAGTTGCTTACTTGGTAGAGGAGTGGATTTTCTGAAAGAGTGACTTTACATAGACTATCTTAGTTGCCTGTCAACATGGTGGCTCTTTCCCCAGGCCAGGATAGTGTGTGTGTGTGTGTGTGTGTGTGTGTGTGTGTGTGTGTGTGTGTGTGTGTGTGTGTATGTGTGTGTGTGTGTTTGCAGGGTAATGAGAGTCCCAAAGCAGCGAAGGGCAGTGACAGGTCCTAAATTCTCAGGGTGCTGTGTAATGCACTATACTGTGCAACCAGAGCGTAGTGCCACAGTGGCCTTTTAAAGACGTTTATAACTGTATTTTAATTTAAAAAAGTTTCTACTAACTCACACAGAAGGGGTCACTTGCAAACAGAATATTATTGTAAAAGGATTAATACAGATTTCTAAAGTTTTCTCAAATTTCTTTAAGCTTGATGATATATATAGCAAAACAAACATTTCATTCCCTGAGCCCCAGAGCTGGTCTAAACAACCATCTGATTGAAATACCAGAAAATTATCTCTTTGACAAATAAACAGTCCTCATGTGCTGTCTTTGAAGTTAACCACATTAGAGATTTGAACATCTTGGCTTACGGCCATGACTGAAGAAGTCTTAAGTCCTTTCTAAAACAGTTTTCAAAATTGATTTCCCTCAGCGCTGCTGAGATCGTATCAGTTTTAGTTCTTAGTAGGTTGAAGTTTAAGCTGCTCTGTCATAAAGGTGATGCAGACGCCTTGTGGCTAAGCCTTTGTTCTCACACAATGAACTGGTTAGTGTATTTTAGCGCGAGATAGCATATGAAGGCATATTAAAGCAAGCATTAACGCTGGGCTTGGTGGCGATCACCTTTAATCCCAGCACTGGGAGGCAGAAGCAGGTGGCAGAGCTCTGTGAGTTCGAGGCCAGCCTGGTCTACAGAGCAAGTTCCAGGACAGCCAGGGCTGTTACACAGAGAAACCGTGTCTCAAAAACCACACACACACACACACACACACAAAACCAAAACAAAAAAGCCGTACATTAACAAATTCCATTTGGACTTGTCTGTTTTATTTAACCTTTGTCTAAATGTATGTAATTGGACTGTTTTGGATTTGAGCTGTAATAATAAAGGAAAATTTTATTATTAAATCCAGTAAGCACTAAATATTTAGAATAAAATAGTATTTTAAATAACAGAAAGAAAAAGAGATCCGCCTGGCTGCGCCTCCAGAGTGCTGGGATTAAAGGTGTGCTCCGCCGCCTGGCTGATTTGTCTTTTTTTTTAATGAGTGGATAGGGGTGCAGGTTTTGATTTGTCTTTTTTTTATGGGTGGATAGGGGTGCAGGTTTTCTCTATGATAAGATGGCCTTTGGATGAGTTCATCCCTATGTTTAAATACTCTAAGGATATTTTCTTTCTCTTCTTTCTTTTTTTCTTTTTAGTTTTTTGAGACAAAGTTTCTCTGTGTAAGCATCAGAGGTCAGTGACAGAGTCCTAGATTCCCAGGGTGCTGTGCAATGCAGTATACTGTGTAACCAGAGGATAGTGCCACAGTGACCTGGAATTCACTCTGTAGACCAAGCTGGCCTAGAACTCGCAAAGATCTGCCTGCCTCTGAGGATTAAATGCTGGGATCAATGGCATGTGCCACCATGCCCCGATTTCTTTCTCTTTTTAATTAATTTTTACATTTATTTTGTTTGTTTGTGTTGATTTATTTATCTGTTTATTTTGTGTGTGTATAAGGATGCTTGAATGTCATAGCACATGTGTGGAGGTCAGAGGATAACTCGTGGAAACATATCTGTCCTATTGTAGCGCCCTGGGACTGAAATCTGGTCGTCATCTCATTAGGCTCCATCTGGTTTTTTCCCATGTAACCCGGGATAGTCTTGAACTCTCAATGTGGCCCGGGTTGGCTTTGAATTTGCAGGGATAATCCTTCCTCATCCTCTCAAGTGCTGGATTTCAGGGGTATACCACCACACCTAGCTTAAGGATGCTTTGTAGAGACATGAATTTCTGTGCTTACAGACAGATTTGCTTCAGAAAACGGGGATCTGGGCTTCAGCATTCCTTTCTCTGTCAGCACAGCGTTCCCCCTTTGTTTGTACTAAGTGAACAGAGTCTGTTCTTCCACTGGTGGGAACGTACAACCACACCTGAGCCCTCTGACCTTAGTTCTTTGTGAATCGTGCCTGCATTCTGAAGACTTGATGGTATCCTGTAAATTCAAGTCTGATATAGAGGGCTTTCACGGTTTTCTTGTTGCCCATAATCTTGTCTTTTTAAAAAATTTTTTTCTCCTTGAGATAAGAGTGTTACTGTGTAGTCCTGGTTTGCCAGTAACTTGTTGCATAGCTCAGTCTGGCCTTGAATTCATAGAGATCCCTCTAACACTGCCTCCTAGGTGCTGGGAAAAAAGTTATGTGCCTTCTTTGGGCATGATCTTGCTTCTCTAAATTAGCTAAATTCTTACCCTTACTCCCCAAAGACTGCTTGGAAAGGCTGGTGGGAATGGGAGTGGGAGAAGGGTAGGGTGATGGCTGAGTGCAAATTCCTAGGGCGGGTGGGAAGTGTTCCCTCCTAGAGCTGATATTTCCTGTAAATCTTGGCTTTGGTTGTGAAAGTCGTCACAGACCTCAGGATGAGCCAGATGAAGCTTGGAAATGGTGATTCAGAATTGCATATAGTTTTTTTGGAGACTTATCAGACATGCTTTAGACTCCAGATTGTAATGCTTGGTGAGGTCCTTACAAAGATAGAGTTTAATATTTGTTTCGCACTGTTGTGAGAATTCAAGTTCAGAGAGGTTAAATTTGTTTCTCTAGGGAAATACAGCTAGCTTATTCCCTTAACAGATATTAAATATCCGAAGTGGGATTTGACCTCACATCTTTTAATTTCCCATTGTAATATACTCTGAAACAAATGAAGGATTGGTTTTCTTTGGATTTTGTTTAAGATGAAAACCACATATTTAAAAATTTAATATTTAAAGAAAATGGTAATTACTTTCCGATTACATTTTCTTATTGATCCTCTGACATCATTGTCTAAGCTGTCCTTACCTGAGGAAATAAATCAAAGGTCAAGAGTTTCTCCATGGTGGGGGCTCATCTCTCACTCAGGGCCTCTGACTCATCCTTCTTTGCTGTCTGTATTACACTACAAAGCTACTAATTGAGAAGTCCTTAAAGTGAATTCTGTATACAGTAGGTACACACACTAATTAAATAAATCCTCTGACAGTGTGTTTAGTAATCAGGTTTCAACTTTTGACTTTCCAGTTTTCTTTTACACATGAAATTTAAATTATCTTACTTAATTTTATTTTTTTTTACATTTATTTAAATACGTGTGCCCCTCTGTGCCACATTTCATGTTTGTTGATGTCAGAGGACAACTTGATGGAGTTGGTTCTCCTACATTCCAAGTCCTGGGGGTTGAACTCCAGTTATCATGCTTGGGAAATGTCTTTATCTGCTGAGCCATCTCATCAGCTCCATACATGTAGTGTTTTCAACTAAGAGGAAATATTCTCTTGTGGGATCCACTTAATGGTATGTCTTATCAATGGCTTAACTCACTTAGCTTGGATTTTGAGCAGCTTGGATTTTCCAGTTATTAACTTGGGAAAACCAATTTTGCTTTGTGCTTTCTAGTTAAAATGTCCCAGGTAAGAGAATCATTTTTGATGAGTTTGATTGCTTTAGAGATTTTGCACTTTTCCTTGATGCTAACAGTTTGAATGTTATCTTTTTAGTGTTTTAATTATTAAGATAATGTAGGATAGAAGCTGGAGAGGTGGTCTGCAGTTAAGACTGCTTGCTGCTCTTTCAGATGACCCTAATTTGGTTGCTAGCACCTGTATCAGGTGCCTCTTCTAGCCTCCATGGGCACCTGTAAATACATGATATATACACATGTGAGCACACACACACACACACACACACAAAACCCTTTAAAATACAGGATAAAAATTCAGACACTTGGGTTCAGAGAGTTTAAATATTGTGCCTATAATTACATTAAGTTTTGGGACTAGTATTTAAACTGCAGTGTGTCTTATTATACTATTTGTATCAATTTTCTACATTTTTGAGATCTAAAACAGCAATCAGCAGTGATGTATAGGATTAAAATATTAAGCAGACTTGCTTTAGCCAATATTCCTATCTTACACAGGGAACAATTACTAGTAATCTTCTAAGAAGCTGCTAATCTGTTAATACTGCTAATAATTTAAAATCCTATCAAAACAGCAGAGATGAAAATCTTTTGCTTTAGAAATAACCCACAAGTAGCCTTGGGCCATGGGCAATTGTAAAAACAAACAAACAAACAAAACACACAAAACAAAAAAACTCGTGGTAGCTTATGTGTTGGTGAATCCGCAGCACTCAGCAAGCTGAGGCAGGAAGATTGCATTTTTGAAATCAACTTGGGCTACACAGCAAGACCTGTCTTAAAAACAAACAAACAGGGCTAGTGAAATGGCTCAGCAGGTCAGGGTGCTTGCCACTATGCCTGATGGCCTGAGTTCATTCTCTCGGACCCACATGGTGGGCAGAGAGCACCAACTTGAAACTCATTGTCCTCTGATCTTCACACATGTGCCATGGCACATGTGAGTCCATGCACATAATAAGTAAGTGCAAAGAATTGAAGGAAAAAAAAACCCAAACAAATGGTGCCAGGAGTACTAGTTCATACTTTTAATCCTAACTGTCAGGAGGCAGAGGCAAGTAGATCTCTGGGAATTGAGACTAGCCTGGTGAGACCATAGTGACTTCCCAGCCCGTTTAGGCTACATAGTGAGACACTGTCTCAAAATATCACAAAATAAAACAACAAGCAAAAAAGAAATAAAAAGTAACCTTTATAAAAAATGTTGAAATTTCCAGGTAGCTTATTTAAAAAATTATGTATATGGAGTGTTTTGCTTTTATGTATGTCTGCATACCTCTTGTGGGTTATTGGTGCACACAGAGGCCGGAAGAAAGCATTGAGTGCCCTGGAACCAGAGTTACAGATGGTTGTAAGTCACAGTGTAGGTACTGGGAATTGAATCTGGGTCCTCTGGAAGAACAGACTGCTGAACCATCTCTTCAGCCTTCTCTAGGTAGCCTATTTTGAAGAGTATGATTGAAAATTTCTTTAAGTATTTAATACTTTATTTATATTTTTTATATAATAAATAAAATTTTTATTTCACGTTTATCATGCTTGATAAGCATAGGAAAAAAGAAATAAAAGGAGGGAAATAGATTTTGGAATGAGGACAGGTGTAGTCATAAGTTTTCTCAGGTCCTGCCAGGCCCTGAGGTCCCTCAGCTGCTTATAAAATAATCATTTAGAGGCTTAACATTATCTAACAACTGTATGGCCTATAGCAGGCCTCTTGCCAGCTAGCTCCTATAGTTTAACTCAACCCATAACTATTAACCTGTATATTGCCGCATGTTCCATGGCTTTACCTGCATCCCATTACATGTTGCTCCTGGCGTCTCCCCCACTCCGCCTTTCTCTTTCCTGTCTCTCTCCTTGGACTTCCCCCTGCCTCTAAGCTGCCACGTCATAGGCCACAGCAGCTTATTTATTAACCAATAGGAACAACATAAATTCACAGCATACAGAAAGACATCCCCCAGCACCAGTATTTTATAAAAGAGAAGCAGAAACATATTGGTGGGCAACCCTTGTAATTCTCAGTACTAAGGAGGCCGAGGCAGAAGATCTTGGGTTTGAGGCCGGCCAGACTGATGTACCTTAATGAGGAGACCTTCCTTTGGAGGAGGGGCAGAGGGGAAGAAGAGGGTAGAGATTATTAGTACACCATTACTTTGTGAAACTGTTTCTGTTATGTGTGTATGTAGGATCTGTAGCTACAATGTGAAATGTATTCACAGTGAATATGCTTTCAATTCCAAAGTTAGGGTTTTTGTTAAGCTTCAAGAGTCTGGTTCAGAAGATCAGAATGGGACTGAAGTATATATCCACGATCTTTTAAAAAAATCTAAGATTTTAATTCTCTTATTCTTTGAAAGATGACTACTTTTGACAGGCGTGGTAGCACACGCCATTAGTCCCATTGCAGAGGCAGAGGCAGGTGGGTCTCTGAGTTCCAGGCTAGCTTGGTCTACAAAGTTACTTTCAGGACAGCTAGGGCTACACATTAGAAACCTTGTTTCAAACCTCCCCCCCCCCCCAAAAAAAAGAAAGATTATTAATTTTTTTGTTTTTGTTTTTTGAGACAGGATTTCTCTGTGTAGCTTTGGAGCCTGTCCCGGAACTCACTCTGTAGACCAGGCTGGCCTTGAATTCACGTGAAGAGATCCACCTGGCTCTGCCTCCCAAGTGCTGGGATTAAAGGCGTGTGCCACCACTGCCCGACCTTTGCTTTTTTGAGACAGAGTCTAAGTATGTGTTTCAGGCTGGCAACCTTCCTGCCTAAGTCTTCCAAGTGCTAGGATCACAGGCATGAGCTACCACTCCTGGGTAACTTTTATTAATTAGTCAACTTTTGTGTTTTTGAGACAATGTGTGTTTCCATAGCCCAGGCTGGCTTTGATCTCACAGTCCTGCCTCTGCTGCCCATGTGCTGGGATTATACACAAGTGTAACAATGTCTGGCCGAGGAATACTTTTTATTTATTTTAAAGATTTATTTTATTTTAAATTTATGTGTTTGTGTGGGTTTATGCACATGTGAGTACAGATACCCTCAGAGTCCAGAAGAGGGTGTCAGATTCCTTGGAGCTGTAGTTTCAGGCCTTTGAGAATTGCCTAACATTGGTGTGTTTTTAAACACTGAGCCATTTCTCCCAGGGAAGACTTTTTAAATTAAAAATTATGTGGTGGTTGTTATTGTTATTATTAATGTGTATGGGTGTTTTGCGTGCATGCATGTCTGTGCTTGCCTGATGATCTTGGAAGCAGAAGAAATTGTTGGGTCCTGTGGGATTGGAGTTAGAAATAGTTGTGAGCCTCCATGTCAGTGTTGGAACTTGAACATGGGTCCTCAGGAAGACTAGCCAGTGCTCTTAACTACTAAACTATTTCTCCAGCCCCTAAAGGAAGACTTAGATTTCAGTTCCATCATTTCAAAACCAACCAGGTAAATGTGATTAATTTTCAGAACATTTTCGTTAAAAAATGCATTCTATATTAGAGACCATACTTGACTTTACTCTCCTGTGGAAAATGGTAAGCATTAGGAGTTAGACAAAGGACATACCTCTAACCCAGTATCTTTAAATTTTTAACAGTGGAACCTTTATGAACATTTGTGGTCACTTCTGAGTCTCATAAAATTTTAGTATGGAATAATTTTACTGATGTTTTAAATTGATTTGTCCAAGCTTAATGTCTGAGATAGAAGCTTCTAGTAATAGTAATTAGTAGTAGTAAATTTGCTATTCTCTTCCCCCCCCTTCCCTTTTCAAAAACAATGCGTTTCTATGTACTGCTGCCCTCAAACTCTGTGTAGTACAGGCTAGCTTTGAACCTTGCGCGCTCTTGCCTCAGCTTCCACATGGCTGGAAGTATATGTGAATGCTACTACACTGATGGCCTATAAATTCTTGGAGGGTGGGAAAGAAAAGCTTTTTCCTTTTGATTAAAAAAAAAAGTCATTCTGACAGAAATGAAATTGTGGTTGAAATGTTAAAAACAAATCTAAGAAAAGTTGTTTCTGAAAGAATTTTGTACGATGCTCTAGCTACTTAGAAAGCTGTGTGTGACTGGATTAGTGCCTCGTGGATAAAACTGTGTGAGACTTGGGTATTTATAAAAGTCTCAGACATGCTGGAACACCTTGAGTTTATTCCAGTGATACTGGTTGCTGTAGTGGATGTAATTAGCCCCAGTTCTGAAGTCAGACTGTCGTGGCTTGGGTTTCTGGTCTATGAAGTATGACTTGAGATGGTTATTTAATCACTTTGAGCTTCAGAGTTTTTCTCTGTAAAATGTAAAGTGTGATAGTAAAGCATCTTGTGCCAGGGCTGCCGTGATTCTGATGGGAGAGTACTTGGTGACATACACAGTGTTGTGTCTAGTGTGATCAAGGCTGACACGAGTTTTATATACACCTGAGGCTGCTAGAAGATGCCAAGGTAGAATTGTTCCCCTTGAGGCTGTTGTCTTGTGAAACTGCATACACAAGTCAAGTCATGTGTTTTTATTTCGTTGATAGAAAACAGGACTGGGGAGATGACTCAGGAGTTAAGAGCATTTGCTGCTTCAGTAGCGAACCTCATTTAGTTCCCAGTACCACCAGTGGCTCACATTGGGCTGTAACTACAGTTCCAGGGATTCTTACTGCCCTCTTCTGGCCTCCACAGGCACTCCATACATGTAGTGCCTTACATACATGTGCGCAAAAAACTCATAAAAAAATAAATCTTAAAAGAACAACAACAGAAAGCACTATGGTTCAAGGCAGACTAGAGATTAAATTGTGTTTTCTCAATCTCTCTCTACCCCTGACTCTGAGAACTCTAGTCTCCCAAGCTCCCACTCTCTCTATCAGTGAGCTGCAGCTCCATCCTCCCTCCACACTTTGTCTTGGCAGGGTCTGCTGGTTATCTCCAAATGCCTCCTGGGTCCAGCTGCCTCATATCCATTCCTCCGTTTGTGCTTCAGACTGCTAACATGTGTCCCCTGGATTGCCGTGCCAAGCTTCTGATGTGCTCCTTTGCTTTCATGGTTCTCTTCTCTGTTCCACACATACAAAGTCCGGGTAATCTTTTAACAAAGTAAGAAATGACAGTGGCTTCCCGTTAGGTCCTAGGCTCATGTGTCTCATAGGTCTGTCTTGCACCGGCCAGATGATGTTGTCTTTGTTTTGTTTTCTTTAGAGTGGTGGTCGAGTTCGTCCTTTAGGTTTGCTTTGTGTGGAATGGCCTTCCCCACTTGTAACTTAGTTCTTTCTCCCTTGGCAGAGAGAGAACTTCCTTGACCAGCCTTCGCAAAGACAATCCCTGCATTGATGTCTTAGTTATAATTCTCTGAATACTGCCACAGCCAGCAGAGTGACAAGCCATGAGAGAGAGGCAAGACAGCACTTCATTTCAACACAACTAAGTAGCTAGTGTTGGTTCAAACATTAGAAGTCTGAGCAGAGTAGTTTATTTTAGTCATATTTTAGAACAGCAAAATTTGATGAAGACTTTGTAAAGTCTTTACTCTTTGTAAAGTACAAGTGACAGCTTCCGTAAAGATGGGGTCATTGATTGATGATAAGGGTCTAGGGGAGGATCTGGTATGGTCTTGGCCACACAGATAGCGCAAAGAACACCAGGCTATTAACCACATCCGCTCCCAGTCTTCTGGATGAATAACAGGTTATGCATCCCTTCCTTTGAAGGAACAACCCCATCTGTTTAACATTTCTAACATTTCTGGTTCCCCTAGTGCTTATCTGTGAGCACAAGGACCTCTGTGCCTCCCATATAACACTTTTGATTATTTGGTTCTTGTCTGTTTCTTGGTTATTCATCAACACTTCAGATTGAATGTAAATTCCATAAAAGGAACATTGTTTATCTTTGCTGAATCTCTAAGGTCTAGCATGGAAAAGGAGATGATGCGCGCACACGCACACACACACACACACACACACACACACACACACACACACAAATATATATAGTGTCCGTTAATGGATAAATGTGTGATGTGTATGTGTATTAGACAAGGTCTCACTGTGTAGTCCTGACTGGCCTGAAACTTGCTACATAGACAAGGCTGATCTGAAACTCACAGAGATCCACGTGCTTTTGCCTCCTTAGTGCTAGGATTAAAGGCATGCACAACACTAAATAAATATTAATGAATGCTTGGGAAGCAGTGTTCTGTACTTTTAAATAGTTTTCATTGAGCACCAGACATTTGTAGGTCACTGAAAATTAAACACTCGTGTGTATGCCTGAGAGAGAGGTTTGTTAACAATTTTTACTAAGTAAACTTTAGTCACTCAAGTGTTATTGTACACTTCAAATTTTCCAATAAATTGTCAGTGTCCATTTAAAGACTGTTTGAAAATGGGACATTAAAGTGAAATACAACCTAAGAATCTGCAGATAACCAGAAGGAAACAGTAGATTTTTTGTAATGTCTCTTGAACTAGCTACAGTGTTTATTTGAATGACCCTCTCTAACTAAAACTAAAACTAAAACTAAAACTAAAACTAAAACTAAAACTAAAACTAAAACTAATATTGACTGGTTCTTTAAAGAAACTATTCAATTTGTATTAGACACAAATACACAGTTCTTTCTCTAGGAAGAACTGAAGTGTACCTGATCTGTCATATAGAGTGAACTCCTTTGTGTTTCAGATAAGGAAGCTGACGGTCAAGTGATTTGTTGAAGGTTAGAAAGGTTTGGCAAGTCCACAATTAAAATTCCCATTTGCTTGGGGCTGGAAAGGTGGCACAGTGGTTAAGACCATATTCTGCTCTGTAGAGGACCCTAGATTGGTTCTCAGCACCAGAGTCAGGTTACTCACAACTGCCTGTAATTCCAACTCTGGGACATATGCCCTCTTCAGGCCTCCCCTGCAGTCACATGCACATAATTGTACACCAATACATATACATCTCATTAAAAAATAATAAAAATAAATCATAAAAAACAAAACCAGACCAGAATTCCCATCCCCACATTTCCAGACCTTCCCCCTACCCCCAAACCTTATACTCGGCTGGGCGGTGGTGGTGCACGCCTTTAATTACAGCACTTGGGAGGCAGAGGCGGGTGGATCTCTGTGAGTTTGAGGCCAGCCTGCTCTACAGAGCAAGTTCCAGGACAGGCATCAAAACAACACAGAGAAACTTTGTCAAACCAAACCAAACAAAACCTCTTCCCGCCCCCCCCCCCAAAAAAAAACCCACCTTATACTATAGTATACTTTTGTTTGTTTTGAGACATAGTCTCGCTTTGTAGCTCTGGCTGGCCTGGAATTTACTATATAGACTAGGGTAACCTTGAACTCAAAGAGATCCACTTACCTCTGCCTCCTGTGGTAAATTGTTTTATTCAGGGACACAAGTTGTAAGATGTTTTCTCTTGTGAGGAAGATAAAACTTGCTTTAAAAATATGATCTTTTCAACATTTAGTATCATGTGGGGAACATCCCTGTGGTGACAACTGACCAAGCAATTAACTAAGAAAATCATAGATTTTTTTTTATTATTCCTGTCTTTAAAAAGTTCATGTACCTGAAAAGATGAGACATTTACAAAATAAACCCAGCTCCTCTCAAAATAAGGATAGTTGTATTCTTAAAAATACAGAATTTTTAAAAAGAGCAGGGATGCTTTTCATTTTTAAGCCATTTTAAGATGACAAAGTACTGGGGGTTTAGCTTGGTGACAGAATGTTTGTCTAGCATTCGTGAGGTCCTGTCTGGTCCCCATTTACCACACTCATGCACGATATGCAGATACATACATAACAGTCACAGTCATAAGTAAAATTACTATCACGGAGCTAGGCATGGTGCCATTGGCCTGTAATCCCAGTACTTGGGATGCTGCTGAGGCAAGAGGATTGTGACTATAAGGCCAGCTTGAGATATACAGTGAGATTCTATCGCAAATAAAAAAATGATCTGCACCCCTGTAGTACACATATAATGTGTAGCAGACACTCATACACGTAAAATTAACTAAATCTTTAAAAACTAAAAGTAATTTACAAAAACATTAAATGACTATCAAACCAGTATGTAAATGAGCCTGGTAGTGTAGTGCATGCTTATAATCTCAGGATTTGGGAGCGGTGGCAGGATTCTGAGTTTAAAGCCAGCCAGCCTGGGCTACCATGGTGAGTTCTAGGACAGCTGGAAGTAGGTACAAAGTGGAAACTCCATCTCAGAAAACAAAACAAAACCAAAAACTTGCAAAACAAAACCCTCTGGGCCATTGAGATGGTTCAGTGGGTAAAGGTGCTGTCTACCAAATCTGACCACCTAGAATCAATCCCCAGGACTCCTATCGTAGGAGACAACTAACTCTTGAAAGATGTCCCTTGATTTCCATGGGCACACCATGGGATGTGTGGGACAACCCATAAATAAATATAAAAAACAAACAAAATAACAATAAACAAAAACCAATGGGTGTTAGAAAATTTATAAACTGTATAATATATATATTAAAATCTTCATGTACTTTTTCTTTCCATGGAAAACCAATGGTGGTATTTAGGTGTGTTATTCCCAGTCTTTTTCTATGTATATATGTTATTCATTTAAAAAAACTCCACAGATTATATTCTGTATCTTCGTTTATATTTTTCATTTTACACTATGCCTTTGAGCATTTTCTTATTTCTTTGAAAAAAATCTGTGGAAACATTTTATAGCTCTATAATCTGTTATTGAAATGTTACCTTAGTACACAGTATATTTTTGGTATTGTTAATGCTGAAGTTTGTATTGATATAAAATATTTGTTTATATTGGTCTACTTTTTAATAAATAGCTTCAAAAATGAAATTTCTGATACACATTGCTAAAGACTTTCTAGAAATGTGCTCATTTATCATCCCACTAAAAATATTCTGGAGTGCTTTTTAATTTTATTGTACTACTAAAAACAGACTGGCTGCGTTTTAAGAGCATTACTATTATTTCTGGGCCTGGAACATCTGTTGAAAAGATTAGTAGGTGGGTCCTCATCTTTGTTCTGCTATCTAGTCAGTTAGCTCCGTGGGGCTAGCTGTCTGTTTGCTGTTCTGGCAGCCTCCTAACCCAGATTAGATAAGGTAGACAGGAGAGCAGATGAGAGGAGTTGAGACTGAACCTAGTGTCCACATGCTCTGCCATCTAGCTCACTCCTCAGCCTCCATACTTCTTCCTTGTCTTTATCCAATGACTCTGAAAAAACAATCACATCTGAGTCAAGTTTGTTGAAGTAATATTTTTGTGTTTAAATTTCTGAGGGTACTAATATCTCTAAATATATTTTTCTGAGCCTCAAGAGAAATCACACTGCGGTTCCTTCAATCACAGTTTCAAAAACCATTTTTATTTGTGTGTGTGTGTGTGTGTGTGTGTGTGTGTGTGTGTGAGTGTGTGTGTGTGTGTGTGTGTGTGTGTGTGTGAGAATCTATGCCACATGTGTGCAGGTGCCCCGGTAGTCCAGATTCCCTAGAGCTGGCTGGAGTGGTTGTGAGCCACCTGATATGGGTGTTGGGATCTGAACACAGGCCCTGGAAGGACAGCAAGTGCCCTTTTCACCTAGACATCTCTTCAGCCCCCAGAGCACACACTATCACACCCCTCTACACCTCCCCCGTTTGGTTTTGTGGGTTTTTTTTTTTTTTTTTGAAGCTCAAGGACAGTTTATTAGAGTTCAAGAGGAAAACCTCAAGGTAGGCAAGCTGTAAATCTTTAAACTGGAAAGGAGAAGAATGAAGAAGCCTAGCAGAAAGTCCTGCTGCTTGAGATAAGGCGATCTGAAGGTCAGGCACCTGGCAGCAAGTACCCACTTAAAAATTTAAAAAAATATGTGTTGGGGTGGAGACGTTCTCTGTGGTATTTATCTGGAGGCCAGAGGATGGACATCGAGTCTTGCCTCCATCAAATGGGTCCTGGGCCTTGAACTCAGGTCCTAAGCTTGGTAGCAGGCTTTACCTGCAGAGCCACAGTCCTCCCTTCCCCTCTGCTCCTTCAGCAAAGTGGGCCCTGGAGACTGAACTCAGGCGCTTCTAAGTTCAAGACAAACACTTTACAGCTGAGCTGCCCCTTCCGCCCATCTCCTCCCCATCAACCACATCTTAATGCCTCATGGTGTTGGACTTCTTCCTGATGTATCTCAAACCGATGAAATTGATCACTGTTGGATGTGCTCAGGAAATGAGTGCCGCTGTATGTTGTCCGCTGCTAACATAAATATTATTACACAGAGAATAAAGAAGGAATAAACAGAGGCTATTTGGGGCATAAAGCATTTACCGATACCACTCCCTCTCCGTTTCCCCGCAGCTTTTATTAGTTCATTATCGGTTTCTTAACTCACCATAGCTCATTAACATCATTTTCTTGTAGCTTTAAATGCTTGTTTTACAGCTCCTGTATTGAGGAAAGCGAGGTAATGAGACGTGCTTGACAAATAGGGCGTTGGGTAGTTTGGATCACAGGGTGTAAAACTTTAGTGCATACCTGGATCACCTGGGTACACGCTAAAAATACCGATGTCGGGACCTCCCTCACCTAGATTCTGATTCACGGTTTAGTGAACCCCGAATACATTTATATTAGATAAGCTGCCTTAAGTGTTTCTGAAGTTCAAGAACATTTGGGATCTGCAACTGACTCCCCGAGGCTGCAGCGTGGAGGAATCCAGCGCGTCTTGCAGCTGTTGCCACGCTTTTGGTTTCCTCCCCGCTGAGGTTTCCCGGGCGGCTGCTTTTCATCTGCAGATGAGGTTTTGCAGGCTGTTAAACCACGTCCACAATTTGTCCTGACAGCGTCCCTTTCCCCAGAGCTGTTAAAGGGACCTGAGCTCGCCGAGGTAGAGCGTGCCCATGTGACTACGAACCCCGTTGCCAGCGGCGCGGCCATTTTTGAGGCGGGCACTCAACCTTGTTGCCCTGTGCGGCCGGGAGGGCAACGGGGAGGTGGTTACCAGGACTCAAGATGGCCACCGTGCCCGCTAGCCAGCCCTCTGGCAGGTCAGCTAGCCCGCGTGGCGGCGAGCCTGAGCGAGCCGCGCGGGCGGCGAGCCTGGGCGCTCAGGGCTGGGGGCGGGGCTGCAGCGGCCTGGCGGGGGCGGGGCGTCCGCCCTCCTCTGGCTGCAGCCAATCGGCGTGCGGGGCCAGCTCGCCCCGGGCCGCCCGCGCGCGGGGTGTGTGAGGACGCGCTCTCGGTCGCTGAGTGCCAGAGCTGGGGAGCAGCAGTTGCTGTGGTACCTGCTGCTACCGGGGTGGACGCTGAGCATCGGACGCGGGGCGCTGCGCTGCGGGACGGGAAGGTGAAGTCATGACGTCCTCCAGGTAAGCGGAGGGCGGCCGCTACAGCTGTGTCCCGGCTGGGCGTGAGCTCACTGCTCCCGGGAGAACTATCTTCCCTTCCCTTGGATGGACGGGAGCTACCCTTTGCCGCCGGCCCCCGTCACGTTGGATGTTCTCCTCACACTTAACCAATCAGGGCATTTCTGGTGTCCTCCGAAGTTTTTGGGTCTGTGGCATAAGGCGCTGCCCTATTTGTCGCCGCTTGCTTGAGGTGACCCTTGCTCAGATTCCAGGGTCTGAAGCTTGTTTGTGTATGTGTGTAATGAATTTCTCATGAAAATGTCACTACCTCCCGCCCTCATCGACCCACCCCGGGATGACCCTGGCCCCAGGGGAATGTGCCATGCACAGTGTGTGCCCATGCTTGTGTGTCATGCCTTCTGACAGAACTTCATGGTTGGCCATGAGCAGATCTGCAAAGTTGGCACTTCTCATGTAGATTGTTCCTAAGTTGTGAAATTGTGTGTCCCTAAAATATTTGCCTATGACTGAAATTAGTACTTTGGTTCTTGAAGGTACCATATGTTTACCTACTTTTATCTGAGCGTCACGAGTTGAAATTAATTTTGTGAGATGTAGAAATATAATGAAAGCAGACTCACCCAATCACAGATCCAGGATTTTGACTGTTCCTTATTTTTTATTTTTTTGGGCAATGGTGATACCTAAGTTGCCTTGCCCACTTTATTTAGCTTCTACTGAATGTTTATGTAAATTTGACTATTTATAAAAAAGATTACTTTCCTCATTTACCCAGTGTTTTAGAATGCCTTTTTAAAAGTAGATCTTGGCCTTTATTTTCCAAAAGAAAGGGAGACACCCCACCCCCACCCCCAATTTAAAGAGAAGTAAAGTTGTGGCTATAAGCTTTAAAGGACCTAAGCCCTGGTAATTTAGTGGCTTTTTGGTGGCGATTTAGGTACTCACTTAGAACCTAGTCCTCAGGTAAGACAGGCTGCGGCTTGGTTGCTGTCTTCTCTCTTACACACACAATTATGCAGTAAGATGGACAAAGAGTACTGGTCATTATGCAGGAGAAAGTTAGGTGTGGCCATATGGAGACCCAGGTGGGCTTTTGGTAAATAACATTTCGTCATATAAATGTACCTTTTAGAACTAATGGCATTTTTTTTTTTTTTGATGAATTAGGATAGTGCTATATGGCAGCAGTTAATTCCCCTTCTTCTCATTCCTACTTCCCTTCCCATCATCACAGACAAATTAGGTGTGCTGGCCAGATGCCATCTAAAGAATCTTCTGTTCTTAGGTGAATTCTTTTTGTTGTTGTTGTTCTGGGAATTGAGTTCAGGGCCTTTTGTATGACAAGCATATCCTCTGGGTGGTTTTAATTGCCCATTTTCTTCCTGGCCACTCCTCACTGGAGAAACGTCCAGATCTGAAGCTTCTGTTGTTTAGCAGGCAGCAGCAAGATGTGTCTGAAACGTAGGAATCCAGTAGTTGTTTTCAAGACTGGTTTGGTTGATTTCCAAATTACAACCTTGGATGTATTTTGGAAAGATGAATATGTGATAGTGAAGTTTTTGTCTGCTTCTTCGGGGTCTGTTGAAAGTCTTGAGCTACAGTGACATGGATTGAAAAAAATCAGACTGTTGTAGGAACTAAATTGAAGAAAAGTTGAGTGCCTTATTAGTAGCAAAGATAGGAACTGAATCTAGATCTTGATGGCCTTTCAGAAACAGTACATTTTAAATTTTCTGAAAAATTAATACAGATGTGAGACATCTGTAGGAATCTCTTTTTGGTAACTTGGTTCAGGCATAGGCAGGGAGGATGTGGAAGGTGAAGCGGCACTAGATTGTGACAGTTTTGAAAGTCCCCAGTGAGGACTGCAGCTAATGTAATTCTGTGATGTCTTTAACTTTATCAGCCATGATGTTAGGCATGTTCCCCTTCACTGCTCAGTCTAACAGTAGCCCAAAAGCTAGGTATTAGTATCCTTCTCTGGTGATCCCAAGTTATCAAAATCTGACCTCATGTCTTGTGTTCTTGCTTTTACCCCACACTTAAAATAAATTGTTGCTAAATATAGTAATGTGTGACTTTGAAATGGCTATCAAAGAATATAGGATTAGAAACCAGACATAACCAGAATCTAACTGAGGCTCTTTTCTAATTCTTTTCTACCGTGGGTGTTTGTTTAATGAAATACCTCATTGCTGCAATACTAACCTGTGTCCTGCAGCGTAATGGGGAAATGTACTTTCAAACTTTGTTTTGTTCTGGATGTTTTGAGACAGGATCTTTCTGTGTAAACTAGGCTAGCTTAGAGTTTGCTATAATAGCCCAGGCTGGCCTCAAAATCCTTCCCTTCTTGCTTTTATCTCCTGAGTGCTGAGAGGATAGGTGTATGCCACTATTTGTTCAATGCTTTTAAATTCTAAGACATTTTGTAAGTGGAATATAGTCTTGGTCATAAAAGCCTTTGAAAAAAATTTCCCTAGGGAATGATGTCATCTGAAAAGAAAAGATATGTTTACAACTTCACTTTATAGACAGGAAACAAACATCTAATTGCCTCATTTTGTAGTTGAAGGCACTAAAAATTAGATAATTTGTCCAAGTTCACATAAACATGTCTTGAACTAGATATTAGATCTCTAGATATCTCACTTAAGCCTATCTTAGTTGGTGAATGCCTCATTAAATGCCCTTTTTAGTACAGCAGTCAACTCTTAAGACTTTCTAATTATTTTAAACAAAATCTTTTTATTTTTAAGCTTAAAGTCTTGAATGATTTGGCTGAAAGTAATCTGATAATTTGTATTTTATTCTATCCACTGTTAGTGATGAAGAATCTAAATTTATGCCTTACAAAACCAATTGTCCTTGGAGAAAGACTGTTGTCCTTTGTTATGTGTATCAGACCCTAACTGGTCTTCATCTGGGCCATGATAGAGCATAGTTGATAGACCAACACTTTGGACACTCTTAATTGTTCCAATAGCAATGTTAACGCCTAAGCTTAACTAAGCCAAAATACCCTGACCATTCAGACTACACAGCACATACCCTCAAATGACAGTATTTTAAAGTGTTTTCTTTCTCTCTGCAGGAACTGCTTTCCCAATTCAAGTGTTATGTCCTTGTTAGCCAGGGGTAGAGTCTAAGATAGAATGTAGACCTTTGACTACTGCTTTGTGTACTTTTTACTGAGTAACACTTTAAAAATTTCTCTGTGAACATTGCCTTGTCTTCATAAACTCAGTGTGCAGTCTGGTTTGGGGTTGTTTACAACTCCCAAGTTGTGCTAGGGAACCAAGTTTGTGGGACGCAGTGTGGGGGGCAGTGAGGGTATGTGCTGTGTAGTCTGAATGGTCAGGGTATTTTGGCTGAGACTATTTTGGGACTCTGAGTATGACTGTGCCCTCCATCATCATCACTCTGGGCCACCATGGGCTAAGCCCACACTGGAAAGTTCATGTGGGCTGTGGGTGGGGTCCTGGGGTATTTTTCTCTTTAAGGCTCAGGAATTTTGAGGTACATCCAACAGAATCATCCAAACCACTCAGACGGAGAATATTATATGGAGACTAAATTAGGGCTAAGATGGAATTTTATTGAGATGATTTCTTTGAAGCATTTCAGCAGAATTTTCAAATTCATTTTAGGACCTGTGGGTTTCCTCCCTCCCTCCCTCCCTCCCTCCCTCCCTCCCTCCCTCCCTCCCTCCTTCCTTCCTTCCCTCCCTCCTTCCCTTCCTCCCTGCCTCCTTTCCTCTTTCCCTCCCTTCTCTTTCTTTGAAAGAATTTAAAAATTCAGATTACTAAATAAACTGTTATATTGTGAGGTTTCTTGGTGGCTCAAATAAGATTTTAAGACACACTGAAACCATTTCATTTATGAACTGTCTTGAAAAACTGAAACAGGAACCTTTCCCTTATGTGCCATGTTGTCAGCTGTTAATGCTCATATTTATAAATAGGTCATCTTTGTTTGAGAAAACAGACAAGGTTTTCTAACTCCACATCATTCCAGCCAGAGAAGCGCTACATTAAGCAGAACTGTCAGAGATAAAACTGGAACCAAGTGATAGTCAACTGTCCGAATGTTAACCCTTTCCTGCTGCATTTATCTTGCAGCTATGTCTTCATCTCTGGTTGTTGCTTTTAAAAAATGCTCCAATAAAACATAAATGAAGCTGTCTTATAAGCCAGGTGACTACAAATCCCAGTTTGCCCAGAACAGTGCTGGAAGATGCCTATTATCTTCACATAATTACTGGTAGTTTTTTATTTATTCTTGAAAGTGTTCCATTTGAATAGTAAATTATCTGGTCACCTCATGTATACAGTATAATCATATTGTCATAGCAATTCTTAGTTGTTGAAATGTTATTTGAAATAGGGCCATAAATAATGGCTGTACCTCTTTTTTTGTCTACATCTGGGAGTTTCTCTTTGATCAAATGTTTTTATATTAAAAGAGTTCTGAGTGTCTCAATGTAGTCTATTGAACAAGAAAGCACTTGATGTAAAGTTTAGAATCATTTATTTGCTGTCTGTTTTTTGGAAGGTTATATAATCTTGCTGAACTTTTTCCTAGGAATTCTTTCCTGGTCTGTTAAACAGAGATAATAATAACGCCTTCCCTATTATTGTTGAGTTGTGGGGATTTAAAAAGGAGCTCACATGGTGGAAGGAGAGAGCCTACTCCTGAAAATTGTCCTCTGACCCCCCACACAAGTAGCATGCGCACACGCACGCCACACAAACACACATACACACACACACACACACACACACACAGAATAAATATACAAAACCAGTTTTATATAGCTTAGAGGAATTTGCTATTTAGTGGAGCATTTACTATTTCTTAGAACTGTTTTACTGTCAGGAGAGCAGGGATATAATAGAGGAGCTGGAAATACACACTGGAAATGAAGACTTGGGGGGCCTGGGGTTGAAATACCAACATGTTTGTGTGTTGAAAAGAATGTCCCAATAGGAAATGAAACAAAACAAAACAAAACAGATAACGCTGGTCAGAGAGGAATTATTCTAGAATATGCATCCAAAGATAACTCTGCCATTGAGCTACATCCCTGGTGTAGCTGAGTATTGACAGTATAATTACGTGTGCAAACAGCACTCAGGTTTAGCTATAGGACAACTTTTGAGATGTTCCCTTTTACCCCTTTTCAATTAATCCTGTTCCCCTCACCACCCAGACAACTACTTTCATAATTCTGTTCCCATTGATTAATTTTACCTATTCTATAAATTCATATAAAGAGTCTTGTACAGTAAGGGTTACTTGGGTTTGCCTACTTTTGTTTATGATGATAATTTTGCGTTAGGATATAAAAGGAAGGGTTGTATAGCCCAGGGACACATGTTATCCTTCTTAGTTTGCAATTTTTATGCCAAAGTATATATACTATAAAACCATATAGATCCTGCACTCACTGTTTTTTGTTTTTGTTTTTCTTTCTCAGTCAGTGCTGGAGACTGAACCTTTGATATCACACACATTACATATCTTTACATGTTGAACTATCTCATCAGTCCCTCAATTTTTTGTTGGTGTGTGTATGATTATTATTTTTTGTTTTTGTTTTGTTTTTTGTTTTTTGAGACAGGGTTTCTCCATGTAGTTTTGGTGCCTGTCCTGGATCTTGCTCTGTAGACCAGGCTGCCCTTGAACTCACAGAGATCTGCCTGGCTCTGCCTCCCGAGTGCTGGGATTAAAGTCGTGCGCCACCGCCACTCAGCCCGTGTATGATTACTTTGACACATGGTTTTACCATGTAACCTAGGCTAGAATTACAATTTCATTCATTATATTATCATATCAGTCCTTTTATATCTACAAAGACTAGCTTTATGGCCTAGACTGAGGTCTGTTTTGGTGAATGCTGCATTTGATTTTGAACTCTTTAATTTCATTCACTGTGTGTTCATGCATGCACATGTGAGTGTGTGTGCTCATGTGCATGTGTTGTGTGCATGCGTGGAGACCAAAGGTAGATACTGTGTGTGTTCCTCTATCTCTCTCCATCTTACTTTTTGAAGTGGGTCCCTTACTGAACCTGCAGCTTGCCATTTTGACTGGACTGGTCAGTGAGCCCCCAGGATCCTTGTGTTTCTGTCTCCCAGTGTTGGGAATGCAGAGGTGGGTCTCAGCACCCATCTTTTATGTGGTTTCCCTCCTCTGCTTAACCATTTGTGTGCTTGTGTGTGTCCCTGTTTGTATACAAACACATGTGCCATGGTGAGAATGTAGCAGTCAGAGGAAATCCCAAGGGAACTGGCTCTGTCCCTTTACCTGGATATTGAACTCAGGCTGTTAGGCTTGGAAGCAAGGGCCTTAACCAACTGAGCCACCTTGCCGGCCAGTCTTTTATGAGGTCAGGCCCTCATGCTTGCGTAGCATGCAAGCATTTAACTACCGAGTCATCTCCCTAGCCTCATTCAATAATATTTTGAGTGGAAACCTCATGCTGCAGTTGTTTAATTTAGCATTTTATAAATACAAATTATGTCCATTTGTTTTAATTATTTTAAAGATATGATTCATATAGCATAAAATAAATTTAAACTGGACAGATCAGTGCTTCCGTTAAACTTACAGGGTTGAATAACTATCTTTGCAGTATAATTTTAAAACATTTTTATCGATTTAAAATGAAGCATCATAACTGTTAGCAGTTACTTTCCACCTATTCCACATCACCAACCATCCTTTGGCAACCGTGAAATCTACT
This sequence comes from Peromyscus maniculatus bairdii, assembly GCF_049852395.1. Classification (NCBI taxonomy): domain Eukaryota; kingdom Metazoa; phylum Chordata; class Mammalia; order Rodentia; family Cricetidae; genus Peromyscus; species Peromyscus maniculatus. The sequence continues at coordinate 39,552,389 of NC_134860.1, read as the reverse complement.
TTTGTGCCTCTGTGAATCCTTGTTCTGATGTGTCATGAGCACAGTCATGTAATGTAGGTTCATCCTTGTCACATCGGATTATCAGTATTTCATTCCTTCTTATGTTTGAATACTTTTTGGTGTGTAAATATATTTTGTTTACCCAGCTATATGGGTTATTTTCACTGTGGCTACTATGAATAACAGTACTGTAAGCATCCATGTGTAAGTTTTTGTTTTGCCATATGTTTGTTTCTCCTAGGAAGGGATACAGCTTCATAGGATAATTTTATGTTACTTTGTGAGCAAGAATCCCTGGAAAAAAGCTGACAACAAAGGCTGACTGACTCATTAGAACTTTAATGATGTGGAAATGAAGGAATGTTGCCAAATCCAGAGCCAAATTATCCTGGGCCATCTTTAAACCACTTAATAACCATTTATTACTTTCCTCTGTATGTGACCTAATATCTTTGTGACCATTAGGGAAATCTCTTGGAATGTACAAACAGATCTGAGGCCTATAGTTGAGATTTCCCAGCTTTTCTGATGTTTCTACCAATGTATTCAGAAAGTATCTTGATTTATGATTTTCTTTGTTCTATTATTATAAAACTTCATGGAACTGTTACCACATTGGAACATGGTATTTTGGGGAACTATTCCTGGGCATAATCATTCCCATTTGGCTTTAGATTAAACCATTTCTTTTTGTCCTTTTGAGGTGAAAGCAGCCTTCCTCAACTCTCTCCAGTTTTCCTGTCTTCTTCCTTCCCCATTGCTTCCTCCTCCTCTTTCAGAAGCTACTAAACTGTTTCCCAGTGTGGCTGCATCATTTTACATTGCCAACAGCAATGCCTGAGGATTCTAGTTTCTGCACATTCTTGTTAGTACTCGGTACTGTGTCCCAGTCTGCTTAGAGATACCGTGTGCTTGTCGAGGCCCATCCTAAGCAGCCAGCCAAGCTTACAGCGCTACCGACACGTTCCTTGTGCTTGTGCAGCCTAGGGGGAGGTGGCTGAGCCTTCGCTTGTTCCTTGAACATGCTCACAGCAATTGCAGGAACATTCTGGATGTCCCAAACCCTCTGTGGACATTGATTTCTCACACTTTTCCTTTTATGTTTTTGGTTAGCTTGTTTGTTCCAACTGCTTCAAGCAGCTGGAATGTTAAACAATTGCAGCTGGTTGTTTTTGACAGATACTCTTGGGGAAAACTCTTAGCACAGGGCAAGCTCAAGATCAGGTCAAATAATGGGAGGCCTTGAGATTGGAGCTGTCAGTAAGCTGAAACAATAGCAGTTCTCTGAAATGGCGCTTTGAAAGAGCACCAGCACATTTCTCACCTTTCCAGGGGCCGCCTGCCGCCTGGGTTTAGTGTTGGAGGGTGGTTTCTTTTCACACTTACTGTGGAACTGGGGAGAGGCAGATAGGAATAGTGTCTCCCTTTGATTTCTATTGCTGTGATAAAGCAACTTGAAGAGGAAAGGGTTGATTTCAGCCTACCGTTCCAGATCACAGTCCATCATCAAAGGAAGGTAGCTCAAGAACTCAAGCAGGGGAGGACTCTGGGGGCAGGAACCCAAGCAGAGGCCATGAAGCAATGCTGCTTCTTGGCCCTCTCCTCCAGGCTTGTTCAGCTTGATAAAATAAATATATATAAATATAAAATAAATTTATTTATTTATTTATTTTATGTGCATTTTTGTTTTGCCGACGTGTATGTCTGTGTGAGGGTGTCAGATCCCTGGAACTGGAATTACAGACAGCTGTGAGCTGCCATGTGGGTGCTGGGAATTGAACCTGGGTCCTTTGGAAGAGAAGCCAGTGTTCTTAACCACTGAGCCATCTCTCCAGCCCCCTAATTTCCTTTCTTATACAACCTAGGACTACCTGCTCAGGATGCACCGCCCCCCAACCCCCATGAGCTAGGCCCTTCCACATCAATCATTAATCAAGAAAACAACCTACTAACTTGTCTACAGGCAATCCGATGGGGGTGTTTTCTCAATTGAGGTTCTTCTTCCTAGATAACTCTAGCTGTGTCGAGTTGACAAAATCTGAGCAGCACAGTGTTTGAGTCACCTTTCGGAGCTGTATATGTATTTTCTTCAGATTTGGAGGTCTGGAATCTAATTATTTAAAGATGAAGCAGTTTTGCAGTCTGAGCATATTTATTAAAAGATTAAGCTGGGTGTGTGGTCCATGCCTGAAATCCCAGTCCTCCAGAGGCCTGACCATAAGTTACAGAGCAGCCTAGACAACACAGCAAGACCCTGGCTCAAACAAACAAATGTAGCAAACATGTCAGTACTTCAGTAGTCTGTCCAAAAGACACAATGAGACAAATGTTCACTTATGGAGTTGCTTTGTCAGTCAGGCCAGACCTTGGGAGGAGAGTCTAGCATGGCTTCATTCATTTTGGGGAATAGTACAATGCTTTATTTAGATGCACACACCCCTCTTCTGAGCTGTCTGTCAGCCTTCTACTTTGGCAACTTTTTTTTCTGCAACACATGTGTATGTTTAGGGATTGGAGGGGTGATGATTCAGAAGTTAAGAGCTCTTACTGATCAGTTCAGTTCCCAGCACTCACACTGGGCCTGTAACTCCAGCTCCAGGACCCACGCACACACACACACAGTGTAAATAAGAATAAAATAAAATCTTAAAAAATACATGTATGTTCACATTTCAGCCTCTTAGGGCCATCTTTTGCTCTCCTCATATACCAGCTGTTGGAAGAGTACTCAGCTCATCAAGGTTTTCTGATAGCTATCTTCCAACATTATATCTGGAATGAGATGAGCTTCCGTAGCCTCTTCTGCATTTGGCTGAAACAGTTTTGATACGTAAAACCACAAACTTATTCTCCAGAAGAAATCTGTTGTCAAAGATAATCTCCAAGGGGACTGACTGGTCTGGCCACCCATTCTCAAAGAGCTAATTAAAACAGCCAAACTTAAAATGGAAAGCAGGAAAAGGAGATTTACTCAATGTGGCTGTGTTGGGAAGAGGAACAAAGAGATTCAGCCCAGCCCCCATATCTGTCTTCAGAATCCTGGAATGAGATTCAAGTTTAAACAGAAAGCCAAGGATTTGCACATCTGTGCAGTAACAGTCAAGGTGTCTGCTCTTCACTCTCAACCTGGAAGGTGGTCTGTGGAGCTGTTGGGGGTGACAAATCCTTTCTTGTCTGGAGCCTTTTCCTTCTCCCAACATGAGATTCCCATTTCTTTGGGGTCCATTGTTTCAGCAGTCTGATAGTCAGATTGAAAGACACAAGTGTCCCTTTATTTATGCCAGGCCTGTTACCACATTGTCCTCAAACTCCCTGTGTAGCTAAAGATGACCTAGAATTCCTTATCCTCTTGCCTCACCTCTCAAGTGGTAGTGGTGGGATTATAGGTGTGGGTAACCATGCCTGACTCTTACCCTTTTTAAAAATAAGTATTGTTGCCATGGTTGGTGGTGTATACCTTTTTTTCTTTTTCTTTTTTTCTTTTTTTTTTTTTTTTTTTTTTACCGAGACAGGGTTTCTCTGTGTAGCTTGGAGCCCTTCCTGGAACTTGTTTTGTAGACCAAGCTGGTCTCAAACTCACAGAGATCCACCTGCCTCCGCCTCCCAAGTGCTGGGATTAAAGGCGTGCGTCACTACTGCCGGGCTTGGCGTACACCTTTAATTCCAGCACTCCAGAGACAGAGGCAGGAAGAACTGTGAGTTTGAGGCCAGCCTGGTCTACAGAACAGCCAGGGCTACACAGAGAAACCCTGTCTTGAAACACCCACACCAAAAAACAAAAAGTGATTTCATTTGTGTCCTTCTTTGTTCTATTACTATAAAAACCTCAGAAAACTTGCTTCCATGTTAGAACATGGAACTTGGTGTAGCCTAAATCCATGTATGTTCCTGATATGCTCTCTCATGTTTGACTCCAGAGTAAACCATTGAGGAACCAGCCTGCCTCCAGCTTAGGCTTAAAAGCCATTTTATAGTAAAGATAAACTAAGTTCATTCTTGTTTATGATTAAACCTCTGCTTCTCAAGGATTGAGCAGTGCCCTGTCTGTAACCTTAACTACAAATGGTTCTGTTCTGCATGTTCCAGGAGTGACAGTCATGTGTTTGTTTCAAAAAGTTGTAACATCTTGCAACCCTACCGATGACTACTTTATTATGCCCACCGTGCAACCTTGTCTTTGTTTCTGGAGGGACTAACTTGTTATACTTATGTTCTGCTCCTGTAACCCTGCCTGTTTTGCCCACCGAATCCCCCATTTGGGAAACCCCTACCCCTATAAAAGCCTTGTCTTCCTCACATCCAGTGCTGACCTCTCAAAACTCTCCTTAGGTGGAGGCAACCTGTGTACACAAGTAAAAAAGCTTGCTGTAATTAATTGCTTGCTTTAATTAACTTAGCCATGATGATTTGGGTCGGTGGTCTTTCTTCCTTTTTTTTTTTTTTTGTTGCTATCACAAATAAATCTGTTATTGTGAGTGGTCAGGGGACAGAAAGCTCCTGAGGAGTTCCCATAATCTTTTAGGGACTTCAATTCAGGCCAAACTGAGATTTGTAGCTTCATTGTGGAAAAGAACTGGCTAGTAGGAGCCTAATAAAGACATTTTTACTATAAACTTAAAAGTGAAGGTTAAGAGAAAGAGAGGCACTCAGAGTAAAAGCAAGTCATACTCAAGTGTGGATACATGCTTCCTGAAGGACCGTAGGGGAAAGGAAGATACCCAGTTATAGGTATGGCTTCTAAATGGAGAGGCAAGATTACATGGAGGGGTATACACAGCTAGTATACCATTTTCATGGCTTTCAAGTTATACCTCAAAAGGCTGTTAAGAAACCTTCCCTCCCAGTCCTCTTTTGATAAGTGAGATAAGTGAGATGGCCCCACAGATGCCTTGGGTTGAATTACAGTCCGATAAGCCACTAGGGTTGCACAATGAGTGTGGTAATTTCCTTCCCCTGTAAATACAGTTTCTGATGAGATTCCTAAGACATTTCAGACTTGCAGCAGGGGTAGGGGAAGAGTCTTGAGTGGTCAGTGATTCAGTTAGTGATTGTGCTGTGGAATTCTTGCTTCTCTGCCGGTAGGAAGCTTTAACTGGATTCTAGGGTGAGAGGCTCCCTTTCCTCTGCATGCCCTTAATTTCCCCTGCCTTTCTATCCTGCTTCATTATGAACATGAACATTTAAGTGTAGGTGTGTGTGTGTGTGTGTGTAGTTCATCTTTCGTTTCTCTAGGGTGCGTTTCTGATTGTGTAATTTTTACTTATGTTTGTGCCTGGCTGTTTTGTCAACTGCTGAAAGAGAGGTGTTAAAACCAACTAAGATTGTGTGTTTCGAGCTAGGACATAGCTCAGTGGTAGAGCCCATACTTAGTATATGCAAGGTCTTGGGCTCCTTGGTACTATAGGGGTTGGAGAAATTGTGCTTTTTCCCTCCTGCTGAGTGTTTTGAGCTATTTTATTTGGTGCATATATACTTTGTATTATGTTTCTTGATGAAATAACCTGTTAACTTTTATGAACTATCTGGTATCTCTTATCAGTAGATCTCCATATTTTAAAGTGTACTTTATCTGATAGTAATATAGCAACCACAAGTCACGTTTCCTATGACTAGTGATTTTATGGCATATCTTTCCCCAAATCATTTCACACTTTCCATGTTCTTAAATATAAAACTTTTATATAAGTGTAGTATATGTGGGGCGTTTACCCATCACCCCCACAGCTTCCCAGAGTTTTCTTGAGTGCGAGCAGCAGGAAATATTAGATAGAAGGATTTATAGCGGAGAATCTTGTGGAGATAAACAGATAGAAAATAAAGGATAGCCTCGAGAGGGCCTGGAACCTATTCCAACGGGGCCGGACTGTCTCTGGTCCAGGGTTTTTATAGAGACGCCAAGGGGTGGAGCAAAAGACCTCCTCCCCCAGCACAGCCAAGTGCAGACCATCTCAGACACCTGCACTCAGGCCCGTGGTCCTGATCATCCTCTATTCGGACCTGCTGGGTAAAGCCACGAGGAACCCCAGAACGGGCTCCCACAAGTATATATATTTATATATAAGTGTAGTAGATATATATATATTACACTTAATAGTTAAAGTGTATTTCTAAGTGGAATATATAGGTTGAATTTATATATTAATATGTATTTCTACACTTAAATAGTTACAATGCAACTCTTTGCATATATATGCATATATATATATATATATATATATATAGAGAGAGAGAGAGAGAGAGAGAGAGAGAGAGAGTAAAAGGGTCTCACTGTGTAGCACTGGCCACATAGAGAACTCTCTTTGTAGACCAGGCTGACTTGAACTCATAGAGATCTCCCTGTTCAAGTGCTAGTGTATCATGTCCTACCTATCAGGATTGCTTTTCTCTTAAATAGGTACTTTTATTTAAAAGTTAGATGTGTGATCCTAGGATAGTCATACACACCTTTAATTGCAATGTGAGTTAGCCATAGTTTTTGGGTTAGACAAGACTATTTTGTTATATTTGATAGAAGACAAGAGTAAATGCTTTTTTGGGGCTGGTGGTGGTGGTGGTTTGAGACAGGGTTTCTCTGTGTAGCTTTGGAGCCTGTCCTGGAACTTGCTCTGTAGACCAGGCTGGCCTCAAACTCAAAGAGATTCTCTTGTCTCTGCCTCCCAAGTGCTGGGATTAAAGGCATGTGCCACTACCGCCCCGCGAATAAATGCATATATATATATTATATATAAATACCTATATATAATATATACACATTTACGTTGGGTGTCACATGAATTAGTGTTTCTATAGCTGTGATAAAACACCATGACCACGAGCAACTTGGGGAGGAAAGGGTTTATTTTATCTCACATATCACGATCACAGTCCATCCTTGAAGGAACTTGGGCCAGGAACTCATGAGAGGCCATGGAGGAGTGCTTCTTACTGGCTTGCTTCTCATGGCTTGCTTCTCATGGCTTGCTCAGCTTGCTTTCTTGAAAAGAGCACTCAGAACTACCAGCTCAGGGGTGGCATTGCCACAGTGAGCTGGGCCCTCCCACATCAATCATTACTCAAGAGAATGTGCTAAGAAAATGTGCCATGGGCTTGTCCACAGGCCAGTTTGGTGGGAACATTTTCACAGTTAAGAGTCCTGATATTTTGCCTGCGTGGATGTGTGTACACCTTATGTATACTGTGCCTATAGAGGCCAGTAGAGGATGTTGGGTACTCAGGAAGTGGGTACTCAGGAAGTGTTGTTATGGATGGTTGTGAGCCACGGTGTGGATGCTGGGAACTGAATCCAATTCCTTTTCATGAGCAAGACTTGTTCTTCACCACTGAGCCATCTCATTAGCCCCAAAATCTTTTTTTTCTAAATAGCTTTATACTACCTCTAAAATACTGTTCTACATCTAATTGGCAAATCAGAGGTTTAATTAAATAAACTAGGATGTTAGGCTTATGTTCAAGTGAAGTTATATTCATTTTCATATTTGTGTTTTCTAATTTCTTTTTTCTTTTTCTTTTTTTAGTGAAAATGTGCTGTTTGGAATGGGAAATCCTCTTCTTGACATTTCTGCTGTAGTAGACAAAGATTTCCTTGATAAGTAAGTATGAACTACTTCATGTATATAGCATCTTAACATCCCTGAAGAGAGAACTGAGAACTGACTTTTTTTTTTTTTTTTTTTTTTTTTTTTGGTTTTTCGAGACAAGCTCTGTGTAGCTTTGCACCTTTCCTGGAACTCACTTGGTATCCCAGGCTGGCCTCGAACTCACAGAGATCTGCCTGGCTCTGCCTCCCGAGTGCTGGGATTAAAGGCATGCGCCACCACCGCCCGGCGAGAACTGACTTAAACTGTGGAATTGGGCTGGTAGGTTGGGTGCAGTGGTTAAGATACTCCCTGCCCAGGCTGACAACCCAAGTTTGATCCCAGGCACCTACTTGGTGGAAGGAGAAAACTAATTCCTGTAAATTGTACTCTGACCTCCACACACGCATGCATGGCGTGTGCACTTGCACACGCATGCACACATAACACACACAGAATCAAGAAATGAACAGATAAATGCAAAAAGACTACCAATAACAAAAACTCTTAGAATAGAATTTACCATATACACCTTTAGTTGGAGGAAAACTCAGGAAATTGAAATATATTAGTTCACTGTCATTTGAGTAATTCACAGTTCACCACAGGTTTTTTTTTGTGTGTGTCGGGGGAGGGGAGATGGGGAGGATATATTTTGTTCATTCCTAATACTTTTTTCAGTTAAAATTTATCCTATAGTAGGTATGGTGGTAATTGTAATTCCAGTATTCAGAAGACAGAGTCAGGAGGACCATTCCTGTTTGAGACAAACACAATAGGTTTGAGATTAGCCTGAGTTATGTGAGACAATGTCTGAAAACAAACAAAAAGAAGCCACACAAACTGGTGCTGATACAGCTGCATTTCCACATGCTGGAGACTAAGACTGAGACCTTACTTCACACTCTATACAAAAGTAACTCAATAGGGAACAAAACCCTAAACTTAAGAACTAAAGCTATAAACATCTTAGAAACAGGAGTAAGTCTTTGTCTTTGATTTAGCCCCAGATTATTAAATTCAGTATTAGTAAAAGAACAAGCAATACGAGAAAAAGTAAGATGGACCTTATGAAAAATAGGAAACTTTTCAACATCAGAGGACACTATCCAGAAATTGAGATCTGGGTTGTAGTTGGATGGTAGAGTGCTTGCCTAGCATGTATAAGGCTCTGGGTTCAGTACCAGCACACACACACACACACACACACACACACACACACACACACACACACACACACAAGCCAACCCACAGGATAGGAGCAATTCTTATAAGGGTCTGGCATCTGGTATTTAGAGCAGTGGTTCTCAACCCTCTAAAAGGCTGCAACCTTTTAATACAATTTCTCAGGTTGTGATGACCCCCAACCACATAATGATTTCATTGCTATGTTATAACTGTAATTTTGCTACTGTTATGAATCATAATGTAAATATTTGATACACAGGATATCTGATAGGAGACCCCCAAATGGGTTGAAACCCATAGGTTGTGAACCACAGATTTGATTAAAAGGTTTTATAGCTAAAAAGCAAAACCAGGGTCAGTAGATAGAATATCAGGTAATGGCATTTGTCACCAAGCCTGACGTCATGAGTTCAGTCCCTGGACCCTAGATGATAAAAGGAAACTCTTCCAATTTGTCTTCAGAACTGTCTCTGTCTCTGTCTGTCTCTGATGGAGACACTTCCTTAAGAGAGGCCCCTCACCCTGGGTGACTCAAGTTGTGTCAAGTTGACGGACACTAGCCAGCATATTGCTCTATTCCTTTTCATCCAGATATAAATAGAATGTAGGTTAGGAAGATGTGTAACTGCTTCAAAACTTGTTCATTTTAGTTTTAATTAGTGTATGAATTTGCATTGATCTACTTTTTGAAAGAAAAGCTTGATTTTCTTCTTGACTAGGTTTTCAAAACATTTCAAGTGTCAAAATCTATTTTGTGTGTATGTATGTGTGGAAGGCCAGAGTTCATGTTGGGTATCTTCTCTATTGCTCTCCACTTATGTTTTGAAACGGGCTTTCACTGAACTTGGCACTTCATTTTATGTAGGTGTGTTGGCCAGTAAGTCCCTAGAGCCCACCCCTCTCCCTCCCTATGCTGTCGTTACAGATGTGCGTGCGCCTTTGTGCTTGGCTTCTTTGTGGGTGCTGGGCGTCTGAATTCAGGTGTATTCACTGAGCCATCTTCCTAAGCCCACTACTTCAGTTCTTGAATTGGAAAGTTGCTAGATTGCCTAGAGTTGATCTGTTTTCAGAATATAATCAGCATTGTTGTAGTTTAGAAACATGAATAGGGAAAAATGGAATATTTACATACTTACCATACAATTTTCTGAAATATCCTCAGTTTATTTTCTTACTATAAATGTAGTTTTTCTCTGAACTACAGAGAACAAAATAAGGATCTTTAATTGAAAATAAAAACAGAATTAAGTTAATTATGTTAGATGTATCCAATTTGGCAAAATATCAGAACTGAAAACTAACAGGCTTATTTGTGATAAGAATCATGCTACCAGAAAGATCTTCTGTGGCATACAGAAGAGACAGTGTGGGTATTGGGAAATACGGAATATATACACACCTGCAGATGAGCCATGGTCTACTACGGAGAGTAAGGAAGAGGATGGGAAGGGAAGGATTATACAAGGTCAGTTTAGAAGATAAACGTCACAGAGGAGGAAGGGGAGAGTTAATGGCATGGTGATTGGAAGAAAGTGACATCATTAGAAGTGAAAATACCCTGTCTTAGACTAGTTGAAGAAATGTATATTTTCTCAGAGCTCTAAACCTTTTTGACTGGGAAGTTGGTAGGCAGAGAAAGCATACATGAAATATTGTGTTTAATTCTAACGTTGATTGTAAATTTTACACAATCAATACAAATTATTTATAAATGAATAATTCTCATAAATAAACATACATTATAAATGGATATATGGTAGGTTTGAGTGTGACAGAAATCATGAATGGCAAGTGAGATTGTATACATATAGTTGTTTGGTTCTAAGACTGCCAGTATAAGTCTCACACACACTAGATAAAGGCTCTATCATTAAGGTGTATCTCCAGACCCTGCCCTGTCTTGTATTGTCTTTATTTCTTTCTGTCTTTCTTTCTGATAGAGTCTTGGTATATAGTCCTGGCTGTCCTGCAGTCTGTTATATTGACTAGATTGACCTTGAGCTTGTGGTGATATAGCTTTTGTAATGCTTGGATTTTTGTTGTAACTCTACCCTTCTCCCTGGCTCAGTTAATTGTTTTCTTTTCTAAGGCAGGGGCTTAGCTCTGCCCCAGAGTGAAGTAGAAATTGCTCCATAGCCCAGGCTGACTTCAAACTTGCTTCATAGTACAGGTTGACCTCAAACTCCTGGTGTCTTCCTACATCAACCTCCTGAGTACTGTGGTTACAGACGCAGACCACCATGTTTGGTTTGTTCAGTGCTAGGAATCAAACCAAGGTCTTTGCACATGTTATCAACTAAGCCACACCCCCAGATGGCAGCGTAGGTTTTATTACAAAATTGTAGTTTTTCTCTTCATGGGTGTACATTTTCTGTGAGGTTTATTCTAGTAGTACTGATTGTAGTCACAAAAGAATCCCTGAAGTCCTAAAAGATCAAAGTTCTTTCTTGAGACTTGACTTCTCTCATATAGCCTTGACTGGCCTGGAATTCACTGTGTAGACCAGGCTGGTCTCCACCTCATAGAAATCTGTCTGCCTGCCTCTGCCTCCTGAGTGGTGGGATCAAAGGTGAGCGACACCATGTTTAGTGATCAAAGTTCTTAGGCTACAATCCTGAAGTCTAAAAGTTTACCAAAGCACAGTCCTAAAAGATTGAAATCTCAGGGTTTTAAATCTGGAGAGCACGCTGAACAATTGAAAGACACTTGCTGATGCAGAGACGTCTCCAGTATTACAAAACATCACAGGGTAAAACTATTAGCGACTGGACCATTGAGATAATAGCCTTTAGTTTTTGCACTGATGGACATTGAACCTAGAGCCTCACACATGGCAGGCAAGTGCTCTACCACTGAGCCCTGATTTAAAAAACAAAACAAAACAAAACAAAAAAAGAAACAACCCCTCAGGAGGCAGGGACAGGTGGATCTCTGAATTTTGGGCTAGCCTGGTCTACAGAGTTCCATGCCGGCTACACAGAGAAACCCTGTCTCAAAGACATAAAATAAAGTAAAGAGGCTGTTTATTTATTGTGTGTTTCTCTGCTTGCACATGCCATGGAATGTGATGGAGGCCAGAGGACAACTTGCAGAGTGGGTTCTGTTTCTACCCCGTGTGTCTTTGGGATTGATCAAGTGTGTGGTTTCTTGGCAAATGCTCTCATCCACCGAGCCATGTGCCATCCTTTCCTCAAACTCTTATGTTCCTACTGCCTCTGTCGGGAAAACCAGGTGTTTTGCCTTGTCTAATGGATGTCAATTTCAAAACTACCTCTGCGATTTGATTTTTAAAATGTGTGACGTTCTTGTTCCAGGTGGATCTGGAAATGGTAGAAGGTATTTGCACATTTATATATTCATGGCTTTCCAGAAGAGTCAAAACACTTTGTAAATTTTCATTTGAAGATTTAGTAAACTTAGTGAAATTTTGAAAATGGTCATCAGTATGTGAAAAGAATCTATTTTCAATAAAAGGAAAAATATGAAAAAAGAAAGAAAATGGGAGTTTAATTGGTCATTTCCCTCTCCGCTTGACAGCTCATCTTTCTGTTTTTCTCCGCCTTCTAATTATCTGCCTTTCCTTCCTTGGCATTTCCTTCTGGTTTAGCTTTACGAGGAGCAGGTGGTGTTTTATTCACCATGCTCTCCACCCACTCCCTCAGGAAGTGCCTCTCCACGGTGTGCACAATGCACGGGTCTTAGACATATTTTGCTGATAGTCTGAAGCTTACTCACTTTGCAGGGAATGTAGGAATATGTGTTTGGTCTTTTATCAGAGATGGAGGTAAAGCTGAGCAGGACCAAGCAGGCACTGACTTGAGTGAGCGTGACTACAGAGAACTATTACCCCTTATTTTAAACTTTTAGCATTATTTTTCTTATAATTCGGTGTGCTTTCTATTCATCTCCATATCATTTCTGGCACTGGAATTAAATTACACAAAGAATTTTAGAAATTTAGAATTTGTTACATGCAGTTTTTAAAATTCAACTCCAGAAGTGTGATATTGCAGCATTGACTCAGCATATAATCATGTGCATGTGTGTGAAACTCCTGAGACTCCCTCAGTAAAGGAGGAGATGTCTTATTTGTATATCTGCATTTGTAAAAGTTAACATTTCTCAAGATCTCATTTCTTCTGGTTGTATATGAAATGGTAATTCATCAACATGTTGTGGTTGAGACTAGATCTCAGGTAGAGCCTGGCCTCAATTAGTGATCCTTCTGCCTTAGCTTTCTGAATGCTGAGATTACAGGCACGTGTCATGCCTAACTCATAGATTGTAGGAAATGTTTAGAAGGAGAGAGAGAGGGACAGAGGGAGAGGTAGAATGGGCATGTACAGGGCCTTTATGTTAGAAGAGGGCACCAGATCTCATTACAGATGGTTGTGAGCCACCATGTGGGTGCTGGGAATTGAACTCAGGACCTCTGGAAGAACTGCCAGTGCTCTTAACCTCTGGGCTTTGTTGGAACAGACATGTTTCCAACAAAGTATCATTGTTGTTGTTTTTAAAGAAATTTATTAACTTTATTGTTTGGGGTTTTTGTTTGTTTTGTTTTAAAAGAAATTTTACTTGTACAGTTTTTTGGTGTCGTCTTGCTGTTTATAGAAGTGTTTAAATTGTTCTGTTGTACACACAGTTGTATTTTGTCATCATCAGCATGAGAATGGACGTGGCACCTCACTTGGGCTCTTTGGACTTCACCCTTTCAGGTCTTAATTTTTATGCCATACTAGTTATCAGAGAAAGAACATGTGTAAACAAAAATAGTGTTCCAGTCTTTAAAAAGATTTGAAAAAGTTATATACTCTTTAAACTGCCTCCGCTTGAGCTAGCTGAATTACTTACTGTTTTTGCAGAGGTGGAAGCCTTCCACAAAGTGGAGGGCTGTATGTCTATTATATACGATGGGTACATGTTGATTTGGGTAGCAACAATATGACATGGATAGTTTTAGAGAAATTAAGTAACTTTGCTCAGTTTAAAAATTAGCTACTGTAGGCCGGGGGGGGGGGGGGGGGGGGGGTGTGGTGGTGGTGGTGGTGGTGGTGGTGGTGGTGGTGGTGGTGGTGGTGGTGGTGGTGGTGGTGGTGCACCACGCCTTTAATCCCAGCACTCTGGAGGCAGAGCCAGGTGGATCTCTGTGAGTTCAAGGCCAGCCTGGTCTACAGAGTGAGATCCAGGACAGGCACCAAAACTACACAGAGAAACCCTGTCTCGAAAAACAAAAACAAAATTAGCTACTATAAGAATCAAGCCTAATTCAGATTTTTTACTTTTATTCTCCTCTCTCCTTTCTTTATGTGTTTTAGAGGCAAGATAAGAGGGTCTTGCCCTAAGCCTCATTTTCTCACCCTCTGCTTATTGATATACATCCCATTTTCTTTTTGCTAAGTTAAAGTAGGAAAAAAATGTTGAGAAATACTAATGTACCATTTTGTTGTGCCTGGTTTTAGGGAATGTATTTGTGTTTCAGTCTCAGAAATGTTTAGAGATTCCTTTGTTTTTTTGTTTTTTTGTTTTCCTCTCACCAATGCTTTATTATTAGTTCGCATACACAGGCCTAGACACAAATTGAAACTTCTCGTGTGTCCACATGCAAATATTAAGTACAGGAGTGCCCAGGCACATATGCAATCACAAAACAAATGCAAACATTGGCATACCAACCCACTCAGAACCCCACCAACAGACTGGTCATATTATCATATTACCTACAGAACATATATTAAAAAGTGCCAACTTCCAAAGGAACAAGGGATGGAGGTACAATAACATACTATGTAAGCCAAGGAACTGACCTACATTATGAAGAGTCTGAAAGCTTATGAAACGCCTGAAGGCTTTTATAGCACATTTGAGCATTTCAGACATGAATCACACAGAATATCAACTACTCAGTGCTGGAACAAGCCTTTACCCCCTCCTCTGGGCCCGTAAGCTCAAGAGGGAGGTGCAGTTCAGCAGGAAGTAGGTGCTCAATAGGAAGTGAGATGGAGCCAACCAGTGGATCTGAATCACAAGGATGGGCTGGGAGGCTTCACTGCTCCTACTCAAGCAAGACCTGGTTAGCTGTGGCTCTGGCGCCAGGTCCAAGAGTTCTTCAGAGTCATCAGGGCCTCGTCAGCCTCCAGTGTCTCCTGACACTCTAAGATCGTAGAAACCGAGGCCTGGTCAGAGGCAGCTGGGCCCTGCTGTTCTGGTGGATCTCCCTGTGTAAACCAGCGTGGCCTTAAACCTCACAGAGATCTGCCTGCCTCTGACTCCCTCGTGTTGGGATTTAAGGTGTGTGCCACTATACCTGACAAGATACTTTTCTAAATCATGTTGTTTGGCAACATACAGAGGACAAGTTGTGCTTTGAGTCATCCTTGGAAGAACATGGTGGGAAGCTGAGCTGTGCATCTACTCAGTTGGGGTTCTCCTTTCAGGTTCGTTCATTTGAAACACGCAGGGCCAGGCAGGGGAGATGGCTCAGATGGAAAAGTTCTTGGGCTGTAGGCCTTACATCCTGAGTTTGAGCCCAGACACCTGCCCTGGAAAGAGAACTGAATCTCAGACATTGTCCTCTGATTCCAGCCCTTGTGTGCGCATAGCATGTTTACACCTGTATACACACACACACACACACACACACACACACACACACACACACACACACTGTATATATACACACATACATACATAAATTAATAATAAAGAAAAACTGAGGGAAATCAGGTGTGGCACATGGCCTATAATTCAGCACTTGGGAGGCAAAGGCAAAATGAGTACGCAGCAAGTTCCAGGTCAGCCTGAGTTACACAGCAGGACTACTAAAACCACCACCACCCTCCAGAACACCGAGTGTTTTGGGGTGTGGTTCAGTGGTAGACCACAGGTAGCATGGGTTGTAGCACCATTCTAAGGGGCAAAAGTCCCAACAAGCAATAATGAAACAGAATATTCAGGAATATTCAGAGACTAAATACAGTTTATAGTCTTGATAACATTTCTACCTTTTATTCATATTTATAATTTATAATTTGTTTACTTTCAAAATGAATTTAAGAGTGTGATTTTAGGTTGTAAAGTAAATCGTAGCTACAGGTGTATACTCTTTTTTGTGTCTATTAAAACATATTTTGTGAAGTTTCTTCCTTTTTGTAAATGACTATAAGAATTTTGAGCTGGGCAGTGGTGGTGTAGGCCTTTAATCCCAGCACTCATGAGGCATAGCCAGGCAGATCTCTGTGAGTTCAAGGCCAGCCTGGTCTACAGAGGGAGATCCAGGACAGGCACCAAAACTACACAGAAAAATCCTGTCTTGAAAAACAAAACAAAACAAAACCAAAAAAAAAAAAAAAAAAAAAAAAAGAATTTTGAGTTTGAGCTTTGAAATGTCTCTAATTTGCCTAGGTAAGCAAGAAACTACTCTCTTAGATTTCTTCTGTGATTCGTAAACAAGAGTACTCCAGTCTTAAAAGTTAGAATATTCTTTTGGGCAGCAGGGATAATAATTATTTGATCTTGTATATAATAGTTATTTACCGAACTACAACTGGGTGAAGTGGTATTTCAGAGAAAAATATAGCTCACAAATACAGATGGATGCGCACCAGTGTATTGTTAGACATGTGTAAGTAAATTGCCATGCACATAGACGGAGGAGGAGTAAACTGTTTAGCCTGACCCAACAGAGATCTGACTTCTTCCCTCCGTGTAGTCATTTACATCATTCTACCTGACAGGTGTGTGTGTGTGCGTGTGCATGTGCGTGTGTGTGTGCGCGTGCATGCGTGTGCGTGTGTGTGTTTCTTTAGTGAAGGGACAGGCCACACCCGTTAGTGTCAGGGAATGGCTTGGCCCAACCCAAGGTAGTCATGTCATTTAGTGTGGAGACTTAGGGCCTTCTTACTGTCCAGGTGACTTGAGTTCAGTTACATGAGCAGTGCATCATGCCATGTAAAGATGCCTCCATAAAACCTACACTCCGAAACTCCTCAACACCCACCATGCCACATTGTTACGTGTGGATAGTGAGAGAGTACAATAGCCCACTCCATGGGGAGGGGACAGGAAGTTTCAGATTTGGAATTCTCTCAGACCTGTCCTATATATTTTCTCTTGTGGCTTATTTTAACCTATATCCTTCTGTTTTATTTCAGAATTTGAACATGATAGCTTTTAGTGAGTTTCATGAGTGCGTCTAGTAAATTATTGAGCCTAAACATGGCTTTAGGAACCTTCCAAATTTGAAGTTGGTATCAGAATTGGGGACATTTTTTAGTCCTGCATTTTATATAAACTACAGACAGAATACGTTATTAGACAGCCTCCTGGGAAGCAGTGTGGAAGTGTCACGTAAGCGAAGAAAGATAAAATTAAGAAAGATAAAATTAAGCAAAATCAGGCAAGATGAGGGAAGAGAAAGTTTTAAGATTTGCTAGAAACATTAACTAGTTAGGAACAGGTGGAGACAGGCCCGAGAAAGGAACACGGGAGAGGTCCTGCTTGTTGCAAAGCTTGAGATGGGATGACAGTTGCCAAGAGCAGTGTTTCCCATCCACTGGTGAGGACCCGTGTGACTCAGGAGGCTAAGCTTTACCTTTGAGTGGTTTCATCAAAGTCAGGCTGTCTTCTGTCTGCTGCTTGTCTAGTGTGGGTCCTTTTTTCCAGTCCCTTTGGATCCTTTCAGGTTCATGCTGTTTGTGAGGAAGGAGCAAAGCGGAGATGAGAAGCGGAAGGAAGAGACAGTAGAGGAACAGATAAAACTGCCTTTTGTCCATTCTTAGATGGAGGAAACCGTATTTCCTTTCATGCCACTGCCGCTGTTATCTGCCATACTCCTTAATTTTTTTGTTTGCTTGCTGAATTGTGCAGTCCTAAAAGGCAAGAAATGAGTTTGTTATTTCTCTCTTATTTAGCTGGACAAAGAAGGAAAGTAGCATTGATTAAATGCCTCTTGTATGATGTGTCACATGACTTGCCAATGTCACATGTAGCCACTTAAGATTTTCCAATGTTTATATTCCATAAACACGATTTAATAAACAGATGCTTTCATACATATTAATATTTATGATTTTATAACCAAATAAAACTGATGAATCACTTTTTTTAGTGAATCCTAATTACCAGTGATTTTATATACCAACAATCATTTACAAAAATACACAAACTCTTTTTCCTTCTTAAAGCTTTGGATTCCTTTGCCTATTAAATTGTGCTGTACTTTTCCTCATCATATTTTGCCCTTATGTAATTCATTTTATATATTAACATATTTCATGAATATTGATCACCCTGTTTCTACAATAAAAGTATATATGTAAATTTAATTCCAATGCATCTCCTAGTCATTACATTGTAGTCCTCATATAGTAAAGCCATACAAATGTAGTATAAATAATTAAATAAAAAAAAATAAAATGACCAGAAATAAATCTTTTAAATGAGGTGGTGAAACTATTTCTAAAACTTTGATTCAGTTGGTTTAATCTTTCGTGGATAAATAATACTTATTGCTGCAATGAAGTAGTGTTCAGGATTGCTATGTGTATGAGTGGTACTGGGACTGAGCCCAGGATTTTGTCAACTCTAGGCAAGTGTTCTTAACTTCCCCTTCAAACCTTTTTCTGAGACAGAGTTTTGCTAAGTTTGCACACTTAGACCTGCTTCTGCCTCTTTAGTGCCAAGATTACAGGTGTGCAGACTTTACTTCTTTCCCTGTACCTTGTACTGGCCGAGCAGTCTGTTCCCATTGTTTATTGGATTGTAATAGAATTTTCAACAGTGTTGTTATTTAAACACTATCATAAAAGTCACACACCAGCTGATTATTTGATTAAGCTCTTCAGTATTATTGAAAGCAAAATTCAGAAACCACCAGGCTAGCTGATTACAGTCATAGAGACATGACATTCAGGGAGGTATACTTGGAAAAGCTCTTAAGGCTCTTGCCTTCCCCTCCCCATCCCCCAATGCTGGGCGTCAAACCTAGGACTTCATGCAAGTTAGGTGTGATCCCTTGTATTCATCTGGGTTATGAGGGATTAGCTAAATTAGGTTAATTGAGGCGAGATGTCCCATCTTGAATGTGGTAGCATTCCATGGTCTGAGGACCTGTACTGCATAAAAAGGAGAAAGCTAGCTGGGCATAAGCATTTGCCACTCTCTACTTCCTGTCTGTGGATGCAATGTGACCAGCAGCCTCACATTCCTACTGCCATGCTATCCTCAGCACAATGGACTTCTTCAAATTGTGAGTCAAGTAAACCCTTCTTCTGAAGGTTGTTTTGGAAAGGTATTTTTGTCGCAGCAATGAGGAAAGTAACTAACACTCTCTGAAAAGGGGGTTCCTAAGTAGCTGGATTATTGGTCATCATTATTGGTACTCGTTATTGGTCTTTTTCTCAGAGGCATCACGTTTGCCTGAACATTTCACAAAGTGTTGAGGAAGAGTTGATATTGTTAATTTCAGTATGGCTATGTTAAATGGTTTTTCTTGATGGATTGTTATACACAATTATAAATAAACATGTATTAAAAAATACCATTTTAAGGAGGACGTCTGATTTCCAACCTCTCTGGCAAAGCTGGTTTACTATGTGCAGCTAGAGTTTTCCTGCCTTGCCCACAGTCAGGACAAATCTCTGTCACCCGTCAGTCCCACAGCCACTCAGACCCAACCAAGTAAACACAGAGACTTATATTGCTTACAAACTGTATGGCCGTGGCAGGCTTCTTGCTAACTGTTCTTATAGCTTAAATTAATCCATTTCCATAAATCTATACCTTGCCACGTGGCTCGTGGCTTACTGGCATCTTCACATGTTGCTTGTCATGGTGGTGGCTGGCAGTGTCTCCCTCTGCCTTCCTGTTCTCTCAATTCTCCTCTCTGTTAGTCCCACCTATACTTCCTGCCTGGCCACTGGCCAATCAGTGTTTTATTTATTGACCAATCAGAGCAACACATTTGACATACAGACCATCCCACAGCATCTGTGTCAGACTTACCAGATTTGCTCTTACAATAGAAAGAGTCTGACTTCGTTTTTATTGTTTATATGTCTGCGCATCTGACTGCGTGTGCAGATGTGTGGAAATGCCTGAAGAGGCAAGTAGAAGGCAGCACTGGATCCATCCCTTGGCACTGGAGTATTTGTGAGCTGCCCAGCATGGTTGTTGGGATCCAAACTCAGGCCTTCAGGACAGAGAAACAAGCATTCCTAAACAATCTATCATCTCTCCAGGCAGACATTATTTCTCAATTAAAATAAATGTGATGATATACATGCTCCTGAAACGACTTCCCTTGCTTCATCTCTCCGCCTCCCCCCATCTCCTCCTTCCCCTTATTCTCTCTCTCTCCCCTTTTCTTCTGAGTTGAGAGTCTCACTATGTTGCCAGGGCTGTTTTAAACCCTTCACCTCAAGCGGTCCTTCTCTTTCAGCCTCATGAGTAAAAAGAAAGGAAATCAACATTACTTTTCTACATAGACCTCTGTTCCTTGTTATGGAGATAGAGAAAACATAACAGGCTTGAACAATGGAGTTGATGACCTGGAAGTGGTTGGTTGTCTGTTTCTGTGACAACCTCAAACGAAAAGTCTTTTTTATCTTCAGCAGTACAAATGAAAGATGCCTGTTATAACATTTATAGAAATCTATATTTTGTAGATAGAGAAACTGAGATAAAGGAGTGAGGTTCCTGTCTGTGGTCAGCAAGCTACTGAATAGGTGAGCTGAAAATTCCTGCTCCGTGGTGGGGTGCTTGCTGTGCATACATGAGGACCTGGTGTTTTGATCACTGTACCAGTATAACAAGCTGACTCTAGTCTCATGACCACTTGTAAAGCCAGCCCTGTGGGGACCGGAGAGAGGAGGATCTCTGGGCCTTGCTTGCTACCAGTCTAGCCGGAAAAACGCCAGCTCCAGGTTCAGGGATAGTCTGTGCCTTAAAGGAATAGAATAGAGAGAAATAGAGGAAGATAGCTGGCACCCTCCCCTGGCCACCTAATTGTGTGTGCAGGCATGTCCACTCATGCACATGTGCACATAGACCAGCTCCCCACTGACATCTACTAGCAACAGCAACCAAACCCTTCATCTGGGCCTGGTGGTGGAGGCTCATAATCCTGGTTTCTTGGGGAGGCTGAGACAAGAGGGCTACAAGATCCAAGTCTACCTGGGCTTCACAGTAGGTTTAAAGCCAGCCTGGGCTGCTTAGTGAGACCCTTTCTCATTGTGAAAGGGGAAAAAAGTGGGCCCTTCCTTAGCATGTATGTGCATATGTGTGTTTGGGGGGCACTGGGGGTGGACAGGAAAACGTGTGCCATTCTTTTTTAGTACATAGCTTGGTACATGGTAAATGTTTACTATGTAGTTAATGAATAATCACAGTGTTCTTTGAACTTTTAAAATCCTTAACTCAGGAGTTAGTAGTTAAATTTGAAACTTCAGAAGAGAGTGCCGTTACATGTGATTCACTGCAGAGGAATACTAAAGGTACCTTGTGTTTCAGTCCATGGTCACATCAATGCCTTCACGCCTGGGGTGGTGCCAGAGGAAGTGACTAGTTACAGTGAAGAGCCAGCTGCTTGGGTATTCCTGATGTTTGTCAGTCAAGTCAGAGACATACACTAGTGTCATAGTGTTCATTTGATAGAACTCAACAGATTGTGCCCTCCAGTTTGATCGGAGAACATGCAGTCAGATGAGTCTTGAGGCAAGTGTGTTTGTATGTTTGTCTGACCAGTGTGTTCTTGTGTGTTGCAGGTATTCTCTGAAACCAAATGACCAGATCTTGGCTGAAGACAAGCACAAGGAATTGTAAGTTCATTAGACCTCAGTTGTACATACTTGACTCTATGAAGTAGGTGTATGTAAGCTGCTTGATTTAAAAATTACTTACGTGCGTGCACACACACACACACACACACACACACACACACACACACACACACACACACACTATGGCTGTAATCTTAGTGGGATTAGAGTAATTTGCACTGTATAATTTGTGCTATATCAAATGTACCCCAGGGTAATTGTTTGTGATACTCATTGAAATATGTCACATTGTATTTGATTTTCCAGATTGCTGTTATGTTTGGAAACACATCACTTCTTTTTCTTTCCTTGGATAAAACACATAATTCATGGTTAATTTTGTAGTTTTATTCTGGTGCTTTTTCTAGCACTTGTTAAAGATGAATAAACATGACTCTATTTCTTTTATAGTTTTATACAAAAGCAAATACCTCTCTGTTGTTTAGAATAAAGTACTTAAAATATGAAGCCTGGATTTTTTTTTTTTAAATGTACATCTATCTTTTAGACTTCTATTTTTTTTTTTTTTTTACTTTTGAGAACTACTTACCATGGGATGCTGGGATATTTTCTTTGACATTTTTCTGCTGGAAGGTGGTATTTTAAAGATTGCCATCTGACAAGGACTGTCAGTATTTTAGTTGCAAATGATCGGTTTGGAAAATTTGAAACTTATGTCAGTCTTTTGAATAGGATTGTCTAAAGGGGGAAGCTTTAAACTTTTTATAGGGTTCTATTTTGTTTTAGTCTATTTTCCCCATTATTCAGTAAAGAAAATGCTGGTAATGTTGGATATTATATAAACAGGCAGCATCATTACTGTAAAAGGAAGAATTGGAGGACTTAATTCTAATTATATCCTTAGGTTACACTATATTACTTATTCTGTGTATCAATTAAGTCTGTATCCCATTTATAATTATATTGATTTTCAAAAGTCCCTTGGAGATTTTCTTAGTGTATCAGATACATTTTAATGTTAAAGACATTTAATTAATTAATTATAAAATTCTCACTTTGTAGTTCAGGATGACAAAGTATCACTATGCCCTGGCTACTTTTGAACTCAGAGCAACCCTCTGCCAGCCAGGCGCCGGGATGATGGGTTATGGAACAGAGCCACAACACCCTGTAGCCATTTTATCCTCATATCTAACTCATATCCCTCTGGATTTACTTAATTGAGTCTTCATCTGTATACACAGCACATAGGCACTATGTCCTGTTTGTTATGTAACATTTGAATTGTCTGCTTTTCGGTTTGTTTTAATGTTTATTTGTTAGCTGTCCAATATACAGTTCACCTCCATGTTAAGAACTTGACTAATGATTTTTTTCTTGCAATTTATTATGAAAAATAATTTCTGACATTTAATTTTACCGGATACATAAAAATGTAACTATGGAAGAATTAAACATACACTATACATTCACCCACATATTGGTTAGTAAGTTTCAGATGTCAGAAGACTTCCCCTTAAATTACTGGGTTTAATAGTTAAGAGTTTCTTGTTTTGGTTTGGTTTTTTTTTTTTTTTTTTTGCTTTTGTTCTTCTAAATTTCTTATGTTAGAATTTTGAATAAGGGAAATCATAGGTGTGACTTTTTTTTTATTTAATAAAGCCTTCTTTTTCTTCTTCCCTGTCCCTGTGGGGCGTTTTCCCCCCCCACCCCCCCCCACAGTTCCCCAGAGTTTTCTTGAGTGTGAGCAGCAGGAAATATTAGATAGAAGAATTTATTGCGGAGAATATTGCGGAGATAAACAGATAGAAAATAAAGGATAGCCTTGAGAGGGCCTGGAACCTTTTCCAACGGCCAGACTGTCTCTGCCCCAGGGTTTTTATAGAGACGCCAAAGGGTGGAGCAAAAGACCTCCTCCCCCAGCACAGCCAAGTGCAGGCCATCTCAGACACCTGCACTCAGGCCCGTGGTCCTAATCATCCTCTATTCGGACCTGCTGGGTAAAGCCATGAGGAATCCGAGAACGGGCTCCCACAGGTCCCCTTCTTTTGGCATAGACTTTCATAGCCCTGCCTAGCTTGGAACTCTCTTTGCATACTACCATGCTGGCCCTAAACTCATAGTGATCCACCTGCCTCTGCTCCTTGAGTGGGGGCATAACCATACATTACTATGCTTGGCTATTCAGTTTGTTTTTGAGGTAGATCATCATTATTGTTGCATGTGCCATTTAATTCCCTTTTTATTGCTGATTAGTATGGCTTTTTTTTTTTTTTTTTTTTAAAGACAGGGTTTCTTTGTGTATCCCTGGCTATCCTGGGTAGTATGGTATTTTTATCTGAATAGTTTATCTGTTCTTTATTGGTTAGTATTGGCAGTTGGGTGACTTTTTCTGTTTTCTGTCATGTAGTTTCTTTGACCTCTGCCCTAACAAAAACTTCCAATTGAATATGAATAGAATCTTGAATTAAAATTCATCTTCAGCTCTTCATGAAAGATGTTTATAAATAATCTCATTTTTGTCTTCAAAATTCAAATAGCTAGAATTCTCTCTGAGAAGGTAGAAATGCTAATCTAATCACCTTCTTTTGATGATTGTGTGCATGTGTTGAATTGTTGAACTTTACTATGCCCTATAAATATGAACAAATATTTTATATCTGTTGAAAAGAATAGCCCAAATCTCTTTGTGCTTAAGACTAATGCTTTAAAAAATTTGCAATATAGATACAAAGCAAATTTTATGGCTGAGAAGACAGCCCAGTGAGTAGAGAGCTTGCCTGGCAAGTGTGAATCCCTGGATCACGTGGAACATAAGTACATGGTGTCTGTGTAGTGCCCGTGCTCTGGCGGTGAGACATGAGGTGTGGATGGAATTCCCCAAAGCTTGTGGGACAGCAAGATTGTTGTGCTCAGTGGCAAACCACAGAGTGACTCTGCTTAAAACAAGATGGGTCATGATGACCAACACCCGAGGTTGTCCTCTGACCACCACATATTTCCTGTGGTATACATACACTTGCACTTAACACACATGTAAAGTACATATGTACACACGTACGTGTATATACATACACGAAAAAAATACCAAAATGTAATTATCTAATCAATGATGCATATATTATCCTATAAAACACTATTATTAATTCTTGTTTTTGTTTTATTTTGTTTTTGTTTTCGAGGCAGGGTTTTTCTGTGTAGCTTTGGAGCCTGTCCTGGAACTTGCTCTGTAGACCAGGTTGGCCTCAAACTCACAGAGATCTGCCTGTCTCTGCCTCCCAAATGCTGTGTTTAAAGGTATGCACCATACCGCCTGCCTCTATTATTGATTCTTATATTCAAAATAATCAATTCTTTATGATATTGTTAAAAAAAAAACTGGATACTATCACATTACTCACTTACCTACACTGTACCCTGATTCAGTGTATACAAACAAGCTATCAGTAACTGATAGTTGTTATTGCTTTATGTGGAATCACTGTTTTTATTAAAAATATATACTGATAGTTGGTATTGCTTTATGAGAAATAACTATTTTCTATTAAAAATTGTCTTAGTTCCCAAAATCTGATGAATCAGATTCCATAAACAGTCACTCATACTTCATGGACACTCTCTCCAACCTCTTCCTGGAAAACCCACTTGTCACACGGAAGCTATTAGTCAGCAGTGATATTTGTTTCTCCAAGCAGAATGATTTTCCTTGTTTCTACACACGGAATACTCTGCTCTAGGGGATGATTTTAAGTTAGGGAAGTAGAACAAGTACAGTTGTGATGTGATTAATCCAAAACTATGGGCTTCATGCTTCGCTCTGTGAATAATTCCATAATGGAATTGGTTATTAGTTTTCTATGGATTTTTTTTTTACTTCATTGCAATCTTAGTTTTATAAGCAGAATAACTTAAAATAAGAAAAGTGTCACATTTGTTCAATAGTTTTTTTCCTTGCTTGCGCCAGTTACTGTGTATGAGCACAACACATCTATGAAAAAGTACACCCGAGAAACAGTCTAAAGAGAGAATGGTGCATTTTGGCTCACAGACTCAGACTCAGTCCAGGGTGGCTTGGCTTCATCCCTGTAGGAGTGTGGCAAAACAGAAGATGGTATAAAGGTGTGCTAGAGGAAAGCTGCTCTGGAAGCCAGTAAGAGAGAGAGAGACAGAGATTCAGAGGGAGGTGGAGCTATGAAGGAGGGAGAGAGATCGGAGAGAGTGAGAAAGGACAGTTGCCAGGAATGAGATATTCACTTTACAGGCACACCACCTCCAACGGAGTCCCCACATCTTCCTATTTTTATCACCTCAATAATGTCATTAAATTCTTAATCTATCAGTAAGGTAGTTCATGGATTAAGACAGAGCTCCCATGATTCATTCTTGATCTGAAAGTCTTATTTTTGAATATTGCATTAAGGACCAAGCCTTCAACGAATGCCAGGGGCTGGGGAGTTGCATTTTATATCCATGCCATATCATTGTACTAGGTACCATTCAAAGATACTGTATAGTTTTTGTATATCTATCATGTCTCAGCAAAGTTATTGAAAAAGTGAAAGATAATAACTTCATTTGTAAATAAGAGACTTAAGAATAGTTTGTTTTCTTATTTTTGGACAGATCTGCAATGTAGAAGAAAGAACCATTTTTTTTTTACACAAATATATTTGTTTTATAAATATGTAAATTTTATATTGCTTTGAATATGAATAGTGTATTGAGATGTGAACCTGAAGATTCCTGTAAGAAAAGTTAATAGTTGGTAAAGTTATTACTGAAAGCTTATCCATACTACTTTATAGAAAGTAAACTTGATAGCTGATGTTTTTTCTCCACTTTGCTATACTCTACAAAGCAGGAGGAAATATCAGATATCTCTTAAAGGGACTTAGATTTATTTGCTTGACCCTTTTAGACAGATGCTAAGGTAAAGTCTAATACCCCATTTTGTCATGAATATGGCGAGAGCCATATTAATAAAGTGACCTGTTGTAGGTTAATATGCCCATTTAATGACAATACTGAGCCAGAAACTGGTCTTCTGATTCCTATTGAAAATGTTTTGTTTGTTTTTTGGTTACATCAAAAAGCTCCCTAAATATACACTAATTTTATTTACTTTTAGAGATTATTTTATTTTGTGTGTGAGTGTTTTGCTAGCATATATATGTATGTATACCATATGTGTGCATGGTCCCTGTGGAGGCTAGAAGTGGTTCTCAGGTTCCCTGGACCTACATTTACAGATGGTTATGAGCTGCCATGTGGGTGCTGTGAACCAAACCCTAATCCTTTGCAAAAACATCAAGTGCTCTTATCTGCTAAATTAACTCTCCATGCCCTTACACAGTAATTTTAAAAGGTTAATATTAGATTTAGTAACTGATAAGAATCAACTCAATATCTTGCTGCCTAAATTAATATCACAGGACCAATTTGTGATTTTAGAACCAATACTAAGTGGGTTGCAGAAAAATCAACCAAGTATTGTATATGCTGTGGGAGGTCAGTTCCCACTTTTTCCAGGGTTCCTATGAGGAGGAGAGAGGATTTAGAAATATTAGGTAAAAAGATAGCGAAGAGGAGAAAGACAGAAACATAGGATAGCTTAGGGAGGACCTGGGTTAGTACCCAACGGCCTTTTCTGTTTATTCAAAAGGCTTTTTATAACAATGCAAAGGGGAGAGGCAAAAGACCTCCCTCTTGCTAGATCAAATCAAACCGTACAGCCAAGCATAGACCCTTCCAAACTCCTGATAACCACACCCATGGTCAAATCATCCCCTTATGCAGCCCTGCTGGGTAAAGCAAGCTCAGATTCTCTGAACCTGAGTAATTTGGGCTTCCACAATATGCATGGCTTCCAAATTGAAGACACTTAAAATTCCTTTAAGGTAAGGCAAAAATACAAAGGTTTATATCAGATTCATACAAAAAATGTTTATGCTTATGAAATGTCAGACTCATAATTTGAGTTATATTCTACATTTTGTATTTGTTTTATATGCAATAATATTGAGCCTGTTTTGTGCTTTTCATTTCTTTGAGTACCTTGAGTATCTTACTCAGGACCTTCATCATTGGCATCTTTGTTTGCCTTAGATCTCCTTCCTCTAGACCATGTCAGACTTGTTCTCTCTTAGTCTTTTTGATTCTATGCTTGTTTCCATCGGGAAATTTAACCTCCAAGATACCAGTCTCCTTTATGTAGGAGACATTTATTCATGTATGTTTTTTGTTTGTTTCCAGTGGTGGGGACCAGACTTGGCCTCATGGATACAGGCAAGCACTCTTAACACTGAGCTGTATTCTAGCAGGCCCCAGAGTCATATTTTAAAGTTGTCTTTCTATGTAGTCTTAATGTTTGCAAGGGAACTTTGCTACATTGCTTTTTAAATTGGTCTTTGAAAAGCTCCTTTGGGTGTCTACTAACTAGTTGGTTCTTTTTTCTTTTTGGGACAGGGTTTCTCTGTGTAACAGGCTGGCCTGGAACTTGCTTTGTAGACTAGGCTGGCCTCGAACTCACAGAGATCTGCCTGCCTCTGCCTCCTGAGTGCTGGATCAAAGGTGTGCACCATCACCACCACCCACTGGGCACTAGTTGGTTCTTGTAAAGCTGCTACTCTGGGAATAAATACTCAACCTGTGTTAGAATCCTTTGGTCCTTTTTTGCTGATTTCATCAGGTATCTTCTATTTGGATCCCAGACTAGCATCAATGAGGTCATTTAAGTCTTAAGCATATCCCACAAATGATTCAAACTTTTCTTATAAATTTAATGGTGGAATCTAAGAGACTATATCTAAAGAGATTACTAAATAAGGTAAAATAGGGATTATAATGGCAAATCATTATTCCAAAGCCCAGGTGTTATTTGAGAGACAGCTTTTCCAAGAGTAGAAGTCTGTGCAAAAGGCTATCAGTACTCGAGCCCAAGGCAGGGTGATTGTGTGTTCCAGGTCAGCCTGGGCTACATAAACTTCTAAGCCAAGAAAGGTGTTATAAATATTAGCATGTACACAAACCTACAACCATACTTTTATGCATTTATGTATACTTAATTATTTTAAAAGATTTATTTATTTTTATGTGCATTGGTATTTTGTCTGGGTGTATGTCTATGTGAGGGCATTGGATCCCTGGAACTGTACTTACTTACAGTTGTGAGCTGCCATGTGGGTGCTAGGAGTTGAACCCTGTTTCTCTAGAAGAGCAGCCAGTGCTCTTAACCCCTGAGCCATCTCTCCAGTCCTGGTATATTTAAATTTTGGTGTACATGGTTTCTTTTTAGCTTCATTAAATTCCTTTAAAAGAAGATTTTCTTGATTTTTTTTCTTATGTATATTAATTTTTCCTCCATTTATGTGTATACCATCTGCATGCAATACCTGAAGAGGCCAGGAGAGGGCGGCAGAACTCCCAAAACTGGAGTTGTAGAGAGAGAGGGTTGTGAGCAGCCATGTGGGTACTGGGAACTGAATCTTATAAGTGCAACCAGTGCTCTTAAGTGCTGAGATCCCCATCCCACCTCCAAAGATAAAGTGTAATTATTACTTTTTTACAAAGAAAACATTAAATGCAAAAGGCAGAACAACTAAAATAATTTCTCAACTGTCAGGCTTAGATGTGTCATCAGATACCTCACTGAAAACTCAGAGGAGAAGGTTCAAATTGCTCAGAACACACTGACTCCCTTTACTGGTTAGGTCAGCAGTTAGGCATGCCTATATACTTCTTTCAAAAATTTAACTTTTTTTTTCTTTCTGAGACAGGGTTTCTTTGTATAGCCTTGGCTATAGAACTTGCTCTGTAGACCAGGCTAGCCTCAACCTCACAGAGATACTCTTCCTACCTCTGCCTCCTGAGTGCTTTGTGCTGGGATTAAAGGTGTGCACATTAACCTCGACAGGTCTGTTTAGTGCTTTTCCCTGAACCTTGGACCTTTATTCCCCAAGAGGCTGATGCAGGAGGATTCTGAGTTTATGACCAGCCTGGGCTGATAGCATGAACTCTTTCTCAGACAGCAAAACAAAAATTCATACCCACCAAGAAGCCAATCAATTTCCTTAATTTTTTCCGACAACAGAATAGGTTTAACTTATAATGGTGTTGTGTCCTGATATTCATTGCTAAGCTTCTAATAAAATTCAAAATATATATGTGCTAAAAATCTTACACTGACACTTCCTTGAGATCAGTATACACTTGCTTCATATTTAAAACATGAGATACTCATTACCCATCTCCCCTGGGAACTTTGAGTACACTGCTGTTCGGAGGCCTTGTTTTTGAGACTAAAGCTGTTATGTGGACTTGTTCTCCAAAGGATCAAGAGACATCTTATTAACTAATTGAAAAACAAAACTAAACAAAACCACTACCAGTTCTAATGACAGTTAATGAATGTATATTTTGTGTCTTCTTGGAAATGGAATGCTACCACATGCATGTTGTCTGTGGTACTTTGAGTCAGCTAATCATTGAGATGGACCTGTGGAGGATAATCTTAGCTCATATCAGTGACTGGAATCTGTGACTTCCAGCAGACTCTGACTGGAAATTTGTTTTATTATCATTTTATTCTTTGGTGCTAGCTCCCTCTGTGGAACTCCATAAAGACTGCAGCATGATTTCTCATAATGTAACAGAGCAATTAAGATAGTATGCAGACTAGATTGGAACCTTCCCTTGAAGTTTTAGTTATTTCTCAATCAGTTCCATGTGACAATTTGACCTTGGAGCCATCCCTCAAGTCCCCTTCTATTGTTGTTGTTTTGTTTTTTTAATATTTATCATTACAAAAGTACTTCCCAATGCAGCACGTAATAATGCATTAATTTGTATTATTCTTGAAACTGTTTAGTGTTAGAAATTGTTTTAATAAGAAATTTAAAATATTGCCTAAATATCACAAGTAATGTAAATCCTTCACTTTGGCATATTTAAATGTTGCTCTCTTTATACTTTCTTAGCAGAGAGAAAAATCTTTATTTTTCCACGACATTTGAATCAATTTTGTTTATAAGTGTTTCTAATTGTAGCAACCTCTTCGTGTTGGTAATCAAGTTTACACAGTTACTGTAACTGCTCTTTTAGGTTACAGCTTTTTAAAAACAAGTTTTAGGTTTCTCTAATCAGATTTTTTTTTTTTAATATGTTGTTCTGGGCTTTGGATGTAGCTCAGTGGTTTTGAGTCCTTGCTTAGCCTATTCAAGGGCCTGTGTGTGTGTGTGTGTGTGTGTGTGTGTGTGTGTGTTTTGTGGATGAGAGCATAAACCTTTTAGGTACTTAATCTCTCAAAAGTCATGAGATTGACTGGACCCCTATCAGAGAACTTCCTTCTGCAGTCGATGGGAATTAACACAGAGATTCACAACTGGACAATATACAGAGAGTGAGAAATTTTGGAGCACTTAATAATAAATAGGGTGTTTTCACGAACCCTTAGGGATCTGTTCTGAAGAGGAGATGGGAAGACGGTAAGAACCAAAGGTGATGGATGACTCCAAGAAAACAGTGTCTTCCAGACACAGCAGGACTGATGCACACACAAACTCAGGAGACGGTGGCAGCATGCACAGGACCTGCACAGTTCAAGCCAGACAGGGTCCCATCCCTGAGAGGAAAGTAGACAGAGGCTCTCACCCCTACCCAAGAAGCTATCTACAGTTGATACCCTCTGGCAAAGGGGAAGTCAGTTCTCTAATGGAGTGGCTGTGTCATCCACACTACAGGGCAGGCCCCATGCCCAGGAGTAGTTGGTCAACACAAAATAAAATCAGCAGTATTGCCATGGGCTTTTTGTTTCATTTTGTCTTGTTTTGGCACTTTTTTCTCTTACTGGTCTTGTGCTTTTTTGTTTTTGGTTTTTTTTTTTTTTTATTATTTTGGTTTTTCGAGACAGGGTTTCTCTGTGTAGCTTTGTGCCTTTTCTGGATCTCACTCTGTAGACCAGGCTGGCCTCGAACTCACAGAGACCGGCCTGTGTCTGCCTCCCAAGTGCTGGGATTAAAGGCGTGTGCCACTACCACCTGGTTGTTTTTTTTTTCTTTTAAAGAGGAAATTGAGTGGGTTGTGAGGTGTAAGTGGGAAGGATCTAGGAGAAACTGGGGGAGGGACAAACATGTTCAGAATATTTCAGTTTAAAAAAGTTGTGAGATTTATATACTACTCTTAAGAAGCTTTTGCTTGCAAGTGACTCACCGAGTCCTAGATGCAGATGATTTTGAGTTTATCATCCCTAGGGTTCCGTTAGGCTGGTAACCCTTCATGGTTACCAATAGCTATTGCTGTTCCAGAGGTAAGCTCTAGTTGGGAATATTTATTGACAATAAGAAAGTGTTTCTTTTTAAAAATTACTCAAACAGACATTTTAATGTGATTGGCCTCTATATCCCATGTTCTTTTCTAAGTCACTTGCTTGCAAAGAAAATAGTTATTTGGGCTGAGGATTTGCCTCAGTTGGTAGACACTTGTGTAGCGTGTTTGAAGGCCTACACTTAATCCTCAGAATATATAATCCTTATTAAGACAGGGCATGGTGAATGATGGAGTTGCAGGTGGGTCTCCATACCCACTTGACATTTACAACACTTGACATTGACATAGGTTGTGGCATCTAAACTCATGTCCCCATCCTTCAACAGCATGTGTTTTATCTCCTGAACCTTCTCTCTAGCCTTGAAATACCTAACGGTATAAAGCGAATGAGTTTTTACAAGGAGTCACCAGGCATTGTTTAATGCCTGACTTACACCTTCTCATTTTCGTTATTGTAATGAAAATGTTCCTCACATTTCTGCCTGTTTTCAGGGAAAACAATATTGAGTACCATTCTTTCAATTTTAGTAACGACTCTCCGGTGGCATAAAATCATAATTAACCGGGATTTCCTTTTCCCTTGGCGCTAGGAATCCAGTCCAGTGCCCCACACGTGCTAGGCGCATGCTTTAGCACCCGTCTCTCTGTGTTCAGTGCCTCTGCTCTCCTACCTAGCTCCTCAGTTTTCCATTGTGTGTGCCGTGAAAACATTTGAGCTTCGCATTTTCCCTTCTAGCAAAGGAGTGCTGTTCTTTATTTTCTGGTCATGAATTTTTAGTTTGAATACAGATTGACAGAGCGCTTGTGAGATGGATTACCCAGTGATTTATACTGTGTTCCCTTCTTGTGGTGAGCACTTTGAAGCAGTAGTAGTGCTTCCTCCCTTAATGGGGGCCTCCCTGCCATGCCCTTCAAGGGCACTGTTGGAGCCATTCCTGCCTGGAGAGCTATTGTAAATCTCCTCCGCCATCCTTAGCTTTGTACTCTATCCTCAAGAAACTTGTCAGTTGTCTGACTAGTTCTTGTGTTCACCATTTGCATTTGGCCTGTTACAGTGTCTTAGTGATTTCTTTGGGGTTCGTAATTTCTTTTTTAGTTTCCAGATTCAGATTTTTTTTTTTTGAAAACTTTGTTTTCTGAGACACTATGTAGTCCTGGCTGACCTAGAACTCATTACCTCTCCTCTGCAGTGCTAGCTAGAATTAAAGGCATGCTGTGCTACACTCAGCCCAGATGGTTTCTTGACTGGTTTCTAATCTGGTTTGTGACCAGATTTTACATTAGAAGCACTAGGTTGGCCTGTAACTCTGTTTTCTTCCATCTCTAGATTAGGAACCAGCCAAAGGTAGTTACTTGTGTCTTTGTAACTTTGGGGATTGGCAGTTTGCCAAGTGTATTCTAGGAGCTCAGTATATTCTTTTGTTATGCTTGCTTATTTACTTATTGATGACTTGATCTCACTGGCAGGCCTGGAACTTGGTAAACAGACCAGATTGTCCTTAAACTCACCCGCCTCTGCCTCCCTGAGCTGAGATTAAAGGTGTGCACCAGCATGCCTGACTTAGTATATTTTTTAATGAATAAGTATCGTGCCAGAATGTCTCCAACTCCATCCATTCTTCATCCTTTCATTTTTCTTTTCTGAACTGTTACAGTAGGACCTAGGGTTGTCTGTTCATACTGCTTCTTCAGTAACGTTCTGTGTACTTTGCCCCCCCCCCCAATTGTCCACTTTTCTAAAACGTGAATTGGTCCACACTTGACTAGAATATTAAGATACCTTAGGAGCTGGATGTGGTGAATCATGGTGTAAACTAGCACGTGTGAGGCCAAGGCAGGATTGTCTGGAGCTTGCTGCTGGCCCGAGACAAACAAACCCTACAAAACAGAACCCCTTCAGTGGTTCTGTATGGTCAGTATCAGGCATGCTTTGTAGGCTGTTGCTAATCGGGACCTTGCTTCTCCTCCAGTGATAGTCCTGGGTCGGCTTTCTTCTGCCCTTTGCAACTTTCCTTTTTCGTAACTGAAAATGTAGCTGTTTTTATCTGAAAGCTCCCATTCAGCCCTAATACATTTGCTTCTACTGTGCTGTAATTTTTCTGGGAGTCTCCTGTATTAGACTGAGTTTCTCACAACTTGAGGTGCATCCAGTTATGCTGGGTGCGCTGCATAGTTTTGTCCATTGGATTTTGTTGCTTGAATTCTTCAATGCCTATGGATTTTTTAATAACTGTGACTTGAAATGAAAGTTAAATTTTAAGAAAATTATGTTCTATCATTGGTGGGAATTTTAGAGACATGATAGATTTTAAAGAATAATCCAAAGGGTATGATATATAGTATATTTGTCTGCATTTATAGGTAGATTTGTTCAGACAATTTAATATAATTTTGATGTTTTTGTAGTAAAGGTTGCAGAAAATAATAAAAATTCTGATGAATACTTTAACCCTGTGAAACTGCAGTCCTAAGAGCTTGGGTGTTGCTCAGTGATATAACACTTGTTTAGCAGCTTGACAGTGAGGCTGAGAAAGAGAGTAAATTATAAAACATCTCTAGCACATAATTTCACTCTTTACATAACATGTATATGACACACAAATGTATGAATGTGTGTACATGTGCATGTATGCATTTGTAGCCCTAGGGTATATTGATAGCACGTTAAGAAATAAAATAAAGCAACTTTCTTTTGGATTTGCTTGACCAAGAGTGAGCTCAAATTTGTATTCTCTGCTAGTGTCTTCTGTCTGACCCCAAAAAAGGACTTTGTTCGGTATTTATTGAACAACACAGAAAACATGAGGTGGGTGGGTAAAAGAGATGAGGATTCTTTACAGAAACTTGATCAAGTGTCACAAGGGAACACTTTACTGACCCTAGTGGACTCAGAACAGCGCTCGGAACCACACACGTTACCAACCTATATCTGCATGCTGCCTTCATTCGTTATGGGATATTTGTTGTTTAAGGTTGCTTTCAACGTCTCGGCTGCTTTCAGCAATGGATTACCATGACACACCTATGCACAAACATTATTCTGATAAAGGGTGTGGAAGAGTAACTCAAAATTAAAGCATAGGTAGTAAAAGCTGCTTGAATGGGAAATCCAACTGCCTGCAATTCCATTCCTGGGATTCTGAGCCCTCTGCTGGCCTCTGCATGCACCAGATGCAGATGCACACACAGGACACATACTTATGCAGACTTAAAACACTCATACACACAA